>NC_138047.1:70321363-70921363 GCF_964194185.1 Rhinolophus hipposideros | reverse complement strand
TCAGAATGACCATGAAAGGCAAACGTATTGAAATTCAGGACATCGAAGCAGCCATGATAGGACAACTAAAGACACTCACAAAAGAGGACTTCCAGAACTGCCTCAGAAAGTGGCAAGAACAATGGGATAAGTGTGTTTGAATAATGGGGAGTATTTTCAGAGAGATCAATGGTAATGTGTCTTTCACTGTAACACTTTTTTTTTTTTTTTAATTTAAGCATTCACCATAGTTTTTGATCACACCTTATGTCTCATCTTAACTTTATGGGAAGAATCAGTCTAACGATACATGAGTTATAAATTTTGTGCCTTACTCTATCCTTGGAGGAAAAGATATTTTGCATTAAGAAGTCTTCCATTCAAGTCTTTATGAAAGAATAAACAGAGGACCTGTTTATATCAGCAGAGTACTTAGCTTTGTAGACTAATTGTAACTGTCAATACTTTAAAATTAAGATGTTTGAATATTTTATATAATAATAAAATGTGACCTTTTAAAATTAATGTTCCAAAACATCTGAAATATTTTAAACCATCCATTTTGCCCATGTAGACAATATTACACTATTTATATTTTTTTTGTAAATAATAAGCATCTTTTGTCTACATGTGTGGTAGGCAGAATTCTAAGATGGCCCACAAGATTACTTCCCCCTGGTATACACACACCATGTAGAACCCTATCCCATTGACTGTGGGTGAACTTGTGAATATAATGTGATATTAATTCTAACATTCTGTTACATCATTTGACAAAAGGGCTTTTGTAGCTATAATTAAGATCCATAAACAGTTGATATTGAATTATCCAAAGAGAAACAAGCACATTGCTAGCTTTAAGTTATTCTACATAAAAAAGTTATTGTAATGTTATTAAATATTAATATATAAAACATATGTATATGTTATATGTTCATAAATATGGGTTCATATATTATATAAATGTATAATTTAATATATATAGTAATTATTTTAAAATTAATATTTATGTATTCATATGTGTAAATAGATAGAACTCTTCAAAAAGCAAGTTTATCACAAGGAAATATGAAAAAAAACTTTATACTTCATCAAAAAAACCCCACAACAACCCAGTCTCAATTCTGATATCATCAACACAGACAGTTTAAGAAGCAGGCTTATAAGATGTAATTACCCACAGATAATTCTGGTAGGGGTCTCTCTGGTAACTTGTTACTCTTACCTCTTATTAAAAATTCAGTTTTATTATATTTAATCCAAACAAAATTTCATTTTCACAAGAAACAAATGGAATTTGAATTTAGTACCTGCTCATATATTTTGACTCATTGGCTATTATGAAAAATAACTTCAGTTGCTCTTTAAAGTAATTAGTAAGGTACTTAATGTTATATGAATTACAGTTCATATAAATTCCTAATTCACGAGTAAGTAATAAATATGTTACATTTGTAGAAAAGTATTGAAAATTACTTAGAAAGACATTTCTAAGCATGCCAATTGCATGCAAAGTTGAGAACAGTGTTCGTTCAAGGAATGGATGTGGTCACCAGTGTACTGCAATAAATACTATCACAATAAATAATTTCTCTATTCTACATCGAGGAGAGTTCTTTTAAGCCCTTCTGGAATCACATGGTCCCTCATCACTGCAAGACAATATGAATTAATGTGACACGTAAGTCTCTCATTTACTTCTGAAGGAAGTGGAGCCCATATTAACTACTTTGCTTCCAAAACTATTTTCCTTGTTAAAACTGTGGAAAGTCATTTGTGAGGTCATTGGAATGTTTATAACTTATAAAGAAGTTTATCAAATCCATTGTATTGAACTGGGTTGTAATTACAGTCTATTTGTATACATTTATTGTATTTTGCCCATTTACGATGTGACTTATGGGTCTGATATATTCTCAGTCAATTACATGTTCATAATCATTATTGAACCAAAATAGACAATGGCATGTCTGGAGCCAGTGTAGTCTGATACCTTAATGGGCCTTTAGGGACTTTTAATACACTGATTACTGGAATGATGCAGCATCGATCTACTGAATGACTTTGTACATTTTGATTTTTTTCTTTTTAATCTTCTGATACAATCCAAAGTTATTACTTAAAGTAAAGGACTTAAAGTAGTAATTACAATGCCATCCAAAAGGACCTGACCTGAATTCCAGGTGTATTTTACTCTACAAAATATAAGGACTAGGGATATGAAGGGAAATTCAAGAGTTGGAAGGGACAGGAGAACTGAACCTGTATAGTACTTTTGCCTTTAATCAAAGAAATTTTTTCATGGGATACATGATTCCTTTTAACTTTATTTTAGCAAAGTTGATGTAGTGAAAAAATAACCCAGGCAAATTCCTATGCAGTTAGCTGGGGTATAATTGAAAAGGTGCTAGGAATGTGCACATGGCTTTTGTGGAATTGCAAGTTAAGAGAAATAGGAATCTTTCGAACAAAGCAAAGGGAATTTTAATTTTATAATTCATTCATTCATCTATATATTGGTGGACAAAAACTTGGGATAAATGTTAACAGATGGTTATAGATTCCTACCACACCATTTATATTTGGGGGCTACTGAGAGCTTCGGTGTTCTACTAAATAATAGTAATACTAGCACTCTTATTGAATCATTATAAGGATGAAAGCAGTCAACATGTACAAAGCTATAGTAAGTACTCAGTAAAACTTTTTCATTATTGTCCATTTATTCATTTAAACCAGAATTATATAAGAATCAATTACCTATCTGACAGAGAAGACATATTTTTATAATCAACCTACTCTGAAAAAATGAGAGTTCTTATTTTGAAAGGCCTTAGAAGAGATCTCACTGAAGTCCTTTATTTTCTTCAGTTAGCTCTGCTAAGGAGCTATATGTTTTGAGGTTGAGAGGGAAGACATTAGAGAAAAAATTTGTAATTTTTAGAAAAAGGAAGAAATAGAAAAGGCAAATTAAAACTATATGCTGGCTTCTGTGAAAAGAAAAAAAACAGCTATGTAAAGGAAACAGAAAAGTCTATTCTCATGTTTAGTTTTCACCTGCCTGAAAAATTATATTCAGTAAAAAAGGTATTGGTAGAAAAATATGATATAGACATCCTCTAAACCATCTTTTATCTCAGTGATCTCTATTTTCTGGCCAAAACAGAGGAAAAATGTAATATTTCATGCAATAAATATTATTATAATATTTAAATATTGTGACATTTAACAATGTAATATGGGGCAGGCCTGTTCTTTCCTATCCTAAGTTTCATTTTTGTTAATTTGAAAGTGCTAAACCCCTAAAAATCATTTTGACCCTGGATTAATAATGTCCAGTATGGAGTCTAATTTCCTTGTAAGCTATATTGAAACAAAGTAACAAAAAATTATAAGTGAGGGAGACTATGTAGACATACACATCCCACATGTTTAAGCAGAAACAGAAACAAAGGAAATGTGGATGAAAACGTGAAGACACCTTCATAATAAGTACATATTCTTAGATAACACATGCCATATCATAAATTATATACTATTTATTTTTTCTCCTGTCTTAGGGGAAGCAAAATACTGATCTTAGACTAGAGATTTTGGACTGATTTCTAAGGATACATTCTTCTAGGTTAGCAGCACACAGAAAGTTGTTCACATTTCTGAGTTTTTCGGAGTTCTGTAGAACTCCAAGACTGGGTTAGCAGGCCTCTCATCTCAGTCTCCTCAGGCTGAAATCAAGGTGTCAGCCTGTGTTGTAATTCCATCCAGGGCTCAAATCCTTAGCCCAGGTCTTTGGTTTTTGGTATAATTTAGTTCCTGTAGGTGTAGGACTAATGTACCATTTTCTTACTGGCTCTCAGTTTTTAAAAAGTGAATATCTCCTTTCATTCTCTCTCATTCTCTCTCTCTCTGTCTCTCTCTCTCCTTCCCTCTCTCTCGTTCTCTCAATCTCAATCTCAATCTCAATGTCAGTTTGATGCTTGTACTACATCTGATGAAATATTAACAGCATTAAATACACAAATAGGAAATGTGAAGTGCAGAAGTGTTTGTTGCTTAGAGTGTGTTATCTCTTGTGCCTTTTCCAGACAAATGAAAAATGAGGTAAAATTATTTGATACAGTCACAATTCTTAGACAGCAAAATCTGGCAGATGGATAGAGGACAAGGGATGGCATTCTTGTTCACGTTTGCTTCTTTGTTTATTTCAAGAAACATTTTTATTTTAAAGAGTGTATAACAAATCTGTGCTCTCTATAGTTCCCTTCTCTACTTAAAAAAAATGTTTACAATCAGTGTACATAACAGGTATGAAAAAAGGAAACAATAGAAAATGATGGTGGTTCTTTTTACACTTTTTAATTTATTTTTACATTCAATATTATTTTATATTAATTTCAGGTGTACAGCATAATGGTTAGACATTTATATAATTTATGAAGTGATCCCCCTGACTAATCTAGTACCCACCTGGCACTATACATAGTTATTACCATATTATTGACTATATTCTCTATGCTTTATTTTACATCTCCATGACTATTTTGTAACTACCAATTTGTACTTCTTAATACCTGCACTTTTTTCACTCTGCCCCCGACCTCCCTCCCATCTATCACCTTGAGAAATCTAGAACCCATATGACACCATACATAGTTTTTATAATATTATTGATTATATTCCTTATGCTATACCCTACATCTTTAACAACCAATTTGTGCTTCTTAATTCCTTCCCATTTTTCACTCACTCCCAATCCCCCTCCCATCTGGTAACCATCATTATGGTCTCTGTATCTATGAGTTTGTTTCTGTATGTTTGTTTTATTATTTATTTATTTATTTATTTATTTATTTATTTATTTATTTATTTTTATTTAGTTAGTTCTGTAGATTCTACATATAAGCAAAATCACATTGCATCTGTCTTTCTCTGTCTGACATACTCCACTCAGCACAATATCATGCAGGTCCATCCATACCTCTGCAGAGGGCAAGATCCCCCTCCCTTCCATGGCCAAACAATATTCCATTGTATATGTACCACCTCCTCTTTATCTATTCATCTACTGGTGGACACCCAGGTTGCCTCTGCATCTTAGCCGTTGTAAACAATGCTGCAGTGGACATATGGATGTACATGTCCCCTTGAAGTAGCATTTTGGGTTTCTTTGGATAAATATCTGGAAGTGGGATTACTACGTCCTTCTTTGTCTCACTTTATAGCCTTTATTTTAAAGTCTATTTTGTCTGGTATGAGTATTGCTACCCCAGCTTTTTCTGTTTGTTTCCATTTTCCTGATTTTTCCCTCCATCCATTTACTTTCAGTCTGTGTGTGTCTTTCCATCTGAAGTGAGTTTTTTGTAAGCAGTATATAAGGGTCTTGTTTTTTTTATCCATTTAGCCATCTATCTTTTGATTGGATCATTTAATTCAATTACATTTAAAGTAAGTATTGATAGATATGTAGTTAGTGCCATTTTATTATTCATATTTTTTATCTTTTTATTTTTTTTCCATCTTAAAGATGTCCTTCTAAGATTCCTTGTAATACTGGCTGGTGGTCATGAACTCCTTTAGCTTTTGCTTGTCTGGGAAGCTCTTTATTTGTCCTTTGGTTCTAAATGACAACTTTGCTGGGTAGAGTAATCTTGGCTGTAGGTCCTTGCTTTTCATCACTTTGAATATTTTGTGCCAATCCCTTCTGGCCTGCAAAGTCTGTCAAGAAATCAGTATGCAGTATTATGGGAGCTCCCTTGTAGGTGACTAACTGCTTTTTTTTTTTTTCCTGCTTTTAAGATTATTTCTTTGTCTTTAACCTTTGGCATTTTGATTATGATGTGTCTTAGTGTGAGCCTCTTTGGATTCAACTTCTTTGGGACTCTGTGCACTTCCTGGGCTTATGTCCATTTACTTCACCAGGTAAGGGGAGTTTTCAATCATTATTGCTTTAAATAGATTTCCAATTCCTTACTCTCTTCTCCTTTTGGTACCCCTATGATGCAAATGTTGGTATGCTTGATGTTGTCCTAGAGGACCCTTAAACTATCTTTATTATTTTGGATTCTTTTTTTTCTTTTTGCTATTCTGATTGGGTGTTTTCTGCTACCTTATCTTCTAAATCGCTGATTTGATTCTCTGCTTTATCTAATCTACTGTTGATTCCCTTGAATGTATTCTTCATTTCATTATTGTATTCTTTATTTCTGACTGTTTCTTTTTTATGTTTTTTTATCCCCATTTTTATGTTTCTTATCTCTTTGTTTAAGTTCTCCCTGAGATCATCGAGAATTCTTATAACCAGTGTTTAGAACTCTGCACTTAGTAAATTGCTTATCTCCATTTTATTTAGTTCTTTTTCTGGAGCTTTGTTCTGTTCTTTTATTTGGAACATGTTTCTTTGTCTCCCCATTTTGGCTGGTTCCCTAGTTTATTTCTATGTGTTAGGTAGAGCTGCTATGACTCAGGATCTTAATAGAGTGGCCTTATATAGTAGGTGACCTGTGGGTGCCATTATTGTAGTCTCCCTGGTCACCAGAGCCGGGTCCTCCAGGTGTGTCCTATGTGTGGGTTGTATGTGCCCTCCTGTTGTAGTGGAGCCTTGGTTGCTGTCATGCAGGGTGTCAGCTCCCACTCCCCGCACCAGAACACAGGATATGGTGAGGCCAAAAAGGAACACCAACGGAACCATGAATAGGGGGTTCATACCACTATATTCTCACTGGTGGCTGAGTTGGAGATACAGGAAACAGGTTCCACACAATGCACAATCCACCATCCACTTCTCTGACAACCAACCAACCCCCTCACATAGCCACAGCAGTTATATTAGTGGTTAATGGCAAACCGGGTACAGCTGATGGCCACCCAGCCACAGCAGATGGCCATCTGATTATAGCTGATGGCCATCTAATAACTGAGCCAGCACTTTTCCACGTGAGGCCGAGAGCCTGGAAACTGTTCTCTGGGACTCAGTCCCCATTTGCACATCAGTTGGAGAGATTACCCGTTAGGCTCATTGGCTCTGAGGACTGGCTGTGACTACAGTGGAGGAACTGTGGTGCAAAGGCTGACCCTACAGAGTAGGGTTTACTTTAGCACGGCTCTGGTGTCTGTTTAGTCTGCCCTTTGGATGTGTTGTGCTTGGAGGTGGCTGGGTGCTGCTCCTGCTTGGCCCAAAGCTGGCCACCTGGTGTGTTAGCCCTGGGGCCTCCTGAGAGGGACCCCTCCACAGGCCAAGTTTAGCTACAGCTTGTGCCCTGCTAAACAATCACCTGTATGAGCCACAAAACAATCTGCAGATGGCTGCCACCTGCACTAGGCTTGGAGGTTCCTCAAGAGACCAGTCTGTGAACCAACACCAGCTGCCCATCATGCTGAGCTTAAGGCTGCTCAGTCAGAGTGCGGAACATATTGAAGCCTGATGCTGCTTGTTTAGGTTTTGTGAACCTTTGAGAGATTTTATGAAAGTTCGCGGCATGAGCTACAATAGGTTGTTTGTAAGGAAAAGCCACTAAGTGGCTTGTGTGTGCTCAAAAGTTGGGTGGGGCGGGGTCTCAGGGAATCACTAGGGCGGAACAGGTGAAAGGTGATAGCCTGTTTGATGGAAACTCAGATACAGTGTCTGCCTGCATCTGCACGCAGGGAAGGGGAGGGGTCAACAAAGAAACAATGGCTTCTGCCAGCTTCTCTGTCAGGGAGGAAGCTGCCTCTCCAACCCTCATTGTGAAGTTAGACAATTCAGTTCCTCCCCTCCCCTTAGAAGGTTCCTGGCACCTTCCTAGCTGCTGCCCCAGCACTGGAGCTCAGAGTGGGTGAGTCTGTAAGCAAGTAAGTCCATGTGCGGCACTTTAAGATAATTGCCTGGGACTCCAGCAGCCCTCCTTCTCAGTAAGCCACAACCTCTGCTTGATTTCATAGCCTTGTTTTCTCTCCCTGGCACTAGAACTCTGGGCTGGGGAGCCTGGTGTGGGGCTAGAGCCTGGTGTGGGGCTAGGACCCTTTGTTCCTCCAGGGGGGACCTCCACAGCAGAGATATCCCTCCCAAATTTTAATGGTCACATGCAGTGTGGGCCCATCTCGCATCTCTGCCCCTCCTACAAGGTGATGTCTTCTGTATGTCCATATTGTAGGGCTTTGGTTCAGCTACACTTCAGGTGATTCTCAATGATGGTTGTTCTGTAGTTCAGTTGTAATTGATGTGGTATGATTGTACTCTTAATGTTATCTAAGTTGAGTGAACTCAAAAAACAGTATTGAGATCTGTGACTTAGATTATTTTTTAAATGTGTGTTTAAACATGTAGGTGAAGGCATTTTTAAATTATGTCAACTGATAATTTATTCAAGAGTAATAAGTACTCATATATAAAATGCATAGTATTTTCTGGTAACATTGAAGTCAAAAACGAATATAATAGTTTATTGCTTATGTTACTCATATTAATTTTTTTGGTTTTAAGTACTTATGGACGTAGGAAATGCTCTCATTTGCTTACAATTTTCTAAATAAATAAGTCTCTTAATAGTATTTGTTAAATCTCCTATCAATGAATGTGTTATACCCATTAGATATGACAGAATACATTAATTACTTTTAAAAGGAAATCTTCCTCTTTATACATAGTTAAATAACTTCACCTTCTTTAACTACTTGAAGTTTCCGTTATCCATTTTGGATAAGTCCTTGAATATTTGTAATTTCCTAAATATGTTTTGGCTCCAAGAATTTGTTTTTCTTTTTTTAATCAGGCAATATCTATTCTCTGAGACCATTCACTTCATTTTCAGAATTTATACTGAACACCAGAACCAAATTAATTTTGCATCCCATAATTAAGAAACTTCTATTGGTTCAGTCAATGACAATGTGAGAGCTGAGTTTACCAAAGCAAATAGTCGGTTTTTACTATCACTATGGTTAATTTCCTTCAACTCAATGAGGCCTTTACCCCTACAACTGACTTTCCTGCAATCCTGATATCCTTGTACACTTTTGAATGTAAAATTAACTTATTTTGTAATTGTGTTTTACTTGAGCAAATTTTTCTCTTCTTAATTTGGGATTTTTATCTCTCTTAGTCAGTGGTTTGCTCCGTTTGTTAATAATATGTTCTGAATTAATGTTTCATTGTTTTATTACAATCATTACCATCATGCACTCAGCAATTAAAATTTGAAGGAAGAGGTACCTCTTTGTGTAGTCTCAGCAAAATAGGGGGCTGTATATTGTTTTCTTGGGTCAAAACCCTCAACTGTCACCCTTGAGACTCATGGTGCTGCAATTATTCTCTTAACAAATAAACTGACATCTAGGGTCTGGCTCTTACACTTGTGGTTTTAGACACTAGTAGATTTAATCCTTTCTCATGGGTATACTGAAGTATCAACCCCAAAATTCCTATTTGAAATGAAAGCCATAACAGTGACTTGACGTGAAATACTCCCATGGACCATGGTGGTACACTCTCTCCCCATAGTCTAGGTACATGGGAAATTAAATTATATAGAATGCCAAGTTATTCATGTACAATAAGAACTAATATCTCAAGGTCTGTATGACAAAAGCATTTTCTCTCTGTAGGCAAATGTGCATGGCAAAGTAGTAATAAAGATTGCTTGTAATCAAGGCAAGGAAAATTAGATAAATCATATGGCTTTGGGCTATTACACATGGATATCAAATGCAGTAGAGAAGGTTTTGCTAATAGGAAAGGAAGAGCACAAACCCCTGCATCTATCTCCAGCTTAGACATGACTTTGCCAAAGGGAAGAAATTCTTGAAGTTTATTGCCCCAAATTCATACTCTCCTGAACAATGTTTGAAAGATACTTTGGGTATTGACCTCTGTGACTTACCTTTTCATGTGACCTCACAGATGATTAATGGCCCTCTGTATTTCGAGGGATTGAGACACTATTTTTAATACACATATACATTTTACACACCCCTTTCTTATTCCATTGTGTTTCCATTTTATAGTTTATCATTAAGAGGGCAATATAACTTCTTGTTAATTTCAAGTTTTTGAGGATTATCTCATTCTGGGCTGCAAATATTGACAAGTGTATATTTCTTAATGCCCTTCCTACAGCCTTAATTGTGAAATTAGAAATCATCAGCAGATATTAGGATACTGATGTGTTTACGTTATTAGAAGACGACTTTTACAGGTGTAGACCGTTTAAAAATAGATGTATGTGTTATTCACCACAAATGAAATCAGAAAATGATTAATTCTAAGTCCCATTCTATGTTCAAGAACACCTAGATATTTTATTCCAGGTTAGAAAGTGAATCAATTATATCTGCAGCTAATTATATAGTACTTCTAATTCAAGTCTTCTTCAGTACCCCATTTCTCCTCCTCCACAAATCCCACTTGCTTGTTTTCTTGCAAAGCTGCCAAGAAACTGTGAGCAAATTTAATGTCTGAATAACTGCTTGCTCTCTCAGTGACCTTGAAAAATGACTTCTATCATTAAAAATTCATAGAAAAGAACATTTTTTGAGAAGACTGGCATATGTAATCATAGTACCTTCTGTTATGCTACTGTCCCATTACAATCTTATGAACTTTAAAAAGTATCTCAAAGGCACTAACTTTGCCCTAGTTACCCAATTATATCAAAATTTTCTGATTTTCTTTCAAAGAGAATTACACAATTTTCTGCGTATAGTGATTAAGAAAGAAATAAAGAGAGAAAAGACTCGTTGACCATGTGAATTATTGATACTTCACAATGACTGTTTCAAAAAGTAATACAAAACTTCAAATCATTTTTGTTTTAATTGAGGTGAAATTCACATAGCATACAATTAACCAGTTTAAACTGTACAATTCATTGGCATTTAGTGCATTCACAATATGTCTCTTTAGTTTTAAAACTTTTTCATCACCTGAGAAGAATACCTTGTACCCTGAAAGCAATCACTTTCTGTGCCTCTCTCCTCCCCTCCCCTGGCAACCACTGATAGTCTTCCCGTGTCTGTGGATTTCTGATTCTGGATTTCAGTAGTTTGAATTGTAAATATGTATAAATTTAAAATTCTGTCTGTGCATTAATTTTATACCCCATTTTTCTTGAAGAAAGAGGTTTGGAGGAGAAGCGTGTAAAATTCTAATAGTAAGTCCTGAAAACTCTGACAAAATGGTGAGTGTCATCAGAAGAAGCCTTCTGATACCTCTCCCATAGCAAGTACCACACTGTATTGTAATGATCTGCTTACTTGTCTGCCTTCTCTCCAAGACTGTCATCATTGGGGGACTTTGTCCACTTTAGCTCTAGTGCTTAGCACTGTGCCTTCCGACATCTGCGGGCTTGCTGTTTGTGGCAGGAGTGGGGAGAGAATACACAGAGCTCGTTGACAGCATTGTGACCTAAATTTATAAACAGAAAAATTATTATACTATACTTCTTTTCTTTTTTTTACTTTTCTTCTTTCTTCATTCCATATGTGTGTGTTGTTTGTTTATTATTGAGGTCTGGCTTTCCTGAAGTTACTTGGAAGAATATAGAATTGGCCCCAAATTGTATTTATAGAAATAAAATTGACCTTACTTTATTTTATCCAACATTTAGCTTTATTAGTATATAAGCAGTTACTATGCATCATGTGTATTATTAGGTAATATACAAAAGAGCTACACTTAATTATCTGGACCAATGCAATTTGATTTTGTTCTGTCTCTTTCCTCTGGACACACCCTTGTCTTCCAACCCCAGCCCCATTTACCCACTTACCCAAAGCATCAGTAATCAGTTGGGTGGGTTCAATCAATGAACACTTACCCAGTACTGGAGTGAGACGTATGAGTATAGTTAGAGTAGTCCTTATGGACAAGGGAGAAAAATTAGATCCAAATTAATTCCTCCTGTATTATTTTCGAAAAATATGATTTTTATTCTGCATGGGATGGTGGGCAACATGATTTTTAAAAACCCACTATCAACCCCATTCAGTTTATTACAATACAGTTTGCTTCTAAGAGACAAATTGCCTACCATGGAGGCATGTGGGTGTCATTTCAGCAGTGGAGAAATTTACCTTATACTTTATTTCACTTCATGTTTTAAGATAATTCTACTAACTCTGGCAGATCTATTTGGTATGTCCGAAAAAAGTCAGTGGGAAATAAGTCTTTTCTGAAATAAATGTCATGAGCCCTCCATGCTGTGTTGGTTTAGACAGACAATTCCTTCACAGGTGAGGTGTTAAGAGTGCATTTTAATCTTCTCTTTCTAAGGTTCTGTGACGATAGTGCCACATATTTGATTTGTGGGCAAGAATAGATCGTCATTGATTTTACTGAATTCCTAAGGAAATTGTTTTCTGCTCATTCTGTCTTTCCTCTGGGTTAGATATCACATGATCTTGTACGGGGGTGTCTACTGCTTGCTGCTCAGTGCCATTAACATACATCTGGGCCACCCTTTGTGTGGAACTGTCCCCTGGTGAAATCCTCAGTGGTCTGCAATGGAGAAAGACTGCAATTTACAGAGTCCATTATCACCTCTGGACGTGTAGAATGATAATGGAAGTGACAGAGGTGCAGCTGAAAATTGGCTCTTAATATTTTATGTGTTCAAGCAACGGATTGGAAATCTCATGCTGCTCTTTAGGGAAAATGAAGTATGTGGGATTCTTTTTCTATTAGAAAGTTATACGCAAAAGGTTGACTGCAGGCTTTCAAAGAAAGTATTACAGCACATTCATTTTGTGTTAACCAGTACTTCTCATTGGAAGTTCAGAGGGGTAAAAATACCTCAGCCTGAAAAATTAATATATGGAAACAAAGTATATCCAGCATCGAAACAAAGTTTCAGAAGTGACACTTCTAAAATCATGCACCATATACATTACCACTTTGTTTTAACTGATGTGCTATGGCTAAAGAATCACAAGCATTTGCCTAAAATGATTGTCTTCGAATTTTAGGGTAGCTTTTTCTTATTTCCCTCCTGACATAATTTTTTCTGACTTACAACTTCAAATAATGTTTCAAGAGGTATCATCTTTACATTGATTTGGAAAACAAAAATCTATGTTAGAATTTTTAAATGTTTAGGAAATACAAGGTGAAAAATAAATATAGCTTCTGAAATAGTTCTATTAATAATTTAACATTTATCTCAGCATATTACCATGTTTATAATAGCACTAAAGAGATGCTTGTTGAAAGAATCCTTTCTTGAAGAATGTAGTTACTTTCTGTCTTGTATCAGATGAGAAATGATACAGTACCCTCTTTATAAGTATTTTATTACTTGTCATCCATCTTATTTCAGGCAAAAGTATAAGGTAATTTTTTTTCTTAATAATAAAGGAGTAAATATTATTGAAATGTTGCAGATGTTAAGTCCTGTCTGTATTTCCTTGATGTATATTTATGATATAAATAATTTCTAATTTCTTTACCAATAGTATACAGTAGTGACATAACTGTATCACTATTGCCTAATTATTAATATATCTACAGTTTACATTTTTGAGGCATTTAGAGATGGTGTGATACACCTAGTGCTTTGTTTTTTCTTCCCTTTTTTTCCAGTTGCTTTTCAGAAATGACAGCCTACTTTCTCTTATATGTTTCTGTTAATGTTTCTTTTCTGGAAATGAACATCACTTTACTCAACTGTGAGTAAGAAATGTTTCAAGTTGCTATGGTGGATTTCAAGCCTCATTTAAATCAGCAACGCCTGCCATTTTGAATAAGGTCTCTGTAGATCCGTTTATTTAGATGTGTCATTTGATTCAGTTGCCACTGACAGGATCAAAGTAACAAGACTTTTAGACTAGACTTAAGGAGAATTCTAAATGCTACAAACACCCTTGTCAGTTTCTGCTTGGATTCTAAGTTTCTCATAATTTTATGACACACATATAGTCTTTATATTGTATGGAATCAATGTTAGTTAATATCATTAAGTTTCATCATTACAAATAGATTGAATATTATGTGCTAAGTCTCTATCCACTCTTTTACATATAGTCTCTATCCAATCTTAGTCTTTTGAGGCTTTCAAGTTAATAAGGGAAACGGTGGTTTCCCTTGGTCACTGTTAGCCTTCACCTAATCCAGTTCCTGGAAATTAATAAGAACTGAATAAATATTTGTTAAATGAAAAAAGGCGTTACTTTATTTAATTCTAAGCATGATATCTAGGATCGCTATGTAGACATTTTAAGGGATGGTTTCATAAAAGGTCTGAAATTCTGGTGTCGATGACAGAGCAATGGTTCTTTCTTTGCTATTGTGTACCTAGCATATAAATACATAGAACTCCATAAGTAAAAACCTCACCCAGTTGGGTTCTTAATTAATTTGCAGTGTGGAGGTGGGCCAAGTAACAGTGGTCCTTCCTTTTGTTACCAGATAGTCTCTCCCTCTGGGTCTTACGAGGTCTAGAACCAAGTGTCAATAGTTAAAGTGTCTTTTTTTTTTCATTTTGGAATAATGTAAATCATAACATGATAAAATGTTCATCTAAAAAGTGTATCTGTTGCTGACAACTTTTCTGTGTAAAACTGTATTTCCCAGGTGTTATTACATTACCATAGTTCTGGGTTAAACATCTGCAGGCATTGTTGGTAGCTGCAATTTAATTTATAAAAGGAAAATCTGTAAAAAATTCCATTGCTTCACACTTTTTCACACTACTGAACATTATGAACACTTGTAATTTGTCCACTCACATGGCCACCATTCCTTCTGAGCTCCATGCTGAGTTAGAGCGGCTTTTGGCCTCGTCCACCTGATAAAGCCAGGCCAGGAAAACAAAGACATTTTTAGTAGTCTTTCCTTAAATTGCCCCATTAGGTGCCATCATTAGAATTTGAAATTTATTGCATAGATATATGAAATTATATTTAATTTGATCCTCGCAATAATCCCAGAGGTAGACAGGGCAGATATGACTATTATTGAACTTCTTTTATATTTTCAGGCACTAAGACCCATCTGGGTTATGTGATTTGCCCCGGTGAAAAGATTTTCAAGTTTTGCCTATGGGACTACAACCCTATTTTAGTGGTTTTTAATGATATGATAAATATGTCTTCAATGATACGCTTGTAATACAGTGTCCACGAATCAGGCTTAGGTCTCTTTTTGGGGTTAGAGAAGATCATGATCATAGCAGAAATCACACTCCTAACTGGCCATCAGCTGGAAAAGTGTTAACAGAGATGTGATTGTTTCCTCTACTGGCAAAGTCTTTCTTCTCATCTGTTTGTCCAAGTTGTAGCCATCTTATGAGGTCAGCTCCATGCGCCTTCTTCCTGGAAGAACCCTTTTCCTCCATACCTTTTTATTTCTATTATAATATTCTTCACAATCTGCCTTGTTTTAGACTTTTCCATTTTCTATCATGTCTCAATTAATCTAGAATTAAGCAGACATGAGTTTTATTCTTAGGTGTGCCACTTTAGCTGTGTGTCATTAGAAAAGTTGCTAAATTTGGTAATATAGGTTTTTCCTATATTACCATAAATTTAGGTCACCTACCACATAGAAGAATTTTCAATCTTAAAATATGTAAATAGCTAGGCAAATTGTGACTTATAGTAAGTGTTCAATAAATAGTAGCTCTTGTTATTTTGGCCTTTATATCTCACTAGAGTTTAATTCAGATCTTCATTCTTTTTATGAATCTAGCACGGTGGGTGGTTGGATTAGAATGTTATGACTATCTGTATCTATCTAATCTCCAACTATTCAGCTATAACTGGAAAAACTAGATTTATATCTATGCAAATAATTCTAGATAAAATACTACATTTTCAGCATGTTAGAGAGGAACTCTTCTTTCTTTTTTATAAATTAAATTTGTTGGGTGACAATGGTTAGTAAAATTACATAGGTTTCAATTGCAGAATTCTATAATACATCATCTGTATTTTACATTGTTGGGAGTTCACCACCCAGAGTTAGTTCTCCTTCCATCACCACATATTTGACCCTCTTCTACCATCTCCTCTCCTTACCTTCTGGTAACCACTGAACTGTTGTCTGTATCTATGAGTTTTTGTTTCTTTATTTGTTTGCCTTGTTCCTTTGTTGCTTTCAGTTTTGTATCTCACATATGAGTGAAATCTTATGGTTCTCAACTTTTTCTGACTTATTTTGCTTAGCATAATAATCTCAAGGTCTATCCATGTTGTCACAAATGGCAGTATTTCATCTTTTCTTATGGCAGAATAGAATTTCATTGTGTATATATCTTCTTTATCCGATCATCTTTAGCCAATCATCTATTGAAGGACACTTTGGTTATTTCCATGTTTTGGTCACCGTAAATAATGCTGCAAGGAATATTAATGGGAGTACATATATATTTACGGATAAATGTTTTCAGATTTTTTAGATAGATACACAGGAGAGGGATTGCTGGGTCATATACTAATTCTATTCATAATATTTTGAAGAACTTCCACATTGCCTTCCATAGCAGCTGCACCAGTCTGCATTCCCACCAACAGTATATGAGGGTTCCTTTTTCTCCACAGTCTCTCCAACACTTGTTATTGTTTGTCTTATTGATGATAGCCATTCTAAGACATGTGAGATGATATCTCATTGTGTTTTTGATTTGCATTTCCTTAATAGCTAGTAAAGTTGAGCACTTTTTCATATATCTGTTTTTCATATATCTATGTCTTCTTGGGAGAAGTTTCTGTTCATGTCATCTGCCCATTTTTTTATTGTAATTGGAACTCTTATCATGATTGCACAGTTCAAGGTACTATGAATATATTTAATAAATATTTTTGTATAGAGTCAATTCTTGATTGTGTCAAATATAAAGTAATAAGCACAGATAATAACGGTAATGGTAAGCTTTTCCCAATCTACTGAATTGTGCATAGGGAATGATGGAGAAATAAAATGAGAACCACCTAGTGAATTGATAGCCAAGATATAAGTGGTACCTTAGTCATAATCAATCAAAGGACATATTTAATGCTCCACCATGTACAAAACAGACAATCACAGAAAATGAACTAATATTTTTAATTGTTGTGTAATTTACGAAGAGTCGAAGTCAACCCTTTTAGTTTGCAGTTCTAAGATATTTGACAAACACATTCAGTTATGTAACCACTACAGTTTTATAGCCAGCACAATTAAGATATAGAACAGTTATCATTGTCAGTGAATCTGGAATTAGGCAGGCCTAAATTTAAATGCTGGACCTGCTGCTTTCAGGCAGAATATCATTGAACATCTCCATCACCACCAAAATATGCCTTTATGTCAATCCCTCCTCTTACTCCCAGATTCCAGCAACAGTTAGCTGTCCCTATAATTTTATCCTGTCCCTATAATTTTGTCTTTTCCGGACTATCATATCAATATAATCATATGGTATGTAGTTTCTGTTTTGTTTTTTTCATTTAATATAGTTATTTGAGATTCAGCCAAGTTTTGGGTGTGTCAGTAGTTCATTCCTTTCATTTCTAAGTATCATTTCATTGTATGGATATACCAGGGTTTGTTGATGCATTCACCAGTTGAAATTTGCCTCCAGTTTTTGAAATCAGAAATAAAATCACTACGAGTATTTGTGTACAGGTTTTTGTATGAACATAACTTTTTATTTCTCTTGGGTAAATACCTAGGAATGAATAGTTAGGTCTTATGCAAAGTGTTTTGAACTACTTCTTAGAAAGATATTCAAAAAATATAACTAAAGACATATACTGATTTTTAATTGAATAATTCTAGATATACTCTGTCTTATAATATTAAGCATCATGTAAGATTTTCTTAAATAGCCATCATTTTGAGCATAGCTCATTGACTATTGAGTAATCACTGTATGTAAGAATTTGCATTATTATACTAAGTAGTCCCTTAGAGTTTATCATTATATAGGGCGCTAATTTTCCTTGAATGGATTTAGACAACTATTTTTGGATTCTTATCTTCTATTTTGTACATTGTTTCCCTTTTTTCTTTATAACTTGCTTTTTTCAGTTTTCCCTCTTGCTACTTCTTGCTACACTCTTCCCTTCTTATTTACTGCCATTTATCTATTGTATTATTATACATCACACTAAACAACTTGTTAAATTGTTGGTTACTTTAAGTACTGAAGTTGATGTTCTGAGCCTATTACAGGATACTATTTACAAAAAAATAAAAGGCTCTGAATGAGGGTCTCTCTCTTTTAAGCACTCTTGAGAAGAAATGTATCTTTCCTTCCTTCATTCTTTATACTTTCTAAAACTTATGTTTGTTTAAAAAAATCACTTTTTTTGTAGGTCCTTTACTATCTTCCAAAAACTTGGTATTCTTGACGAGTAACTTCTGTTGGTACTATCTTAATGATAACATGGATTCAATCCTCGTCGTGCCCTCTGCACTTCAGCAGTAAACACCAGTCCTATATTGGGGACTAAATAACTCAAGATTTACTTCCGCCTTTACAAGTGTATCTAAATGACTCCATTGATTTTGATTTCTCTAACTCAGATTGCTCAGAAAACCCATTTATTGCTTTATTATATACTCTTTGCACATAATAATTTTAAGCTTATTTTAGCAACAAAATTATCAAGAACTTGTACCATCTTCCCTGAAGTGCTTCCCTTCATATTAGATGTTTTATGGGCAAACAAATAAATATTTACAGATTGATTGCTGGATTAGATTCTATAAAGCAATATTGCTAAGAGCATCATATTACTGAATTTGCATATAGCAGGTCCTTGGATAATGTCTGTATTTAATGTTCTTATAATGTTGATGAGAAAAAAAACACACAAATAAATTCCTGGCTGGGGCCACTGTGTGGAGTTTGCAAGTTCTCCCCATGTCTATGAGGGTTTTCTCATGTGGGTTATCCCAGTCTGAGTGTGGGTGTGGGTATGAATGTGTCCTGCGATGGAATGGCATCCTGTCTATCCTGGATTGGCTCTGGCCATCCATGACCCTGAACTGAAATAAGTGGATTAGAAAATCATTATTTGATTTGTTTTTATTAATCTTTCTTAAATGTATGCCTAGCTCACATTTATTTCAATGTTTAATATTAGAAGTGTTTGGGGTCTTTATTGAGATGTTGGTTGATGTGTTTGTGATCAGAAATATGCTTTAGGAAATTTGCTTATATCAATTAGCCTATGGGAAAATTGGTTTCGTTATACATTATTTCATTTAAAGTTGGAATTTCCAAGAGTCTATCAAGGACATTAAGTGACTTGATGTTGTAGGTCTGTTATAGAGTACTATAAAAACAAACAAACAAACAAACGAACAAAACCCTTCATTCTGGCTGTGACTATCAGAGGATGATACAGAAAAGCACTAGCTGATACCAGATGGAGTGAAACACAAACCTAAACTGCATTGAGCTGTACCCTCTCTCTTTTTCACTGTTACTCATCTAAAAGAAAAAAGAAAGATTCATCCCTATAATTAATGTATCTAAGAAAAGAAGGGAGGGAGACGAGATGAAATTAAGCAGAAAAAAGTATGAATTAAAATGATATATACTTACAAGAAAGGAGCAAAAAATAAACCTTGATAATTTGGTTTGCAAAGCATCCCCTGAAATTATATATTTGATATATGAATTTCTCTAAAGTCCCTCCTTTGCAAAAAATAGAGAATCAAAAGACAACTAATAATGAAAATAAGTCAAGTGAGGTGACAGTTTTGTCATTTTTAAATTGGGTTTGCTCTCTCCTTCCCTTCCAGAATGAGGCACCCAAAGCGCTGCCACCGTAGCTGTCAGTTTAGTTTCCTCCAATGTGATTAAATCCTGCACTGAAGGCTCCATTAAAATAAATCTACCAAGAGTGGCTATTTATATGCTTCTCAGTACATTTCTAAATATAATTGAAGACTCTTCCAGTATAATATTTCAGTTATTTGTTCAGTGGAAGCAAAATCTTGGATTTCCAATGTGGTGACAATCCCCTTAAAACACATGACTATCAGAGCTAGATCAAAGGCTCTGAGTTCCAGCAGTCGATGGAGGAAAGAATGATTAATCTACTGCTCCAGTTCTAAGGATTAATCTCCTTCAACTGTGGTACATTTCCTGTCTGTCCCCTTAGCTGATTGTACAGGTTCCTAAAGGAGTTATAAGACAATCTGTTCTGGCTACCTATTGCCATACAAGCAAGTGTCCCCATTTTATAAATGGGATTGGGGAGGCCCACAGTGAATTTACAAGATCTTGTATTGAATAAAGGAAGACGAGGTTAAGGAGAAGCAGGTCTCCCGCTAACCATTGCTATTTTCACTGCGGAACCTCATGTTAACAAAGATAATCTAATTTTCTTGCTCATCTGTCCATTTTCAATACAGTATAAGAAGAAAGATTTTTGCTCTCAAACTTTCAGTAGACTATCAGTATACAGTAGTACCCCCCTTAGCTTTTTAAAGTTTCAGTTACCCATGGTCAACCGCGGTCCAAAAACATTAAATGGGAGACTCTAGAAATAAACAATTCATGAGTTTTAAATTGCAAGCCATTCTGAGTAGCGTAATGAAATCTAGCACCATCCTGCTCCGTCCCTCCCAGGATGTGAATCATTCCTTTGTCCAGCAGATCCACCCTGTACACACTCCCTGTCCTTTAGTCTCTTAGTAGCCATCTGGGTTATCAGATCAAATTGACTGTGGCAGTATCACAGCACTAGTGTTCAAGTAACCCTTATTTTATTCAATAATGGTGCCAAAGCACAACAGTAGTGATGCTGGCAATTCAACTCAGATATGCCAAAGAGAAGCCAAAAGTGCTTATTTTGAGTGACAAGGTAAACGTTCTCAACATAACAAGGAAATAAAAAAATCGTAAGCTGAGATTACTACATAAGATCTACGGTATGAACAAATCTATCCGTGAAATTATGGAGAAGAAAAAGAAAATCCATACTAGTTTTGAGGTTGCATTTCAAACTGAAAAAGTTGTCACCACAGTACGTGGTAAGTACTTCGTTAAAATAGAAAAGATATTCAATTTGTGGGTTGAAGACACAAACAGAAAATGGGTTCCAATTGACAGTCATTGGTTGTGCCTGAAAACTTTGAGCCTATATGAAGACTTTAGAAAGGCATCCCCTGAAATGAATGACACCAAGACATTTACTGCAGGTAAGGGATGGTTACACAGATTCAGGGATAGGTTTGGACTGAACACTGCAAAAATTACTGGTGACAGAAAAAGACCACAGTCACAAAACTTTTCTTACAATATGTTTTTGTAATTGTCCTATTTTATTATGAGTTGCGTTAATATTTTACTGTGCATAATTTATAATTAAACTTTGTATAGGTATGTATGTATAGGGAAAAAAACATAGTATACGAGAGGGTTCCGTACTATCCAGTTCCAAGGATCCACTGGGGCTCTTGGAATGTATCTCCCACAGATAAGGGGAGGACCACTCTATATGGAGGTGAACTATTTTGATAACCATCTTCATGATAGAAAACAGAGGGATTTATTCTGTCAGTATGTTAAAAGGGTGATGGAGTATTAACAGATTAATATATGGCTATATAAAATAAAACATCCATGATTTAATTATTATTATAATTTTTTTTGTGCAAATTTTGCCTGGTTTTACCTGTAGTGAAAAATAAAGAATTAGTATCATACAGGAACAGGTTAAATCCTATCAACACTTAGACTTAAAATTTCATAATCCCACAATGGGATTTATAGATGATGTAATACAGAATTGTACACCTGAAATTATGTAATTTCATTAACAATTGTCACCCCAATAAATTTTTAAAAAATTCATAATCTCATAGAAACCCAATAAAGAAAAATATTAAAAAGAGACAACAAATAGCTCAAAAAAACTTCACTATTCCCCTTAAAATCGATAAAATTCTATTCAGAAACATCAATTTCCATGTTATATCTCTAAAACAGTATAAACTGAAAATAAAACAGTTAAATAACAAATGGAAAATATTGTTAAGTATCATATTTTCAGGGAGTTCCAAAAGGAGGAATTAGTTATTAAATTCTCAATGTTCTAGATTCCACTGAGGCCTGTTGGGGGAAAGGTGACTGGCCAATTGCTTTGATTGTTCATATAATACCGAGGTACGTTTAGGTTAGAAGATAGAATTAGGTCATCCAAAGGAATCTCTTGAAAGTTAAGTCTCAAACCAGAATTAAGTCTTAATCTCTTGAAAGTTAAGAAGGAAATTGTACTTAAAATACTAGTTCGTACATATTGTTAGTAAAAATGGGTAGCTTATCGCCCTCCAGTGGCATCCAATTACACTTGAAAACAACAGCAACAAAAGCAAAAGGCCTCTGAGGCCCTCCTGATCTCTCAGTGGCCTGTGCGGTCTCCTGCCCCCTCTGGTCAGTCATGTACCATTCTTCTGTTGCTTGTGTCTCACTGGCCTCCTTGCTGTCTCTTGGCTTATCTAAGTTGAATCCCAGCTCAAGCATCTTGCATTAGCTATTTCCTCTCCTTGAAATGTTCTCCTCGTTCATTGCTTCCTTATTTTTACCTTTTAGTCCTTTCAAGTGAAGTCTCACTAGTATATCACCATGTTCCTACTGACTCTTTATCTCCTATTAGCTTATTTTTTACATGTTCCCTCTACTGAAATGTAAGCTCTTTGAGGGCAAGAACTGTCCTGTTCGTCATTATGTCCCCTAAACCTAGGAATCACCTGCCTAAGTTACTAGCATGATAAATAGAGCAGGAAGAAGCTATGCAGTGTATGTGTGTGTGCGTGTGTGTGTGTGTGTGTATGTGCGCATGCACATTCGTGGATGGGACTTCTAACAGAAAAATAAAAGACACATCTGCATATATCATTAATGGTTTTAGCCTACTGCTTAGAATACATTGCTAATTATTCTTTGTAAGATAGCTATTATTTCACCTCACCAAATTTTTTCCAACTGCAAATGATATTGCAGAAGAGAATATACAAGGACAGACAATTAAGTTCACAAACTTGCCACCATGCACTTACATTGGCAGTACTGTACAAACAGCCTAGTAAGGTTTCATAACATTAGTATATCAGTGTCTCATAGCTGTGTTCATCTCGATGTGTGGTGGTGTCTTGTTGAGTGGCATTCATTATTGTTGCATGTTGTGCCATTGCAAGAATATCCGAGCTTGAATTGGAGCAACGGACAAGCATTGAATTTCTTGTTAAACCTGGCAAGAGTGAAAGTGAAATCAGAGACATTTTAGTTCAAGTTTATGGGGATAATGCCTTAAAGAAAATGGCAGTGTACAAATGGATTAAACATTTTTCTGAGGGGAGAAAATGCATCACTGGTGAAGAGAGGTCAGGGCGGCCAGTAATTAACAAAACTGATGAAAACATTGCAAAAATCTGTGGATTGTACGTCAAAATTGTCAGCTGTTTATACATTGTTAAGAATCTTAGGGACCTTCAAGACTTTGTAATTCAGTCTTTTTCTCTCCATCTCTGTTGTACAGTTAAGGTAAATGGGACCCAAAAAAGTTATACAGTGCACAGGGTCACGTGTCTGAAAGACTATAGGAGGTCTGACAATTAAGTTCTCAAACTTGTTGCAATAATGTTGTTAACTTTTTTGATATCAGAGGGATTATTCATTATGAATTGTACAAACTGGACAGACAGTTAACCCAGTTTACTATTTGGAAGTGCTGAAAAGGCTTCATGAAAAAGTTAGATGACCTGAACTTTTCACCAACAATTCTTGGCTCTTGCATCACGACAATGCACCAGCCCACATGGCACGGTCTGTGAGGGAGTTTTTAGCCAGTCAACAGATAACTGTATTGGAACACCCTCCCTACTTACCTGATCTGCCCCCAATGATTTCTTTCTTTACCTGAAGATAAAGGAAATATTGAAAAGAGGACATGTTGATGACATTCAGGACATTAAGAGTCATACGATGGCCATTCCAGAAAGAGTTACAAAATTGCTTTGAAGAGTGGACTAGGCACTGGCATCGATACATAGCTTCCCAAGGGGAGTACTTTGAGGGTGAGCATAGTGATATTGAGCAATGAGGTTTGTAGCACTTTCTCTAGGATGAGTTTGCGAACTTAATTGTCCAACCTTTTACAAGCCATTTTCCATACTGGGATTCTGAATGGAAGTCGAACATCCTTTCTACTCACCCAGGTTGCCTTTCTTTTCTCTGTGCTTGATTATCCATCGATCTACCTGCTTGGCATCTGTCTCGGTGGTTTCCTATATTATTTGGCTTCATGTAAGTGACTTACTCTGAAACAGTGCTTAAGAACCCAGGCTCCTGAAACAGACTGTCTGGTTTCAATCTTGGCTGTACCATTTACTACATATATCATCCTATTGATTCATTCATAAAATGGTAATAGCAATACATGTTTTTTTCTGTGAAAATTAAATAAAATTATATAGATAGATAGATAGATAGATAGATAGATAGATAGATAGATAGATAGATAAATTGTATCTATTTTTTATAAGATCTTTAAAACATTGGTTTGTAGAGTTATTTAGGATAAACAAAAATTGAGTACTAACATATTAAAGAGATAATACCTGGCTAAAATAATTTAGAAGTTTCTTATTAGTTAAATATCAATTTAAGAAAAAAAAACACTGGCCAGATTTTTCACTACTAACCAAGGAGTTCTCCATCACTATTAATTAAATGTAAAACAATTTCAGTATTATCTTTGCAACATACAATTTAAAAAATTAAATTTACTGCAAAGAGAGTAATAAATTCATTTGAAGTCCATTATGAGTGATTTTTATATTATGTCTTACGTTAGCAGTGTCATGGCTTCCTTTCATTAAATTGCATAATGAGTGGATAGCCGTATTTGACTGTTCAGGAAGTAGATGGAATTGAGACACAAAAAATGGAAGTCTGATGGCTTTAAATTGAAATTAGCCCTTTTGCATAAATTCTTGAGCCAGTTTGTCATACACGCTTGTGTTTAAACAACCTCCACAAAGGAATCCTTCTGTGTGGTCAAATTTAGATATCAGGAATTCTGAATTCTAATGTGATATCAAGTCTTTTTCCAGTGGCTTGACCAGTTTTTCTTAGTGCTTTTGTCTCTTATGCTTTATAAAATCAGTTAAATATGGTTTAATTTTAATATTTGTGAAGTTCTTTCAGATTCTTAAAATGAGTATAAAAATGCAAAATATCATTGTTAATTCTCAGGCATGTTGTAAAAAATTATGTAATGTTTATAAAGTACCTTAAAGATTAAATTATGATGTAAGTATTAAGTATAAATTTTATGTATTAAAGAAAACTATGTTAGAGCTATATTTGCTGATGAGTACTTTTAAAATTTCATGTCACTGCATTCCTTTCAAAAGTTCACTGTGGCATGGGGAAATGCTGTTCAAGCTCTCCAGGAATCTTTCCTACATTTTCTTTGCTTTTGCTTTATTTAGTGTCAGGTCTTCGGAATTGTAATTTTCTCTTTTTAACCATCATCATTACTAGCATCTAAAAACTTATATACAACAACTTAAACTTGTATATAAATGAGATGAGCAATATATGCCCTATTGTCTTTTTACTATAAAGAAATAAGTACTTCCACTTATATGTTATTTACTAATTAAAAATTATTTAGTAATAAAAAGTCATACCAAATATTGAAAGAATTATGAGCGTACTGAATAAATGGACAGAATTTACCATCCTCCCTTGATGGTAAATTGTGTGAATTATCACTGCTAACTTAATATTAATGAAGGTTATGAAACCGTGGTCTGTCTGAATTTCTCACAATTAGAGAGAAAAATACTTTTTTTAGATGGCGATTAAATGCTTCTGGGATATGCTTGTTCATTCTCATTTCCTTCTCTAACACTAGTGCATATGAGGCAAAAAAAAAAAAAAGACAACAAACACAGATAAGTCACCTCCCACTGAAAATAATCTGGTGTCTCCCTTTATCCCATTACATATTTTTCTGACATCTCTATCCATGTAGAACAACTGTGAGCCTTTCTGTGATTTTGAAATGTCCATACAGTAACACCAACAAAAGTACCTGAGGATAGCTGCCTTGCCAAACAGAGAACAGAAGTGACGATACTGCCAATAGAAAGCAGAAGCAGCAATAGTTGGACTAATTTGTGGCCACAAAAAGCTGAAAGTCAGGAAAGAAATGTGACTAAGAGAAAATAATCAGTATTATGAATGTGTAAGCTCTGGGCTTAATCCTGTCTTGTGAAGGAGCAGTGCCATGAGATGACAAGTGAATATTGACATTCCATTTTTTTGTGCTTGTGGGGTCTCTACACACTCTTGACATATGGGTTTATGTTTCCCATCCAATTAGCCAAAATGGGAATGTTCAGTGTTTTAGGAAAATCCAAGTTGACATTAGCGCCTCCTAAATTCATTTGACCTCAGAACATGTTTTTTTTGTTTGTTTGTTTTTTTCCTTAAACAGCATCAACAGTCCACTTCTAGAACTACTGTTCTAGAATGCATTTTGCGGAATGATGATTTAAATAATCTAACAAGACTTAATTTCATTTTCAACATATCACATTAACAAGGAAGTATGTGATATGTTTGGGGAAACTTCCCTTCAAAAAGAGTTCAACTAACAATTGCTTTGTTTCAGAAAGTGGTTTTCTTTTATCTGTCAGAAGCATATCTTTGACCCTAACCATATCAGATAACTAAGAGGATACATATGTGTTGTATTAAAAGATTTAGGCTTAAAACATACAAAGGAAAAGAAGAAAGAAAGAAAATAAAAATTCACTTAACACTCTTCTTTTTGCTAAATGATTCCAATTTTTCCTCTTGAGTTTATGGTTCAAGTGACCTCTAAACTCTTCTACACATCATCCATGCTAGTCATGCTTATAAATCTTTTACATTCTAGAAGCTTAGGGTGTTTCATTATTTATTTGTATTTGTTGGGGCCAGCCTTGATGAAAAAGGACTGCTTATTGCAAAGGCCTGTAAAAGAAAAATAAACTGAACTTGGCCTGTGAACTTGGGTATAGACCAGCAGTGTAATTTTTCTTGCCCCATGACAGGGCAGAAGAAGACTGAAATGAGTGATAGAATTTTTGATGATGTGGGGATCAAGAACAAAGCTACCTTGTATCATCTTCACTTGGGGAGAAACAAAGACACTGAGCATTTAGGCATGACCTCCTACTACATAATGGCCCTGTTCATTGCTGAGTTTCCTTACTGTTTATGGAGAACACGAAAAAGAGAAGGTTATCTGTAGCTCATTTCAGGAAAACTAAATACCATCAGAAACCAGAGCTACTATTTGCAAATTTTACAGATAATCAATAAAAGCAACTGTTTAGGATACTATACACACGATAAACATTTTCTATTCTGGCACATCTCAGGTAATGACTGCTTAGATTTCTCACATGCAAAATCCAAGTAATAAGAACATACCTCTCTCTTAAGGATGTTTACATGATAACTGTATTTTTGCTCAGATTATTTATCAGTGAAAAGTTAAAAGAATTTTTCACAAATTCTATTTTTGTTTTGAGTAATAAATTTTTGCTTCATGCTATACATTTCAATATGTATTTTATGGTCATTTCATATATAAATATTTTCAAAAAAAGACTTTTTACATGGTTGAACTATTAAATGAAAAGGTATTTATTTTCAGACAATCGTTTTGACTCCAAAGTCACCGGATTCATTCTTCTTATCTGCATTGCTGTTAGTGGTATGTGGTTATATGGGAGTTTTGTTTTAATAGCAAAATAAGAGAGAAGGTTTTTGATTTTTACTTGTATTACTTTGAGTTGGTCATAGAATCTCCAAGTTCAGGTCTAGGACAATACTTACAAAAAATAAAGCAATCCCTAGCAGAACCAATTTAATTTTTTGGTTATGTTGATAGGCTTCCCCAAACGTCCAATCTAGTAGAACAGCGCCAATGTCCGTACATGTAGTTCCTTTATGGCCAAGTTTCTTTTACTATGGGTTTTGTTACAGTGATGGCAAAAGAAATACATGTGGGCTATTAACGAACTTAGAAGCACGAATGCGCAAAATTTACCAGCAGCTCTGCCTTTATCTCTACTCTCAAGGAAGCCACAACTAGATGGTAGAATTAATCACATTGAAGTTCTGGGCTCTGAGAAGGGTCCTGCCATTCTCTTTTATTTCTTTTGACGCTGCAAAACAATTTGACAAAGTTGTCTTAGTTGGACTTTTGCTTTTATTACAGAAGCATATGTCATCACATTAGACCTAATTGGTGAAGCTGTATCATTCCAGTGATCAGACGCAGCTTATTCAACTTTTTTTTGCTAAATGGCAGTGTTGCAGAAAAGCTAATTATAGTTCTGTACGGGACTGGCCTTTATTGTTTACTCTCCCCACTACAAAATATGGTGATCTATGCTAATCAAAAATTTTCAGTAGTTCATTTTTATAGTTTCTTGTTGTATATATCTGCATGTGAGAGAAAGATACAACCTTTATCATAAATTATTTAGTACTTAACAAAACTCTAGTGTTTTTTTCTCTCTAGTACTACAGGTTGTTAATATAAAATGCTACAGAAAAAAGACAGGCTTTTATTTTCTCATTTGCATAGTGCTATGATTTGTGAATTTTCAATGAATAAAAATATTAACCTTAATGTTTTAATATTTTTTGTATTTTTTGAATCTTTGAGAATTTTAAATTATGCGAAAAGAACTACGGTCATATAACACCACCAGTTCAAGTATTCTGGGCCATCTAAATATGAATTTTTAATACTATTTTTAATAAAATAGAATGAACATATTAGAATTGACATAATACACTTATGTAAATTTCACAATTAGAGCTGCATACTGTATTCACATAAATATAGACCTACATTTGATGTTCAGCTATGCTTTTATTCACTTTAAAATGGTTTCTGTTCTGCTTAATTGGTTTGGATTTGCTCTGTCAGGTTTTTTTTTCCTTTATTTCCTTAGTGAGAAAGTTGCAGACCTGCTGTTTTATATTAAGTCCCTATTTTTTTAATAAAAGAAAAAGGCAAGCAAAAAATTAAGTCTGATTAAAAGTAGTTTATTCAGAGTTTATAAGCACTTCAAAAACTGTTTCCTGCCTACATTGAAGCATTATGAAAATCCCATGATAAATCTTTCATAGAAAATAGACACGAGAATATACGAAAAAGACAAAACTACATTAAAGTTCATTGTTTCTAAGATCATAATATTGACTATTTTCTAGAAAAATAGAGCATACTGTCATGGGGACACCACCCCCCACCCTTTCTTAATTTTTTGAGATTAAGAGTTTGCTAATTTTGTCTATATTCCTGTTGGTTATAGACCAATGGGTACTATTTTAATATATTTTGGTAAAATATTGTTATCCTAGTAGCTTGAAAGTGTTCATTTAATTCTGAGTTATTCCAGGAGTTAGCTAAAAGAAAGAACCTAGGACCTTTTGTCATCAGTGACCTGACCAGTCTTCACATTTTTATCAAGATGAATGCCTCAGAAATGCCCATAAAAGAACTAGGCCATTCATCCATAGCACTTTCTATAGTTATTTGTATACGTTTGCACTATTCAGTGTAATATTTGAACAACCACTGTGGTTACAGTTTGTCTTTAATTTCATAATTGTATCTTTTTCTACTCTCTCATACTAAGGAATATTTTCTAGTTTCAAAAATGATTGAGTCTACCCCCAAGAGAATCATTCATGGTGTCTTTAGAGATACTATTATGTGACAGAAGAGCATTTTTTCTTAATTTCAGAGAAATAGACTATGAGTTATTATTTTTAATCCACCAATTAATGATTGTGCCGTTCAGTTTTCTCTTTGAATTTTGCATGAAAGAAATTACAATCTCTTGTGTTCCCAGTTATTACCAATCCTGCAAATGGATAATCACAGGAAATTATTAAAATAAAATTATTTAAGTTAAATTTATATTTAATATCATGGGGGACTTTTAAATTGTGGAGAGGGACTTCATAAAAATCATAGAAGTAACAATGGGAAATTGTACAACATATATGTTCCTAAACTTTACTTCAATGTCAAAAATCATGAAATAAAAATTAGAAGCACTCTTGGGAAAAAAATTAGGTTGGGGAATAACATTCAAAATTTGAGCTAGAGGGTTGGCCCGGTGGCTCAGGCAGTTAGAGCTTCATGCTCCTAACTCCGAAAGCTGCTGGTTCGATTCCCACATGGGCCAGTGGGCTCTCAACCATAAGGTTACCAGTTCAATTTCTCGAGTCCCGCAAGGGATGGTGGGCTGTGCCCCCTGCAACTAGCAACGGCAACTGGACCTGGAGCTGAGCTGCACCCTCCACAACTAAGACTAAAAGGACAACAACTTGAAGCTGAATGGCACCCTCCACAACTAAGATTGAAAGAACAACTTGACTTGGAAAAAAGTCCTGGAAGTACACACTGTTCCCCAATAAAGGCCTGTTCCCTTCCCCAATAAAATCTTTTTTAAAAAATTGAGCTAGACACACACATATACAAATACAATTAAAATGGTAGCATAGTTTTACACCTGTAAATTTTTATGAAATATGTAAATGTTACAATAAATATGGACATTACCTTGAAAGAGACCTGAAGTTTGCTTATGGAAGAGCTGCAGCTTTAACATTATTGTAAAGAGTTGAAAGGAGAGTTATCTGAAATCGGAGGGGAAGCTGTAACACAAGATGTGAATGAGTGTGGTTCCTAAAACATGTGGTAAACTGAAGTAGCTGGTAGATGTTTGAGGTGTGTGTGTGTGTGTGTGTGTGTGTGTGTGTGTGTGTGTTTGCATTTTGTGTATTTTTATGTGGTTCTGTTCAGTTGGGTACAGTTTTCTGCATTCATTGGTCTTCTTTTACATGCAAAATAATGCATAATCAAATGGAAAATTTTGTGTCATACTCAAATTATTCCCTGTTGAGCATTTGCATTTTGAAAACGAGTTATAGTGGAACTGACTATACATTTGAAAGATGGGCACACTAACTTTTCTAATTAAAGATGATGAGCCTCACAGTAAGAGGATGTGACTGTTCAATATTGTCACTAACATCAGGACAATTAGTATGTAACGTTTTCACTTTTCCATCTATGGTTATGCAGAACTGAACTTCACCCTGTCTGTCCAACTTGATTCATTCATTTGAATTTGTTTTCAGTTGAGAAATAACATCTTACCTGGAAAGGATATCAGATTCAGGAAGACCACTGAATATTCACTTAACATTTAAAAACCTTCCATTTGTCTGCTTTCGTGTACTCTTATCTAAAGAGTTTGTTTTTACCAAACCAGTCAGTACAAGCAAACATAGGATTCTTTAATTAATAAATGAATGAATTTAAAGGAATAAGTGAAAACGTAGGACATGCAAAGTTTATTCAACCTATCTTATTTCCTGTTATATGTTTTTCTGCAAGAGCAAAAATCTCCTGTGATGTGTTACTATACTCTGAGAGACATTAACAAATATTGAAGGGAACAGGCTTTGACAGACTTTAGTGCTTCTGTGGCTCTTGCAATATGCTTTTATATTCTGGAGCTAGACTTCAGTGCACAGAGTAGAAAAATAATAAGTTCTTTGAGCTGAAACTTCATAGTCACTGTGGGATATTCAAGGAGACCAATAGGGAGAAAGATAATATAGTCATAACTTTGAATTTGTCCTGGATTTTACTTGCTAGAAACCAAGTGAAAGTCACTCTGACACCTTATTATTACTAGCTCTTTCTCCAAGTAGGGAAAAGTGCTCCACAGTCCATATTGATAAAAGTAAAAGCAAGTTCACACATGAGAGAGAAGGTGGCCTTGGATTTAGTGTCTAAAAGAAGTATAGTAAAGCTAAGATCTACTGCAAGACTCAGCTTGGAGGTTACTTTCAATGGCAAGTCTTCCCTACCCTTCTGATTCAATCAGTTATCCTTTCTTGCATTCCAAAAGCACTTTTCAGACCATATCATATTTCTCTGCTTCCTGTTTCCAGTTATGGGATGAGGACAGAAACAATTCTGTCTCATTCCCTATTAAATTCCCCAATGTTTAGTTAATTGGAGCAGAGTAGATGATTAATAAGCATGTATGAATGGATGATAATCATTAGAACTCAAAAGCTTACTGTCTACAGGAAGACAAAAGATTAACATACAAATTAGCTAAGAAATAATATGTTGCATTATTGTAGACTGAGCAAGTAGTGTCCAAGAAAAAACAACACAGACTATAATTTACTCAGTCAATAGTTATCTGCTTTATGCCCACTATATTTCGTTATGTTAGATGACATCGTGAATTAGAAATACATAGTCTCTGCAATCATGGAGCTCCTAGTCTAATGAAATGCACAGATATTATATAAGGGAAACAAACAAATATATAAATCAAGTCTTCCTGAAAATGATTACAGAGCATAACTGGGAAGACATTCTCTACATGGGCAGGCAGTAAGGGCATTTTTAAGTAGGTGGTATTCAAAGTTGAGAATTAAAGAATTAGAAGGGGCAAAAAGAAGAAGGCTTAACCTGTGCACAGGCTGTGAAGACAACAGAAGCTCATGTTGTGTGAGAGAAAAAAAGAAGGTCGGTGTAATGGGGGATGAGCTAGGATAGGCATGCTGGACTGGAGTTGTGGTTAGAGGAACAGGCTGCAGCCAGATCATGTGAGGTACAGGGTTTGGATTTTAATCAGGATTTTAATCAGGATGAAGTTGCATCCACTTGTCAAAACTTAGTGAATTTGGACTTAATATTTGTGAACTCCATTTTGTGTAAATATTACATAAAAAAAAACTAAACAAATACTGAACTCTTGTTAATGATGTGCATCCTTAAATATTTTAAGAAAAGTGTACTGGGGTCTGTAATTTATTTGAAATGCATTCAAAAAATAAGATTGCTTGATGTAGGAGTGCATAGATACATAGAAATACAGTAAAACGAAGTTACTCGTAAAATCCAGGTGCTAGTGATATCAGTATTCAATGTAAAATTCCTTCAACTTTGATGTATGTTTGTATTAATATTTATAGTAAAAATGTTGAAAAAATAAGTAAGTGCTCAAATGATAATAAGGAAAGATAATAATCATGCAAGACCCCACAACCCAAAGGAAGGATTATTCTAGCATATTACCATTTGGTTCTTTTTCTATGAATTTTTATTTATACAGAATTGGTATGTGCTTTTATGATAAGCATATCCCGTACCTTTAAAAATCATTTCAAATGTGTTGTGTGGTTTTACATCACTTACACTATCAAATCTTTTGACGAGGTATTTTTCTGAGTGAGTATAAAGATAACTCTGTTAGACTAGAATTCATCAGTCCTGCACTGGCCACCAGCACTTATTAGTGTAGCAGAAAGAAAATGAACGCCTTGGAGTCTGTTAGTGTGATCACCTATCTGCAGAAGGTTCTACCTTGAATTTTTGTTTTCAGGTTTGTGATTGAATTCAATGACAAAAGAAAGAACTGTTATTTCTTTGAAAGTTAGCAAAGGGTGCCCAAGAGTCTCAGTGTACTCAGTAGTTTCGCTTCTAACCTGTGAAAATTTAACTAGAGTAGTCTGAACACTGTGGAACAGAGATTGCTCTCTTCCTTGATGAGTTGTTACCCACCACGAACATTTCACTGATAAATTAGTACATAACAGAATCACATTAGGAACCTCATGCTTGATCTCCCTATGTTTTCAATGAAAACATTTCCCTTTTATTGATGTTTGTTCTCATTGACCCTTTCAGGTCAGAAGACAGAGTTTCTTTATTAAATCGGTAAATCAGAGGTATTTAATTGGCTCTAGAAACTTGTGAGTGGTCTTGGCCTATCCCAGCCCCAAACAGAGATTTGACCAACCACTGTGAATTCTGCTTTTCCAAGAAGGTAGGGGGTGAGAGATTATAACAAGCTCTGTGTAAGTAGTCAGTCGCTCATTGCCTTCAAAGCACTGATTTTCTTGGTGTAGGCAAAATGCCAAAATCAATGTTTTTGACAGACTTAAAAAAACAGGTTAGCATTTAGAAAACTATATGGTTACTTCCATTTTTCTGAAAAGCCATCAGATATTTTAAAAATAAAATTTTGTGCATTTTTAAAGAAGAACTTATTTTTTTCTCCATATTACGCAGAAAATAATTAGATGCTTGTTGGCATTAGCAACTGTGCTAAGATCAATGATATTGCAAGAACCATGAAAGCTGACTTTTATAATGAGAGCAAGTGGCCTGTAGTCTACGAGAAATTGCTGAGAATCCTTTTAGGGTGCCACAAGTGCTAATTAAAACTTGAGAAACAATACCAAAATTGTTCAGGAATCATGAACACTCATCGCAGAACCAACCTTGTGGGTCATTCTGATTTCTAAACTATCTTCATTGGAATTTGAGTTTTAAAAAAATGTCTCCAGAGCTGCTGCATCATCTCATTTAGATTCATTTCCTTTTACATCTTTTTCATTTGGTTCCCTCATTTTTCTGTTCTTGTGCTTGACTTCATTACTACTTAATATGGGGCATTGAGAAATGAGGGAAGAGAGTTGTTCAGAAATCATGCTTGTGACAACTATTTTTAGAATGGAGAATGTAGCCTCATTTGTCATCATCATTATCACTAAAAAGCTACAGGTCAGGAATGTCTTAAGTCCCCTGTGTTTCAGCATTGTCTACTAAATTGGGGTTAATTAAAATGTCTCTTTTAAAAGTACTTCTCTAGAACACACACACACACACACACACACACACACACACGCTTTTCTCCAGTCTTTTTTAAAAGAGTCATTATTCTATGTCTTGCAGGGTGGAATAGAATTGACATGTATAGGACATGATTTCATTTTCATTTTTCTAGGAAGAAAATCATCTAGAGAATTGTGACTTTCAGACATGTAGACAGTTCTACCTCTCATGTAAAGGCTATAATCCATCTTTAAAATATCATTATGGTTTTGAAGTTTTATCCTGATTCTTTTGATATGTTAAAAAAGCAAAAGTATTTTCAATCTGTGCTTTCGCGCCTCTAAAGAATATATTTCCTCTTCCTGTGGTTCTGAAACTGGAGTAGATATGTATTACCTGGAAAGCTCAAAGAACAGATTTCTCAGCTCCATTCCCAGAAATTTTGATTCAGTAAGACAATGGTGGGACCCAGAAATGCTGTACTTTAATGAGCCTCTGAGGAGATTCTGATGCATGCCACCTTTAGACACATTTTGAAAACCTCTGCCTTATATCATCACCACTGTAGAGTGTTATGGGGACAAGTAAGAGGGTGCTATGAAACTACACAGAAGGAGAACCTAAATTGACGTGACAGAAGCACTGGGATTCAAGCTGAGTACTGAAGGGTGAGTGAGAGTTACCTAGAACGTCAGTTGGGCTTAACGGGAATGAGAAGGTGAAGACATTTTAGGTAGAAGTAAATTCAAGTGCAAAGACTTAGCGGCTAAAGAGAAAATGGTGTTTTCTAGAGTCCACAGATAAATCTATCTGGATAAAGAATGGCATGAGTGATTGAGAAACTGTGATATAAAGATGAGGTTAGAGAAGTGAGTTGAGACCAGATTACAGAATTCTTGTAGACAAGTCAGGGAGTTAGGGTAATATCCTGCCAGGCTCCACCAGAATTTCTGTAAACTGTGTACTCTTCCCTGTGCCTTTCCTATGCCTTTTCACTTTCTTAGGCTCTATATAATCTTGGGTCTATCATCATTCTAAGAAAACAGCTGCTTTCAATGTAGCTATTCTATTGCATATACCAAGGGTGGAAACCCTACAGATATAACAGGTCATGATGTAACATGTGAGAGGAATAGCTTTTTCAATATATTTTACTTGAAGACAACTGCTACCTATTAATTCAGATGGCTCTCCTCATTGACTTTGTCTCATAAACATTAGGGAGAGAACAATAGCGGTGTGTTAAAACAATATCATGTGACAAAGACAGAAAAGAAAACTCATCTAAAATTCTGCCATTTGGGAAGTGTGACCTATATTATCACGTGTATTTCTTTTTTACTCTGTAACTGAAGATAAACCAGACAGTTTTTTATCATTTATTTTTATACATTATATTATGAAATTTAAATGAATATATAAATATCATTATCCTGCTCCACAAATTAATGTTATGATGCATATTAACCTTCAAACTGAAGAAATTCTATGGTCATTTTTTTTTTGGCCATTAGTTTTTCAGTAAGTTATCCATACCTGTTTTGTTTTTTTCTTCCTGGTTTAGGACATGTGTGTGTTTAAATGCATGTTTATGTGCTAAGAATTGTCAGTCAGGAAGTGGCAAGAAAACATGCACTGAAATGTAAGAAAACAGTTAACTTGCACTTAAACTTAATGTGTTGATTCCCCTGCTGTGAACATGACTTCTTTGGCCCCACTCTCATTGCATTAGTGTACCAACCTTTAAATGGAAAGCTTAGAAGCCTGCCAGAAGCAACGTTTTTTTCCCCCTTTCCTTTTTCTCCCTTTAACTTTGAAAGTGGGAGGATTTGATTTTTTGATCAACCAAGTAGCTGTCAACTCAGAACAACTAGATTTTATTTCATCGTGTTTGATTTCTTGATCTGCATTAAGACTTGAACAAGAAAACAACCAGCAATCAAAACATGTATTGGGACAAGGAAAAGCTTTTACTCCGTGAGGCCTTGAGAAACTGCAGACACAGCTAGTCTGACTGATTAGACAGTAAACTCCAGGGTTTTTTTGTTTTTGTTTTTGTTTTTAAAATAATTACTTTTATTTAAAGGAAGATGCTAAGTGCTCCTTTGAATAGAAATCAAATTCTTAAGACAATCTTTAGAGGCAGTTTCAGACATGTTATCTAACTGCTACTTTTAAAGTGCCACCTAATGAACTAGAAGAGGCCTTCATTAGCAAATTCACTTGTATTTGCTCTACTAAGTAGTGAAAGGCTTGTTTAGGGTGGGTTTTGCTTTCTCAAATTGCCCTCCTTAAACAAACAGAGCAAGGGAAAAAAGCTTTTAGATGTATAACATGAAGCCATTACAAGAAGCTGAAAGTCAACCCATGAAAGAAAAGAGCTGTTTAGTGGGTTTCCAGTTAAGGATCTGGGTGGTGCTGGAAACAGAATGGGAGATAATAGACTCTTAGTGACGCAGCTGTCAGGAGACAGAAAACTGTAGCAGCTTTGTGGGAAAATAGAATTGTTGGGTTTGCCCACTTGACCTTTACTCTGAATAGATGAGCTTAAGAAGATCACAAAGGAGTTTGCAAAAAAGTGGTCTGCTCAGTTCTTTTGGTGCCTGAAACTCCTCTTTTGTTCTAGGGAGTTTTAAGTTTGTTACCAAGCATTTTTAAAGGGATTCCTTGAAATCTCTATGATCATACCATAGGTGTGTGTTTTAAATGAATTGCTCACGCAGTGGCCTTCGGGTTTCTTGTACAGCAGTGTGTTTATGAAGGAGAATTACTGAACAGAGACCCCAGCATCTGTACCCTCCACATTATCACTCCTATCACAGCCATTCATTGAGTCCCCTTCTAGGTTTCTGGGTAATTGCATACTATTATTTAAATCAAAAACACAGTCATCATTTGAAAGCACAGTGAATAATAAATGCATATATACTGCCTCATAGATGAAAGGCTTGCAGATTCATTGCCAGCATTTTCTGAAAATAGAGCTTGACAGTAGAAGTTTTTGTGAAAAAGTTCTGGGAGATTTCAGTTAAGTACCAGTTGAATACGTGCCAAGGTTATGATGTGGTAGCCAACAACCGTGTTTAATCTTAGTTGTATTTATGGAATTATAACTTCCTGCCCTAAAATGCATGGACACTGCACATTTTAAAAATTGTGTCCAGTTGTGAATTTCTCATTTTCTAATAAAGTTGGCAAATTTGAGAACATACAGAAGAGACTACTTTTCAAACACCTTTGAAAAACAGAATCAGTCATATTTAACATAGAGAACACTTGTCATTAGATGGAAGAGAAATGATAAGCATGATCAAAGATTTCTAATATCTGAAGCCCTATTATATAGAAGAACATAATTTGTGAGGAGTCATAAAATTTATAGTTTCTTAACCATGTAAATATATGACAAAATAAATGGTAGATTAAAGAGATAATGTGGGAAATATTAAGAAACCATAAAATGTATACAGGGAAATAGAAGCAAATGTTTAACTTCTGTGGAGTTGAAATAGAGTATTTCAAACGAAGAAATGATAGAGGAAACATTGATAGTTGTGAGTAGGAGTATCTGAATTATTCAAAAATGCTTAAAAGTTGTAATAAAAATTAAAAATATAAAGAAGCTAAAGAACTTATAAAAATCACTTTCACCAAGAGTACTTACTGGCATGGATAAATGTTCACATTATAATGTTCAGTGAAAGATTGCTAAATCAAAGTTTATTTTAATATATGTGTGTATATATATATTAAACTAACTATTAAGAAATCCTTTTTAATGGGTTTCTTTGAGTAGTTGATTTATAGGTTTTTATTTATATGTAGTATTCCTGTATTTTTCAAAATTTCACATAATCTATTTTCTTTCTGTTTGTAGAAAGTTATATAAAAAGCAAAGGATATAAAAACAAAAGAAGTTAGTCAATATTTAGACCTTATGGGTAGATATAAAGCTAATAAAAAGAAGGTATTTCTAACAAACTTTTAACAATATCTCAAGACCTGTGGGCTGTTACCTTCACTGGAAGAATTCACACAGAAAAATCATTGTCAATCAGAAAGAGTATAGATTTCCTTAATGGAGGGAGGGAGCTGGGATTTGGTGATTTCAAATATCTATTCATCACTAAACTTTTTGGTGTGAGGGAGGCAACTACAATTTGAAAGATTATGAAGAGTGAAGCTCAAAAGTGACATAGAAATCCACAACTTCAAGTTATTTAGAAGCGCAGTTTATAATTTGAAAGATTGTGCAGATCAGAGCTGGAAAATGACCTAGGAATCTACAGCTTCAAATAATTTAAATGTTTTCGAAATGAGAAAATGGAGGTCCAGAGTCATTATTGTGGGCAGGAATGAAGCTGATTCAAATTTCCTGAGCCCTATTTCAGTTCTTTTCCCTCCTACAGAGACAGAATATTTCCCCAGTTGTGGGTTTCCATCCCACTCCGGTCACTTCTAGTTCCTTTACTTCTCTGGGCCTCAGCTTCCTCATCTGCAAAAGTAAATCTGTTACCATACCAGGTTGCTAAGAGGATAAAGCACTAAGCAGAGTTCCTTACATATATGAGAAATCATTATTACCTACTTTTTATATATTAAAATACATATGTATATATGATAGTTTTGATATTTCAATTTTGGTTTCTATGAATAGGCATGCATACTTGGAGTATGTGGGGGAAGAGGGATGCTAGGGGCTATTCCAATATATTTATTTATTTTTATGATATCTCAGTGCCTTCAGAAGTTATTCACCAATTTTTTCATCCCTCAATATGATTTACTAAGAATTTCATGAACCAGAAAGAGAAAAAATAGAGCCCTTTATCATTTTTCTCTTATGTAAAAGACAACATACACTACTGGTGGGAGTATAAATTGGTACAGCCACTATGGAAAACAGTATGGAAGTTCCTCAAAAACTTAAGAATAGAATTACCATATGATCCAGCAATCCCTCTTCTAGGTATCTACCCAAAAAAATCTGAAAACATTTATCTGTAAAGATATAGGTACCCCTATGTTCATTGCAACGTTATTCATGGTGGCCAAGACATGGAAACAACTGAAGTGTCTTTCGATAGATGATTAGATACAGAAGATGTGGTACATACATACAATAGAATATTACTCAGCCTTAAGAAAAGATGAAATACTGCCATTTGCAACAACATGGATGGATCTTGAGATTATCATGCTAAGCGAAATAAGTCAGACAGAAAAAGGTGAGAATCATATGACTTCATTCTTATGTGGGATATGAAACTTAAAGCAACAAAAAAAGACAAACATAAAAAGAAACAAGAACCCAAAGAACAGGCAACATTTTAGTGGTTTCCAGAAGGGAAGGAAGGAGGGGGAGAGAGAATGTTGTAAAAGGGGTCACATATATGGTGATGGGAGGAGAACTGACTCTGGTTGGTAAACACACAATGTAACATATAGATGATGTATTATAGAAATGTACACTTTGAACCTATATAATTTTACTAACCAATATCGTCCCAATACATTTAATAAAAAAAAGAAAAAGCCAACAGCTTTTTAACCTATGAATGAATACTGACTTTTTTAAGTTAGTATTTAATGTTTGTGGAAATTGATTGATTTTCTTGTACAGTTATTCATCTTGAGACCTCTAGCTTAGACCATGAGCATATTTCTATGCATTCTGGAAACAATAATAGCTATACTGAAATGCTTGTTTTAGTGTAGTTTGTGTCTCTAAGTTTAAAGATTTTAGAGGTGTTAGAAAATATTTACTTTAAAGTTGCTGGAGCTTGGCTCTTAATCACACCAATACAAATGCTGACATGGACAAGTACCTCTCCCTCAAGCATACAGAAATGGGCACAGAGTCTGTACCTATTTAAAACAAAGACTGAGATTACTTATATTTTTGAATATCTACTATCTATTTTAAAGGAAATTTCTCCCTAAATGCTTTGCAAAATATCTTTTATTTGTGACTTATCATTCCCAATTTCCAAATTTAATACTGACAGCTAAGAGAAAAAAAACCCAAAACTCAAAGTTTATGTGTTTGATTGGAAAATTACAATATAAAAATGTTCTTTTCTGTCTTGAGAACGTATTATATTATGAAAGATATTTTTCAAGATTTTGTAGTGGTCCATAGATAGAATCCCTTACACGCAATTTCATGATTTCCTCATTTCATGGTACAACTTATAGCTATTTAAAAATTTTAAATGAAACTACACTGGGAAAGATGAGCCGAGAACAGGCACCTTGCTTCCTCATGCCATTTACAAGCACACACGGGATAAGCTGCCAGTGAATACAAATGGTGGTGGTTCCCATGTATTCCGGGTAGCATGGCTACGTCGCTGTCACCTCAAGAGTGTCACAGAGGTTCAAAATGCAGTTTTGTTTCCTCCAACTCCCAGAGAGATATTCTTATAGGGATAGTCACTTGATTTGTGTCTCAGGAAACTCTCTCTAGCAGAACATATAATACATTCATATAGAAAGTGTCTTCTTTGCAATGGGGGCTTGTCAAAGGATTTGTCTGCATTAATAAAGGTATTCCCAAAAGGTAGGCGAGAAAAGCCTCATTGTTGAGTAGAGACCACCATCACTTTATGTATATTTAATAATGATGTTCCTGAGGTTTAAAAACCAACAAATTTTTAATTCACACAAGTACATTCCTACAAGTACAGCAAAATTATCCACTGGCAGCCATTATCTGTAAAACTAATTAAAGACAATAGCATATTAACATGTACACCGTGAAGCAAACTCCATTCTCTCATTGAAATACAAGGACTTTATCTTTGGCACAGTGGGTCTGAACTAATTGAGATGTCATAAAAAAAAAAAGGAGTCAGTTAAGAAGGTTAGGAGAGATTGATGTTGTTGCAAAATTGTCTATTTTTAAGAAGACATTCTTCCGTAAACCATACAGCCCCCAGTTGCAGATCTAATCATTATCAGGAATGGGGGTGAGGCAGGGCCAGGGGTGGGGGTGGGGGATACAGAGAAAAAGAATGTCTCAAAGAGGAAAAAGAGCAAGACCCTAATTGAAATTGGAAGCACTCTCATTTTAGGAAATGTTTTCTTAACAGATTGCTCTAGCCCTCTGCCTCAAGGTTTTTGATTAAATTAATGATGGTAGTGATAAGCTCCATTAATGTTGCAGTTTCCAGAGGGACATTTTCTACAGCCTTCTCTTTTCCTCCTTCCCCAAATCTCTGATATGACAATAGAATTTCTAATTGAAGCCAGAACAAGACAAGAACATGAAGTTATTATTACCATGCAAATGAAGACAATCTAGGCAATGAATCTTTCATGTGTGCCCACCTAAACAAGTAATATTTCCATTATGGGCTTTGTGTCACTCAGCTGGGAAGCTGTGGCTGCAGCTAGCCTTCAGTGAGGTCTCAAACTTCTCTTTTTTGTTGCATGTTGCCTGCTGTCTTGGGATCAGTTAACACATCTGACATGTTGTGCTCGCTTGGCCCTTGTTGTTACTACAGATCGACTAGTGCAAATAGATGAACTTGTTATGATCCATAGGGCATTACCAACTTGAGTTCCTGTCTTGATAATAAAGTGTCAGAGAAAGAGAGCAGCCGGGTCCTAGATAATGAAGAAAGGAAGAAGTACTTCAGTAAAATCAACCATAAAATCCATAATGGGAGATATCGTAGGGACTCTTCCATGCAGCATAATTAGCTTACTGAGAGCTTTGGAAAGCACAATAAAAAGAGTGTTTTTGGGGGGCCCTGAAACAGTTACATTAAATTATTCATAAACATTTATTTGCCAAACACTATTATATTTCACATCCTGATTAATACTATTGTGTTGACAATTAACATTGTGTGTGTGTGTGTGTGTGTGTGTGTGTGTGTGTGTATGAGAGAGAGAGAGAGAGAAAGAGATAGAAGTAGAAGTAGAACTGAATGCGAAGTAATTTTGGTTTTAACTTTCTGATTTTTGTTTTGGATCAAATATCAATAATAGACATGCTACTTAACAGCAGAAACCAAAAGAACATCTTGTGGTTTTTTTTAATCTACCATAGTACCAGAAATAATACTAAGTATTCGAATAGATGTCCAATAAATATGTTGAATTTAATTTATTTTTACTTTCCTAACTTTGTTTTTTAAAAAAAATAGATAATTCCAGAAGTAGAGAATGGAGATGAGGAACAGAGAAAGGTGAACTTGTTGAGGTCTCCACTATTCTATTTCATTCTGTCTGTCTGCAAAGCCATTGATTCAGATAGTACCCTTCATAGTTTATTAGGTCTTTCTTTACCTTTCTGAAGAATATACTACAGTTATAAAGTGCTATTCAATCGCAAAGAGACATTTAGGGTAACTGGAGCCAGGGAAAGCTGTTACAAGTAGATCACGTGGAAGTTTTGAGCATGCAGAGTAATTTGTTTATACACAAATGAGTGGGAAGTGGGAAATATATTTAATAATTGAAAGAGGGAAAAGCATTACTGTATTTATATTGCTTATATTAGATGGAGTGAAAACCCTAATCTAGAACATTATAAAGATTAAGGATAGTTACGTCTTTCAGAGAACTGGCCCCAAATCTCAAAATCTAATAAGTGGTTGACCTGGAATTAAATCCCAGTATGGCCTTGGTTTACAAATCTAAAGTGCTAATTGTATGATTTTACAGAAATTGATCAAAGTAGCTTTTGTTCTTCTTTACTAGAAAATTTTCTTTACTTAAACTCTTTGAAAAATGTAATCTGAAAACACTAATTTAAAAAATATATATACACCTGTATGTTCACTGCATCAGTATTTACAATAGCCAAGACATGGAAGCAATGTAAGTGCCCATCAATAGATGATTGGATGAAGAAGATGTGGTACATATATATAATAGAATATTACTCAGCCATAAAAAGGAACAAAATCTTACCTTTTGTAACATGAATGGACCTAGAGGGTAGTAGTATGTTAAGTGAAATAAGTCAGACTGAGAAAGACAAATAACATATGGTCTTGTTTATATGTGGAATCTAAAGAGCAAAACAAACAAATGAACAAAACAGAAACTAACTCATAGATACAGAGAACGAACTGATGGTTGCCAGAGAGAGGGCGTTCGGGGGTGCTGAGTAATAAAGGTGAAGAGATTTAGAAATAGAAATTGTTAGTTACAAAATAGTCATGGGAATGTAAAGTGTAGCATAGAGAATATGGTCAATAAGGTTGCAACAACTATATACAGTGCCAGGTGGGTACTAGACTAATCCGGGCATCACTGCATACATTGTATCAATGTCTAACCACTATGCTGTACACCTGCAACTAATATAAAACAACATTGAATGTCAACTAAAGGAAAAAATACTTTACAAAAAAAGTAACCTGGATTACGTGCATTTTCCTTTTCTGCTCCTTTGAGTCTCATATATCTTCTCCATGCTACTCACACTGACAGTGCACAGATGTCTCCATGAGAGAAAAGAGTGTGTTTTCTACTATGTATACAGAACCTTTGTGTTGCAGCCAGTGTTTTATTGAATTTTTTTTATTACAGCTCATTGTAATAAAATCTAAAAAAGACTCCTATTTAAAAGAAAACAAAAATGAATAATGAGTTTAAATCAGTTTATGCATCAATAAAACAGAGTTCCATAAAATTTTATTAGAGCATATTTGCTCATTCTTTTCAAAAAGAAAAGTGTGGACGTGCTAGTAGTGAACAATTAAATTTGTTGAATCTCTAGACTTACAAAAATATTGATTTTTTTGTTTTGTTTTGTGTCCCCTTTGACACAGCTATATCTGACATTCTCAATTAAATCTCTTATAAAATAGATTAAATCTGCCTGGATTTTATATCAGACATTCCCAGTGAATGTAACAACAAAGAATAACTGGAATTGAAACTTAAAGACATTGTCTTAGTACTTGTTCAGTGAGTTTTCATCATATTTTAGAGGGTATAGATGCATAATACTTTTCAAATAAGACACATTATTTAGCTGGTCCATCTTCTGTCAGACACGCAGTAAGTGCAGATTAAATTAGCAAATTCTAAATGCTTATTAATGCTTTGTTTTCGCATTTGATTATTTGTGTTTATTCTCAGGATCTCTCAAGTTCAGATGTTGAAAACGCCATTTCTTCACAAAAATACCAATGATTATAGAAATATTATGTTGCATATCAAGGTCCTTTTCTTTGTAAGTTCTTCGGAGTCAGATTCATGCTACCCATTTCTTTAAGAACTATTGAGCTATTCTGAACTTACATTTTTAGAAGTTAAGTTTCAGGAGGCAAGAATCCTTTGTTTTGCGTATTTGGTGTTATCTAGTTTATCCTTTATAGATAGCACCAAGAGTAGTTAGTATTTTATAAATGTTCAGCATGTACCAGGAAAGCACTAGAGGAATGAATTCTCTGGGTGGGGAGCTCTGAAAGAAGTTTGAGGGGCTGTAGGGAAGCTAGGTGGGGACTGCATTACCACCGTACTGCGACACTCTGTCTTATGCACAGTGGCACTCAATAAATATCCATTTACTTTAATTGAGTGGGCATAAATAGCATTTACCAGAAATCCTTTGCTGGCTGCCAGCTGCATTAGGCTGCTGAGAACCATAGCATGTTCACCCTGGTATCAGAGGGAACACAACCTCTTTTTAGTATCCACCTATGCTCAAAGGGGAGACTTGAGCTGTAAAATCAGTTATGATTTTATCCTGACCACTAGTACAATGGTTTAATAGGAAACAATTTTCGTTTTATCAAGAGTCTACGGACAAAGAGGCAAACGGGGTAAAATAGTAGGTTTTCAGAAAGTTGTTTGATCTCTTTGTGGTTTTCAACATCTTTAGAAGTAAGAATTACTTTCTCTACATATGTTTACATAATAGCAAGGTTACTTTGTCATTTGAATTTCCCTGATATAAAACTGGGTGAGTGAGAGGGACTATTTACAAACCAACCCCAAAACCACCTGGATATAGTTTACTTCATCTCCATCAATCATTTATCACAAATTTGATAACTTAATATTTCAGCTGTCGGAATGTTGACTTTCACCTAAGGAAGTCTGTATTTTTGTTTGTATTACCTCAATTCCAAATATCTCTCTATGAGAAAAAAAAATTAAGGGATGTCAAAAGTATTGAAGGTTATTGTGTCTCACTTAATGAAGTGGATCTCCCCAAACAAATCAAAGGCAGTGATACAGACAGTGAGCAGCAGAAAAACATTCTGAAGTCACGGGCAGTGGGAAAGACTTCGGGCGGGCAGCAATTTAGGGAGGAAGGGAGTTCATCTGGGACATTTGGTTGGTGTTGGCCTCTGATTTGGGTGGAGAACAGGGACTGTCTTATAATTGTTTTTCATCTTTGTAAGGAAAGATTTTCTCTTGTTAGCACTGAAAGCTTTGCTTTCTCTCCATCATGGCTGGCTGGCAGTGTTTGATACCACCTTTTCTCTTTGTAAGTGCTCTGGAGGCACAGCCATGGCAGCTGGTGCTTTTTCATGTTTCAGTAGAGGTCAGGCTCAGGTGGCTACACATACTTCCCATCCACCTGCCTGGTCTCACTATTCAAAGGGACATTTTAGATCCCAGCATGATTCCTTGTAATGCATTTTCTTTTCATCATTTATTTCTTAATTTTATTTTATTTTTTAAAATTCCTAACCAAATTTCTTCAAACAATGTCTTAAAGGAAAATATGAAACTCCACATGTCCAAAACCTATCACCAAATCAAAGTGAAAATTCCTTGTGGCATTTCAAATTAAACTTGCATAGTTTTAGAATTGAATTCTGAAAGAGAACAATAACCACACACTGATGTTTCAGAGGTCATAGTTGCTTTTTGAAATATGTAAATCATTCACCATAGCAAGACTAAGGCTATAAAACCATCAGAGTCTACAATCATGATTCAGAGAGTTGGGTCCTTACCACTCTTTAAGCGGCAGAAGTGGCCATAAAATGAGTTTGAAAGATAAGTCTCCTTCAGAAGACAGTTCCCCACTGACTTTGTGCTCATCCGTAAGCTGCCCCTTCTCCATACTACAGAAGGAGTAAAAATCAAGTTTCTAATCACTTCATGTGATCATTAAACATATTAATTTATCAGTAAGTCATTTTTTTTGGGAGAAGCAGCATCCAGGTGCTTGGAGGGAGAGGCAGCCTATAAGGAAGAAGAAAGGTGCAGAAAAGCAAGCACAGGAAGACAGCTTTCTGCTGCTTTAACTTCCTCCAAGAAGTGAACCCATAGGAAGCAAGTCCATTTTGTGAAATTCTAGAATTTTGAACCATTCTACAAAGTTTGGAAGAAATGCATTTAAGTCAAATAAAGTGAAATACTAGGTTCAACAGGAGATTATGATTGTTTTGAGGAGATAAAGCTAAAAATGTAAGTGACTTATAAATCATTTAGCTAAATTTATAGATAAATCATAATTATTTCTTTGAAGAATGTTTGGGTGTATGTCCCTAATCTTTGGCAATTGATGTTATGGGAGAGAAAATAAGCACTGCTTACCCCCAAATGCCCATTTGTATTAATATGTAGAGTTCTTTGCATAAAATTTATAGAGCGTGCTTGGATTTTTAAGGACTCTTTCTCTTTCTCTCTCATGTGCTTTATATTTCCTGTGTTCATATATGGTTGTTTAATTTTACTTGATAACAGGTCAGAGGAGAGGAAATAACTGGTATTTCTATGACAAAACAACAACTAACGACATTTTTATTTGAAGTTGGCATAGTGCCAGAGGCATACACTCAGTCCAATGTATCGAGTGTATGTATTCACCTACCCATTCCCCTTGTGCCTGCCCCATTTCCTTCCTGCCTTAGCTCTACTTCATGAATAATCACTGTATGAATGATGAAATACAACTATGAAATGTTATGTCAATTACAGAGACTTTATATGATGCTAATTATCTTAGGAACTGAAGATGCTTGCCTCCTATTTTCTCTAAATTAGTTTTAATCAATCTGAACAACATCCCAAGGAAACATTTTGAAGGAGAATTGCAAAATGGTCATCAAAAAGATGATTTTTCCTGCTCACTAAATGTGAAAATCACTATGCAACAAGTGCATGAATGTCAAACATTGGGAGTTTATTAATAATGAAAGTAACAGAACGTAGGTCAAAGAGTTGGGTGTGCGGGGAGACACATTTAAAACAAACGATTAAACATAATGCACGTTCAGGACTTGCAATGCTAATTTATGTAAAAAGATGTATTAAATCTCCACCTTGCAAAATCATTTCCATGTACAATTCATTTTTCCGTGTGCCATTAGAGCTATAGTTTCTTCATGTACAGAGGTCCTGAGGAGGCTCACACTGAAATGCATAAAGAAAAATTTGCTAGAGCAAGAAGAATGGATGGAGATCACTCAGCCTAGACTATGGGTAAATGTGTGGTTTGGGGCATTGAACAGACTTGGATTTAATTCTTGTTTCTAGCACTTATGATGGGCAAGTTCCTTGGCCTCAGTTTCTCACCAGTAAGAGAAGTGTCGTCGAACCTACCTTATAGGGCTATTTAAAGAAATAAATGAAACACTAGATTTAACACTTTTTAAATTACTGGAACAGAAGTTAAAGCTATCACAGCATTCATCTAGTTCTAATGTATGCATTCCATACATCTTTATGGAATGTTTACCTTGTGGCAGGACAGGCACTCTGCTAGGTGCTGGGTCCGTTCAAACATCTTTACACTACACATACTGTTAAGTACATACTTGTTTCTCAAAGACACACAAGCTATTGAATTATGCCAGATATTTTGCTCTGTCCCCTGTACCTTGGACGTGGCATGGGAACATTTGGATAATGATGTCATAGAAGTTTTGAAATTGAAAGCATATTTTTGCAATGCTGATAAAAGCATATTTAAGCGAACTGGTACTAACTGTTCTAATTCCCAGAAAAATCTCATTTATCTTGAATCAAATTATGTCTCTTTTTAATTCTCACACATTCATTTGCTTTCTGTCTCCTAGAGTCAGGGAATCAAGGTAGTAATTATACATAACAACAGAAAATTTGCATCATCATATTCACACACTTCTCCCTGCCCCCCCCATTTTTGTTGTTGTTGTTGTTTGTTTAAATTATCGTCCTCAAAATAGTCTAGTTATTTGAAGTTCCACTTGATTCTTAAAGGCAAAATAGTTCAAGAATGGACTGAGGGGTGAAGTTTCCTTAAATTAAATGTTCTAATTCTTTAAGGAATCTGCAGTGCACACCACTCTTTCAGGCACTGACTCACTCTAAAGACTCATGTCCAAGTATAGCCTGTAATCTTTCAAAACCCTTAGTCTGAGTACCCACAGAAACACTGACAGATGGTTCCCTTGCCTCTGCTGACAAGCCAGTCCATTTCATAAAATAAGTGTTTAAATTTAAAAGTTCTTCCTTACAATGACTTAAATCTTTCTAACTTCCACACACCAGCTTTATTTCTGCTCTCTGGACATTCATAATTAAATTTATTCCAAAGACCTTTTTCTCTCACTTACTTTCTCCTATTTTAATCTTAACATGTCCACTTCCTTCAATGTTGATACATAACCTGACAAATTTTGAAGTTTGAGATAGGCGAGAAAAGGACATTATTATCTTCAGTTACTACCAGTTAAAGAAGCAGTTTTAAATTAAAGAAATTTTAAACATTGTTTTCAGAGCTTTTGCAAGTGGTCTCAAAGTAAGTGTCTCTTTCAGAATGATAAGGTCACACCAAAGGTTTACTTTTGGCACCTATACTTCCCATGTGGGCAATTAAGTCCAGCCTATTTAGCCCATACTTAATAATTGCTCATCATGGATAGTAGTTAATCATCAAGGTTGTTCGGGAAGTAAGTTCCAATACATGTGATAACACTTATTTTTAAAAATCAGCTATGCCTTAATGAAAATGCACCATTGAACTTATTAAAACCAGACAATGGACTTTATGAATAGTATATAAATAGTGCTCAGAGACTAGAAATGTGGCAGACACATGAGAGACCAGCAATAAATATTAACCCAATCAAGGAATAGTCAGTTTATCATATTAATTCTGATTTTCATTGACTTGCTTTTCTGTTTGTTTGGTTTTTCTTAGAAATCTGTGTTTTGGGGGCAACTTAAAATGTTTGCTATGAATCGTCTGTGCTCTAGTCCCATCTGAGATTTGGTTTCAGAAAGTCAAGTTAGGGCTAGGAAGCTAGGTTTAACAATTTCAGTGGTTCCTTTTGCCACATAATTTGAGGATCATTGTGCTAACGAATTTGGGAACTTTGAAATATAAAGTTGTGACTAAAAGAAAGAAGTAAGGTGTAAGTAATGATAGACTAGGCTGAAACAAATATTAGTGGCTAATGAAAGTTTTGCATGCTTGGTATTTTAAAGATCATTGACTTGGTACTTTTGCATTCATGTTTCTGGCATTCTCTTTAGGAATTAAAGGGGTCTGTGACAGCAGCTCAGGCAAAAGTATCAACAAGATAAGAGAAGAAAGAAATCCTTAGCTGTGATAGCCAGGGCTCAGATGGATTTATAATCAAGGGAGAGGCTTAAGGTTATATGAATTTAATATGATGAGTAAATATTATTGTACTGAAGATTTGGACTTCATTTTATTTCCCACTTGTCAAAGAAAGGTCACAATAATCTCTAAAATTATTTTCTTGATATTTTCAGCATAATTATCCAGATCATTTTTTTCTCCTTCATTACACTATATAACATCCTTGAAAAAATGTGTTTAAATTCTAAGGCATTTTACTGAACTTTAAAATATTAGTTTGTGAGTTTCTGCCTGCCCATTTACATCATGTGGATAAGGTTATAGGCATTCATGTTCTCATACAGAGAAGTGTTTACCTTCCATTATCTTTTACATTTTCATGTATATTTCATTAGAATAGATTGTGGACTAAAGGTTAGAAAAAATAGACATCACAAAAGTGGTTGTGGTCACATGGTCACGTGGTAGTAAGCTCTACATTCATGTTAAATACAAAAACGGTTGGGTCTAAGAACCTTAGTTGCTGGATATCTTCTTTATAGTCTGCCTTGTGCCACCATATGGTGGTTAATTCAGATAGGACCTCCCATTGAGAAACAAAATTCAAATCATTGCTGACAGTCTTCACAGCAAAGCCAATTGAGTTCCATGCTCAGATAGTGTTTCAGAAACCCGTAAGCAATCATGGAGGTGTTGGGAGCATAGAGTCAACTTTGCAGGCAAAGTGGACCTCGGGATTCTTGTCTAATTTCTTTATTAGAATGATCCTCTACCTTTTCATCTTATATGTGTGTGTGCGTGTGTGTGTGTGCGTGCTTTTTCCTCTCCACAAAAATCTATGTTCTGGAAAAAAAGAGGCGGGTACTAAAACATGGGACATGTTAGGGGATCCTAAAAAACTGATAAAAGAATCTTTAATTTTAGAATTTTACCAACCATATGAATTGTTTAGTAAATTAATGTAGTGTGCTACTCGAGGTGATGCCTAGATCTAATGAAAAGAAATTGATATTTGTCTGATGTGCCTTCACTATTTAATAAAGCGCAGAGAAATTTGACAGTGCATTTGTGTCTGAGTGCAAACTAGGAATCAGGTTTTCTCTGAAGGTGAGGACTCATACTTCCTATTTCTAGGCTGTGTCTCTGCAGTTAATTGGATATCTGTATATTTGCAGAGTGTGTGTTGGGGAGCTGTGTAGCCTAATGACTCAGGAACAGGAAATTTATAATCCGCCTCTTTGGCTGTTGCATAGACTCAAAAATAGGCTACAAAGAAAAATTTTCAACATTTTGGAAGAAACTTTTTTTAAATTAAAGTTTATTGGGGTGACAATTGTTAGAAAAGTTACATAGATTTCAGGTGTACAATTCTGTATTACATCATCTATATCTCACCTTGGGTGTTCACCCAGAGTCAGTTCTCCTTCCATCACCATATATTTGACCCCCTTTATCTTCTTCTACAACCTCGCTCCCCCCTTACCTTCAGGTAACCACTAAACCATTGTTTATGTCTATGAGTTTTTGAAAGAAACATATTTTTAATGCAAAATTTATTATTGTTATAAGAACAAAAACAAGGTGTATTACAATGCTAGGAAACACTTTTCCCAATAGGTGTAGCTTTAAAACCTTAATTCTCATCACTGGGAAAATGAATTCAGTTGATTATTCTGAAGTATGTTGTCTTCAATAAAGTAGAACAGTAATAAGATACTCCACACGAATGTGGTATAATCAGAGTGATTAGATGTTAGATCAGATCTGAATTTAATGAGGCTGATGAATGGCAATTCTTGAAAAGAGTGTAGCCCTCTGTGGGAAAATGTTGGAGGCCAGCCTCCACCCTGGATGGCCTTTGAGAAAGCGGGCTGAAGACGTAGGCAGGGAAATATAGGTCAATGGTCTAGTTAGCATCTCCAGAGAGCACACACAAAAGTCCACTAGGGTTGCATTAATGGTGTTAGGAGAGGTACTGGAAGCAGAGGAGATATCATACAAAATCTGAACAGGATATGCCTCAAGTATATTAAAGTAAGTGATAACTCCAAAAATATCAAGAAGTGTAAGACCAAGAGGCTGGAGAGTGGCAAGGGCATTGTGATCTGAGTTTCGGGAATTGACTTTAGAGAAGAGGAAAGGTGGGTTTCTCCAAGGGTCACATGAGATTGATTCATTCTTCAATGGCCAAGGTATTTTTGTACCTGTGAAAGAGAAGTTGCCCTGTTCACTTTTGTTCAGCTCCCATAAGTGAAAGAAAGGGAAAATCCTGGCTGAGTAAATGGAAAGCAAGAGCTGGTACCAGGAAAAATTATGAAGCTGATAAATATAGTTTTATTCTTCTCCTTAGCTCCCTTTACAGCCTGGCCTCATCTTTTTGCTATCTGCCCTTTCTCTTACCACCTATAGCATCGAGTCTCGTGCTCTCAGTTTTCTCTGTGGACACTGGGAACCTAAAACCTATTCAGGATCAGGAGTTGGTGATTCATTGTGCTAACTCTCACAAGAGTATTTACATTTTAATAGCCTTCCAGGAATAAGGCAATAAATCATTTACAAAATAAATCATGAATGGTAGGTAGATTTTCAGGCCTGGGTACTTTTTTATTTTTTTATTTTTTTTAGATATTTGACTTCCCATTGCCTGTCATATTATCATATTGTACTCAATACAGTGACTTTCAACTCAATGTACACTTAATTATTCATTCATCCAACACACATTTGTCAAGTGTTTACCAATATATGCCAGGCACAACTCTTGGTACTTGAAAAACAACTATAAGTATAAAGGTCAGTTCCTTCAAGGAACTTACAGTCCAAAAATGGAGGGGGGAGGGGAGCTAATATAAAGTTATAATAAAGTGTGAGAAAAGAAAAGCAGATCCAGTGGGAATTCCTGGATGGGACAGATGTACCACCCAGAATGTGTTCAGAGAAGCAGTCATGGAAAAGATATCTGAGTTGAATTTTGTGTAGAGTGAGGTTAACTTGGTGAAGAGAGTAGAGAAAGGGGAATTTCTGAGAAGGGGGAGACATGTGTATGAACATATAGAGGCTTAAAGTAGCATACTATATTTGAAGAATTGAAAATCCTTTGTCCTGGCTCAAACATGAGATGTCGGAGGAGAGACGGGCGAGAACAAGCGGTGAGACTGAAGAAACTCATGCAGGACCCTGTGCCAACCGAGTTATCATCTGCATCCTAAAGGCAATAAAAAAACATAGATATGGCATGATTAGAGTTGTGTTTTAGAAAAAAACCTTTCCACAGGACTGTGGGGAACTGATGAGAAGGAATCCGGACAAGAGGCCAGGGGAGGCCAGTAAGGAGGCTCGTGCAGGTGCTAAGCAGGACATTTTCATAGGGTATTTAATGATGGCAGTAGCAGTGGATACAGGCAGGAGGGACCAGTGGGGGTTGAGGGGGAATAATGCCTAGTCTAGGATCCATGATTGCTTCTGCTGAAAGCCATCAGAAAAGTTCCAATTTAGTAACCAATTGCGTTCTCCTAGTCATCACTTAGCCAACTATGAGGAATGAAAATTTACAAATAGAGGAAACTGAGATCCAATTTAATTGTGACTTTTTCATTTGCCTAATTTCCTTCGGTGTAACACAGGTTCACACTGTGATATGTGAATGACAGTAACATACACATGCTTTTCCTCAAGTATGAAGACTTATGGGTGGATACCAAGAAGCCTGATGTTAAACATGTGTACATTCATTTTTGAAAATCAGGAAACTAGATAGTTACTGTTAAGTGTAAGAATTTCTAACTGAAACAAAAAAAGTAATATAATGTGCCAGAAAGTTCAAGGCAAGGTATAAAAATAAATTGCAAGGAAGAGAAACCTGGCCACCCAAAGGAAGTTAACTTCCTCATTAAAATTCTGGCCTATGCGCCCCTAATCAAATAGGCTGAGGGACTGACACAGGACCCTTTATCCAAGTTTCTTCTGCCCCCAGACCAAAAACATAAATCTTGATTCTCTAATAAAGACATTTACGGGAGAAAGTTATGATAGTATCCTCAATATCTTAAAGTTAGAAGTGTCAAGACGCTGGAAGACATCCATCTTCCTTGTTCTGGTGACTCTCTGGTTTGTCTCGAGGGGCTGTGGCATGTGTTTTCCTTGAAATTTTCAATAAAAGATAAGAAAATAATTTCTTTTGGATTATCAGCTTTCCCAGCTGAACTCCTGCAAGGTGGACTTGTAGAGACAATTAAACTAAGCATTTGCTTGGTTTCCGCAGACATTGTTATTGCAGCATTTGTCCCTTTCCTGACAAATTGCATTATGCCTCTGCCCTCTGCACCATTAGAAAGTCCAGAGAGAACCAGGTGGTGATGAGGAGGGGCCGATCTCACATTTGTCAACCCTGAGGCAGAGCCAGGCTGAGCTGCGAACTCCCTTTGATTCTTTACACTGGGTAAAGGGGGTGGGGGCTGAATTCGGGTGGGACCGCACATTTGAATGCTGTCGTTTGCCTCTGAGCAGAAGGCTATCATCTCTTTAGTGTTCAGAATGAATGTGATGCCCCCAGATTTGTTCAATAATTGCCCTGATTTTTGCCTGAGGCTTGACTTTCTTCTAGCTAAACGTTGTCTCCCCTAACACTCGCCCCTTTTTCTAACAAAGTGGCTCTTTCATTTGCTCTGGGCGGTAGCTGCCCAGTCAGTTTGCGCTTCAGCCTAAGCCTGATTCAGCATCACAGACTGCCCTTTGTGAACATTCCTCTCTCCCCTCCTCCAGGGGTTGAAAAAATAGTGGGGGATTTTAGTTAATGCTGAAACATCTGTTGAATTCTAGAGAAGTAGAGTTTGTAATAAATGCAAAAAATAAGAGAGGTAGCCCCTTTTATGGAATCTGCTGGTCTTCTCTTTTTCATAAAAGTGGCTGTGACAGTATGGGGTGTCATGCATTTGGGGTAGTACAGTATAACACAGTGGAGTAAGACAGTTTTTAGGAACATGCAGAGGTCAATACCTTTTCCTAATGTGGCCTAGGGTATGGTGTCTAATTCTCTGAGAATCAGTGTTGTCCGCAAAGCGGAGGCAATGATATCCACCTTGCAGACACAAAAGCAAATACAATACGTATGTAAGGTACTAACATGATGTGCTAAACACTCTCAAAACCATTACCAGTCACCATTTTCATTGGCATAGTCTGTTTTTTTTCTACTTAAACTATGATCAACTGCTGCTCTCTAAGAGGGTAGAGCCCACTAGAGAATGTGTGTGGCAATGTTCCTTCCATAAGAAGTCCTCAAACTGGATGAAGCCTCTCCTTTGTGCCAGGCCAATATTAGGTGCACAGTACAGTAAATAAGATTAACCCTGCCTTTGCCCTCATGGACCACACCCTCTTATAATGTTGAGGGATGGAGCTGAGTGGACTCCAGGACAAGTCAAAGATAAATGGAATGTTTGTAAGTGTGATGAGTGCTATGAAGAGAAAAAGGGGCTGAGACAGAAAACAGTGGGTGGATGGGTGCTTCATTGACCTTGGCTGGTCAAAAAGAGCCTCTCTGAGAGTATGGTGTCAAGTCCCCAACTTTATTCTCCTTTTCAAATCAAAAAAATTTTACCACCTCTGTAGACTAAATAGTCGTACTTTTAATTTTTATTGATTTGAAAATACACAAAGATAAAAGGCTGTCGTGAATTCAATAAAAAGCTTTACCACAAATGTATATCTTATTCATCAGAGCGACATGGACACACATTTGAAAAGTAGAAATATATCCGTATGTGTGTGTAGGATATATTATTGATTCTTCTGAAAATAATGCTGGGTTTGCATTTGGACCTGAGGGTTTGGACACTTTAAAATTAGCCTGAGTCCCTTGAGTTGTTTGAGGCCAGAAGGTTGGGAAATCACTGACAGTGAAAAAAGGATTAAATGGGCAAGAAAAAAGACCTGAGCCCTATTTCTTCCTTTTTCAAAAACTAAACAAAGAACAAAGAAGCCGCTTAACTTTCTTGAATCTGTTTCCTCATTATTGAATGAAGATAATAACATCCATCACTTAACCTTCTAGTGACTATGTGACATTGAACTCATCTGACACATAGGAAAGGTCTTGCAAAGTACTTGGACCTATGCAAAGATACATATATCAGCAATGGCTTGAAATATGGAATTCTAATAATCTAGAATACAATCAATCATTTCAAAAAAATGTCAGACTACCCTCTTCACCTACCTCTTCCTGGATTAGGGTCCTGAGAAACTCTGCTGGCATTAGCTGCTTAGCCTGTATCCACTTCTATAAACGATGTGAATGTGGGTTAAATCATGGCCTTTAAAGGGAGAAGGGACTATTATTCTCAACCCTCTAATCTTTGGGGAAGTTATATCATCTAGGCTACTTAAATGCTATAGAAGATCGTCTTTCCTCATATGTGAAGCAGCTAGGAATGTCTCAGTTTTTCATATATATATATATATATATATATATATATATATATATATATGAAATATATATATGAAATATATATTCTATATATATATTATAGTGCCAGGGGGCACTATATATATGAAATATATATTCCATATATATATGGAAAATATTTATATGGAAAACATATTTCCCCTGCTCCCTTGTAATAATAAATGCTTTGCTATTTAAAGAGGCAAGATTTCCTTTGGAAATCTTACAGAAGATCAGCAATTCAAAAAGGATTCTATAGTTCATCATATTTTAAGTTGAGAGTGAGTCATTCCAAAGGCAAAAGCATTAATGAAAACAGACTGAACACATTTACGTGATCAAGAACACAGAAGAGAGATTGCAGGTAAAAAAAAATCCCTATTATCTTGTACACAGAATTTTACCCAGACAAGAGGCATTTTTATTCTTCAAAAGTCTAAAAACACCTTAAGTTATTTGAAACACAGATTAGAACACTATACATATTTAAAAATATGAACAATTGTGACAATGAAATATTCCTGCAAATTTTTGCATTCAGTGGTATGAAACGCCTGCTATGACATATTTACAGATATTATTTAACAATTCACTTAGTAATAAATGTATTTAACAATGTAGAGGCATTTACTATAATTTGCATTAATGTGTATGTAATACTTTTATTATAACGGTAAAATACATGAGCTTTTTAAAATTTAGTTCTTTACCCAATCATATGGAAACCATGAGCCAATTATTTTTGACTCTTGTTTCTTCTGCTTTCTACATATTTATTCCTAAATAAACCGTTTATTTTATGTTTTCGTAACATTTATAGCTATCTATGATTGACTTTCAACTGTTGCAAATTTCAGTTTTTCTCTATTATTACCACTTTCCCACCATACAGGCTCCCATCTTGCATCTCCCTAATATAATAATATTTTGATTAAATTAGTATTGTTTACAGATTCGTGATTGTATAAATATCATCATGCAAATTTATTTTCTTGTACTTTTTATTTTGTACAACATTTTATTTTACTTTATTGACATTCAATATTATTTTATATTAATTTCAAGTGTACAGCATAGTGGTTAGAGATCTATATAATTTATGAAATGATTCCACTGACTAGTAGCCCCTTGGCACTATAAATAGTTATTACCATGCTAATATTATTTTTTGGAGTTAGTTGACACTTTTATTTATTTATTTATTTATTTATTTATTTATTTATTGTTTGTTTGTTTTTTATTTTTATATTAGTTTCAGGTGTACAAAACAATGTAATGATTAGACATTTACACCCCTCACAAAGTGATAACACCTGGCAAGTCTATTACCTCTCTGACATTGTATATAGCTGTATACAATACCGTTGACTATGCTGCACTTCATGTCTGTGAATATATATATACATATATGTACATATATACATATATATTTAATTATAGTGTACATTCAATATTATTCTACTTCAGCTTCAGGTGTACAGCGCAGTGGTCAGGCATCTACACAATCTATGAAGTAATTCCCCTAATAAGTCCAGTACCCATCTGGCACTCTACATAATCTTTACAACATTATTGATTATATTCTCCATACTATATTTCACATCCCCATGACTATTTTGTGACTACCAATTTATATTTTTTAATCCCTTAACCTTTTTCACCCTGATCCCAAACCCCCTCCCAAATATCACTTCGATAGATATAGTACCCACCTTACACCATACATACTTATTACGATATTATTGACTAAATTCCTTATGCTTTAACCTACATTTCCATGACTACTGTGTAACAACCAATTTATATTTCTTAATCCCTTCCTCTTTTTCAGCCACCCCCAAAGACCCCTATCTGGCAACCATCAAAATGTTCTGTGTATCTATGAGTTTGTTTATTTGTTTATTTTGTTTTTTAGCTTCCACTTATATGACATCCACTTATATGAAATCATATGACATTTGTCTTTTCCTATCTGATATACTACACTCAGCACAATACCATCTGGTCCATCCACGTTGTCACAAATGGCAATATTTCATTATTTTTTACAGCTGAATAATATTCCATTGTATTTATGTACCACCTCTTCTTTATCCATTCATCCATGATAGACACCCAGGTTGCCTTCATATCTTGGCTATTGTAAATAATGCCACAATGAACATAGGGATGAGCATATCCATGAAAAGTATCATTTGGGTTTCTTCAGCTAAATCCCCAAGTCTTTCTTTGTCTCTTGTTATAGTCTTTGTTTTAAAATCTGTTTTGCCTGGTATAAGTATTGCTACCCAGCTTTTTGTTTGCTTGTTTGTTTTCATTTTCATGAAATATCTTTTTCCATCCCTTTACTTACAGTCTATGTGGTTCTTTTGATCTGAAGTGAGTCTCTTGTAGGCAGCATATATAAGGGTTTTGTTTTCTTATCTGTTCAGCCACCCAGTTTTTTAATCGGAGCATTTAATCCATTTGCATTGAAAGTAATTGTTGATAGGTATGTAGTTATTGCCATTTTATTATCCGTATTTTTTATTTTATTTTTTGTCTTAAAAAAGTGCTTCTCAGATTTCTTAAAATACTGGTTTGGTGGGGATGAACTCCTTTAGCTTTATCTTGTTTGGGAAGTTCTTTATATGTCCTTTGATTCTCGATGATAGCTTTGTTGGGTCGAGTAATCTTGGTTATAGATCCTTGCTTTTCATTACATTGAATATTTCATGTCAATCCATTCTAGCCTGCAAAATTTCTATTGAGAAATAAACTGATAGTCTTATGGGAGCTCCCCTGTACATAACTAACTGCTTTTCTCTTGCTACTATTAAGATTCTCTCTTTGTCTTTAACCTTTGGTATTTTAATTATGATGTGTCTTGATGTTGGCCTCTTTGGGTTCATCTTATTTGGGACTCTGTACTTCCCAGGCTTGTATCTCTATTTCCTTCACCAGGTTAGGGAAGTTTTCCATCATTATTTCTTCAAACAGGTTTTCCGTTCCTTGCTCTCTCTCGTCTCCTTCTGGTACCCCTATAATATGAATGTTGGTATGCTTGATTTTGTCCCAGAGGCCCCTTAAACTATACTCATGTTTTTGTTTCTTTATTCGGTTGGTTGGTTGGTTTTTTTAGGGGGATTTTTTTTCTCTTTTAGCTGTTCTGATTGTATGTTTTCTGCTACTTTATCTTCTACATCACTGATTCAGCCCTCTGCTTCATCTAATCTACTGTTGATTCCCTTGAATGTATTATTCATTTCCATTATTGTATTCGTTATTTCTGGCTGTTTCTTTTTTATGTTTTCTATCTCCATTTTTAGGTTTCTTATCTCTTTGTTGAAGTTCTCCCTGAGATCATTAAGCATCCTTATAACCAGTGTTTGGAATGCTGCTTCTGGTACATTGCTTCTCTCCATTTTGTTTAGTTTTGTTTCTGGAGCTTTGTTCTTTTCTTTTATTTGGGACATGTTTCTTTGTCTCCCCATTTTGGCTGACTCCCTGTGTTTGTTTCTGTGTGTTAGATAGGGCTGCTATGTCTCCTGGTCTTAGTAGAGTGGCCTTATATAATAGGTGTGCTGTGGGGCTTAGTGGCTCAGTGTTCCTGGTTACCTGAGTCATGCACTTGAAGTGTACTCCTTGTGTGGGTTGTGTGTGCCCTCCTGTTGTAGTTGAGCCTTGGATACTACTTGCATGTCAATGGGAGGGACTGACCCATGGGCTCATTTATTGTGAAGATTGGTCATGACTACAGTGGAGGAGTTGTAATACAGGGGCTGACCTGACAGAACAGGATTTGCCTTAGCAGGTCTCTTGTGCCCACCCAATCCCCTCCTTAGTTGTGTGATCCTTGGAGATGGCTGGGTGATGGTACAGCTAGTTTCATATCTGGGCATACCAGCCCCAGGGCCACCTGGGAGGGGCCCACTGCAGGTCAAGTTCAGCTGCAGTCTGTTCCCCACCTGGGGCCTCCTGGCAGGAGCCACAAAGCAACCCACAGATGGCCACTGCTCCAGCCATGCTTGGAAGTGCCTCAAGAGGTCAAGCCATGAACCAAGGCCAGCTGCCACTTGTGCCAGGCTTAGGGCTGCTCAGCCAGAGGCACAGGTCACATTGAAGCCAGATGTCGCTTATCTACATTCCACAAACCTTTGAGAGATCCTAGAAAAGACTACAGCATAAGCCAAGACTGGTGGTTGGCATGAAAAAGCCACTGGAAGAAGCTGTGTGTACCCAAAGTAGAGTTGGGTGGGGTTTCAGAATCACCAGGGTTTGGCCAATGAATGGTGTTAGCCATGTTGATGGAGACTCAGATATAGCAGCTGCCTACATCTGCATGCAGGGAGGAGGAGGGCTCAACAAAGAAACAATGATTCCCGCTATCCTGTCCATCTGAGAGAAATCTGCCCCTCCAGTTTTTGTCTTGAAGCCAGACAACTCAGTGCCTACCCCCCACCCCCCATATGTCCTTGTCGCCTCTCCAGCTGCTGCCCCAGTGTTGGAGCTCAGAGCCAGTGATTTTGTTGTTAAGTCCATGTGCAGTCCTTTTAAGAGGAGCACCTAGGACTCTAGATACCCTCTATCTGAGCCACACTCTCTGGTGATTTCCATAACCAGAAATTGTGGGGACTTCTCTTCCTGGCACTGGAACCCTGGGGCTGGGAGTCTCCTGTGGTGCTGGGACCACTTGTGTGTTTTTTGTTTTTTTGTGTGTGGAGGACAGGGCGGGTATTCCATAGCTGAGATATCCCTCCCAATTTTTAATGGTCAGATGTGGGTGTGTGACCAGCCAGTTTTGCGTTTCTGCCCCTTCTACCAGTGTTGAAGTGGTTTCTTCTGCATGTTTTTAGTTGTAGGGCTTTGGTTCAGCAATATTTCAGGTGATTCTCAATGATAGCTGTTCTGTAGTTTAGTTGTAATTTTCATGTGGCTGAGAGAAGGTAAGCCCGGTATTTACCTCTTCTGCCATCTGGACAGAACTCTGCCAGTTGTACAACTTTTTGGTTTTACTGAAGTTAACAGTTGCCTATCTGCATCGTTTACTCTCTTTGTCCCTCTCCTTTCCTTCTTTTTCTTCTCCTTCTTCTCTTTCTGCTCCTTCTCTTCCTTCTTATTCTCTCTCTCTCTCTCTTCCTCTCTTCTCCCCCTCCCCCCTCTCTTTTTCTCCCTCTCCCTCTCTCTCCCTTCTTCCTCCCTCCCTCTTTCCCGCTCCATTTGTTTCTCCCTCTCCCTCTCTCCTTCTTCTCTCCCTGTCTTTATCTCCCTCTCACCTTAGATTTCTAAATATGATACTAACATTAGTGTATCCCCAGATAGTGCCACCAAATTTCAAAACTCCTCCCAGTAAAGCCAAACACATCATATAATCTCTGTATTGTCCCTTGGATCAATCCTTGTGGAGCCCTCTCCCCTGTGTCCCAGCTCCATATTTCTTGGAGTCTCTCCAGGTTTGTTGCACAAATGTCTACCAAACATTTTCCCTTGCTTGTTACCCTCTTGTAGGACACTCTGCTTCTTGTAATACCTCACATCCTCTCTTATATAGTTTACTAAAGAGTGTTGGTGAAACACACTCTTTAGTTTCTTTGTAAGGATAGATTAGGTATGATATGTAAAATTTTAGTGTCCTTTGTATATCTGAAAACATCTTTATTCTTCATAAATAGTCAATTGATACTGTGCTGCATATTGAATTCTAGATTAGGACTTTATTATCAAAAACCTTAGCTCTTAATTATTCATTATCTTATGTCCATAGTTCACTTTTTAACAATCTTAATCTGCTATTGTCAGCTCTCCCATTTTCTTTGTTCTAGTGTGTTTGTAGTTTTCTGTTTCTTCATTGAAATTAGGTGTTTCAGGAGTGAGGTGCAATTATTCATATATAACCAATAAGTTATAGCTCATTCATTAACCCCCTAAAATATGCCTATTTAATGTATTTGTTAAGTTTGCCATCTATATTTATTGATTTATTTTTCTATTTTAAAATTATTTTGATTTTAAAAGCAAATGTTTTTATTTTTGAAGGGCATTTTTAAAATAACATAATTGCTGAAAATATAGTTTAGAGTAAGCTAGCTAGTTTAGAGTAAGTTGTTTAGAGTAAGTTTAGAGTAAGTTTAGTAGTTTAGAGTAAGTTGTTTTTACTTAACATTTTTAAGCATTAAGATTTGGATTTTACTTTCAGTCTCCAGAACCCTATCACTTTATTTGTCAGTGTCTTAATTGCTTTGTAAAGTACACTCAGATAGATAGGTAGAGAGAGGTATACTGATTTTAAGAAAGGAAACAACTGTATTAAAATTGTAATACTCGATATATGCTGATAACAAAAGATTAATACAAATCACATTTTATACATATATATCATATGTATAAATATATATATTTACATATATATATTACATATATATATACATATATATATATATATATATATATATATATATGCCACATTCAAATAAGTTTGGACTATGAGACAAGTCTACCTACTTACATCACATATAAGCTATACCTAAACTAGAATTGTCATATTTCATTTTACAGAAATGAGATCAGCCATGGTGCTAATGGAATCAAAAAATAAATTTTCAGATGATTTCAAGGTCTTTGCACAGCCTGCACAGTACCTGTGGGTCATACATAGCATTGCTAGTATGGCTGATATCTCTTAACATTTGCTAATCTCCATTTCTAACTAAGAGCATCTGCCATAAGCTCCAAACCTATTGCAAGCAAAAGAATCCAACTAAATGATGAAGCATTGTTTTGCATTCATTTTATATATTATGGTAACTTCTATAGATGACAGTTAATGCTTGTTTCCATTTATTGTGATAATATAGATTCCTCATAATAAATATACTTAAGTAAAAACATGAATTGATTTCAATTTTTTTTAAAAACACAAATAATAATTCAAGTAGTGAGGAAATATATCAGAAATTGTAAACATGGAGCACATGCAACTGAGGTTTGGGAAACACTGGCACAGGGCAAGAAGACAGGAGGTATGGACTTCGGTTGTATTCATAGCAAGTATAAGACACAGGTCATCTAACTTTTCCAACTTCTTTTTCTTCGTCTAAAATGAAGAGTTGAATCAAATGTCTTAATAAACCCTTCATGTGATTTTTTTCTGGCTCTTGACATATTATATGTTGTTTTTGGTTTGATGCAACTGAGGAGGACAGAAAAATTATGAAGAAGCTGATGATAACCATTCACAGTAAGGAACAGAGGTATAAATAGAAGAACAAACTAACTTTGTTTCGTAGAATTTTAGAGCTAGTAGTACCCTTAATGAACATAAAGAGTAGCTCCCCCTCCTAACACTCATTTAATAAAACAAAATTTAAGGGAACCAAAGCGTCGAAGAAAGCTTATGTGGCTCATTATCATACAGCTGAGTATTTAGAGCCAAAGAACTACTTGGGTCCTTGGACCTTGGCCTAGAACTTTGTGTCCACTTTGGTCCTCTTCATATATTATTATAGTCTTATGATATTATTTTCTCAACTTTAATGAGCTTGTAAGAAGTGAGGCCCATGCTTGAAAATGCTGATTATTTTTTTACATCCAACACAGTCAAAAATGAAACAAAGTTCAGCCAAGTGGACACTTGACTGTCACATAACTAGTTTCATCAATACCAGCAGCTCATAAAAATAACTCAAGGCTACTAACTTTTTTTCTGACATACATTGGGTAGTTTGGTCTAAAAATATGCTAATTTCCTGTTATGGTTATATCTAACTGAAACACAGCATATAATCAAACCCCTTCCAGGAGGACATTGTAAAGATTAGCAGATATTATAAATTACTTCAGAATTGTGAACAATCACATTAGTAATTTGTTGCTCTAGTTGATGATATAAAAGTTATGCTTAAGGAAAAATGGAGGAGGGGAATGCTTATGTGCTTTTTATTTTTACCTCCCAGCCCTTTGGAGTCTATTGACTCTTCATCAATTTAATTATTGTGTTATATATGTCTAATGTACTTGCCACACAGGAGGCTAAGTACTTTCCTTCCCCCAAGGTACCTTTCTATGGCTGGAAAGTGATTCATCTATGAGCCATGCTGGCTTCTTTGGAAATATCCTCCTATTGATTACTCTGTAAGAAAGAACTTTAAATGATGACTCAAGAAACACCAGTAAGGAAGCATACCAGTGTTTCCTTCTTTAATTATGGCCTGAAGCAAATTGTTGAAACAAGCTATTGAAAACGTTTCATGGAACAGTGAAGAGCAGTGCAGTGACATGGACATTGAGGAAGATGGAAGGAGATGGGCTTAGGACAGAAGAAATGAACTTGTGAAATAGTGATCAGTCTGCAGCTAATTATGAATATTGATTGAGCACTACTGACTTCCCTGCATGGAAGCTTTCAGTGACTTCCCACCCTCTGTCGAAGTAAATACCTTCTCTTCCCTTCCACACCAAGCTTGTTCCCCAGTGTGAGTCCCAGGCCCTGCACTGGGGCTGGGTTTCAGTTAAGCTAACTTTTCAAAAACATACTCTTGGTTGCTCTACCAACATGTTTTCATTCAGGGTATTTTCCCAAATGGTCTATTCCCAGCCAACCCCCAGGCTTGGGAAATGTTATTAATGCTGCCAGGCTTATTTCAAGGCTTTACTCCCAGAAGCCTTATCTGATTCTCCCAACCAGATGCAATCTTTTGTTCCCCTTTCCTTTGTAATACTTACTGCTCTTACTCCTTTGTTCCACTTAGTAATTACTGGCTCACTTGTTTAAAACTCTCTTTCTGCTTCCAATACTATAAAGTTTGTGATATCCTATTAAACATTTATACTCATCAAACTGAAAAGATAACTTAATACCTTACAATGTCTTTTAAGGAATTGGTATCTAATGCATGAAAATGTAAATAATCTAGAATTTCAATTACTGTTAGTACCACAAAAGAAATGTTTCAGAGACTTTAGATTAGTTTCTAACTTCAGAAAAAAGAAGCAATCTCTTTATACTAAGAGACTCTAGAGAAATTGCTGCCAAGGAGCCAGGATTTCAAATAAGTTTAGAAAGATTTAGCTCTGTGGAGATACTAACCTAAAGAAGCGCCATGAACTAAAGTGGAGAGGAGGAAAGTATAGGGTAGGATCATGAAATAGATAATAAATATTTGTTTATTGTAGTATATTTATATAGTGATAGAGGGTTATTACAGCTTGCAAATTATTTTTGTGTATATTTGTCTTCAACCCCTACCCCACTCCCCCTCCATCCCCGTAACACTTAGGAACTATAACCGTTTAAGGCCTTCTGGGCATTATCTGTTTATTTCTCTCCTCTAATGTCTTACGTGATTAGAAACAGGAGGAATCATTTGTGTGCACTTTTATTCCCCCTCAAGGCTAAGCAGTTCTTCAAGAAATAAACAAATGGAGAATGATTATGCCTATTACACAAAATAAGTCCCTGAGAGAAGTGTGCTTGATCACAGAGCCCAAACTTAAACATAGGACTTCTTTGTCCAGGTCCAGAGCTCTTTCTTCCATGTCAAAGTCACCAGAGTGCCAGGGCAGCAGGCCCAAGCAGAGCGAAATCTAGAAATGCACATCTGATGGATGGTATACCAGCGGAAGGAGCCATTTACAAATTATAACCAAAGTAAAACATAGATGATATCTTTAACTTGCATAATAGCATTGATTAGAAAGCATTCGGGGAAAAAAATTACAAATAGGTAGAAGTGGAATTAAATGAAAATGTTGCATTAGTAGGATTACATTTCACAAAATGAATAAAACCACAAATGATACATTTTAGAAACAGCTTTTAGGGAAAAATCTAGACTAATTGGTACCTGAAATTGCAAAAAGACAAGAGAAATGCTATTGTTCCGTTCTCTCTAATAACACACTGTCCACATCTTCAAGAACCAACGTAAGATGGTTCAAGAAGCTATCATTGACATGCCGCAATCATACTCCAATATCTCTCAGGCTTTCATTTAAAAGTGAATATTTCTTGAATGTTAGCTATTCATCTAGGGAATACACAGCTGAATAAAATAATGTTCTTGGCCTCATAGGAGAAGGGAGTAATCAAATAACTGTGTGCTCAGATCCAATCAGCCTCACCTCTCTCAGGCCCTTGGCCACTTGTTCTGTCCTGTCCCCAAACACCAAATGGGGCTCCACCCCAGCGGCTCAGGGACTAGAACAAAAATATGAGGAGGCACTAAGTGTATATCCTGAGTTCTTTGTATTACTATTCAATTGTATTGTTATTGGACTACATATTTTGTCCAATAGCTTCAATGCAACCCCACCAGAAAAGTGCATCTTTTATGTCTTGTAGTGCACATGAGAGGCACTCAGTTATAAACCACTTAAAACTCTCAAATCAGAAAATATAGAGGAGATTAAAAAAAAACCTCTAAGATTATATCTCAAGGTAAAAAACAAAAAAAACAAATAAAATATTTCTTTTAGTAAGAAAATTATCTCTTAAACAAACAAACAAACAAACAAACAGAAAAAAACACCCTGTCATCCAAAATTAGCAGCTTAAGATAGATTCATTTATTATCTCACAGTTTCTGCAGGGAAGGAGTCCAGACACAGCTTCTCTGGGTTCTCTGCTCAGGGTCTCAACAGGCTGCAGTGCAGGTGTTGGCCAGGGGTGTATTCACATCAGTCTTGGTTTTGGGGGGGACCTACTTCTAGGCTCTGGTGCAGAATAATTAATTTCATTATGGCTGGGCCATGTTTTCTTGTAGGCTATTGGTGAGGGCTACTCTCAGCTCCTACAGTCTTCCGACAAGCCCTTGCTACATGCCCCTTTCAGAGTTCAACAGCCTATTTCACCAAAGCCAACCTGGGGAGTCTCTATCTGCCAAGATAGAGTCTTACATAGTGTAATGTAATCATGGGAGAGGCAGCCCATCACCTGTACTATATTCTGTTAGTCAGAAGGAAATCACAGTTTCCTCCTGTACTCAAGGAAAGGGGATTATACAAGGATGTAGCTCATTGGGATCTAGGATATGTCCACTACAACAGTTTTGTTCACTACAGTCTATATATATATGTAAAAGATTGGTTACTTCTAGTATCTGTAACAGGCCTAGGAATTAAGACCAATGATTGAAAACTTAGCCATAGGGTTGATGCAAAAGTAATTGTAATTTTTGCAATTATTCTTAACCTTTTAAACTGCAATTACTTTTGCACCAACCTAATATACATATATCAGGTGTGAATATATGCAGACATTGTGCTAGCTTAGGGATAAACAAACAATGGAGATACAGTTCCTATAGTTGAGAACATATACTCTAATGGGGAAGATTAATATTAAAGACAAATGAAAATTCTACTCCAATACATAATTAATTTCTCATAAGTACTGCCAGGGTAGGACCAGGGTTCTAAGGAAAAAGATTAATGAGGGAAGTCCACTTGGGTGTTAGTATAACAAGAAAAAAGTACTCTGGATTTGGTGGTCATGGCATACCTGCCTAAAGAAATGCCATTTGACCACCTAAAGAATGCCTAGAAGCTATTTTAAAAGGAAGGAAAGGGAAATTTAGGTAGGGAGAATAGAAGTGCAAAGGCCCTGAGGTAGGAAAGGCTAAGTCCATTTGAGAGACTGACAGGAGGAGATGCAGTCTGGATACATGAAGATGGAGAAGTAGGAAGGAGCTATAGGCCACGGTGATGATTTTCCATTTATCCTAAGTGTGGTGGGAATCCATGAAAGGTTTTCAGCAGGATGTGGTGTGAGACAATTTGAAAACACTAATGGAGAAAACGTATTTTGCATGTTTTTTATTTTTTATTTTTATCCTTAGTAACTTAAAAAGTTTCTTACATCTTGTATGCAGTTCGATGCTTTTTTGTGTGAAATTGTTGACAAGGTTTCTCTGGTAGTCTCTAGGGAAGGCCCTGCGTAAACAAATTGGAGTTTAATCATGTTGCAGTTAACATTTTTAGAATACTGTTTCTGGCATGATACTTCCTGTTATGTGCCCCCCCCCTTATTTTATAGTGATTGCATTTTTATTTTAAGGACATAGTATTACAAATGACGCACTTCTAATTATATTTGTTTTCCTAATTTTATCTAAGATATTAGAAAGACCTGTGATATAAATAGCATGTTTAAAATAAATTGACCTTATTTTGGAAGATTTCAGTGGAGAAATAAAATACAAGTAGAGAGTCTAAGTTCTATGTTTTTCCTGTATTATTCAGGAAGTTCATGGAGTAAAATGTTTTCACTTTCCTTTCAAGTAATAAACAATATTTTCCCTGTGATTTTTATCTAATTAGTTCGAAAGCTGCATTTCTATCTGAAAGCCTTCTGCAGCAACCTCATTTCCACATAGAATTCACTGTTGGCAGAAAAAGGACACGCTGCTGAAGTTTTTTGCTACCAATTAAATAGCAAAAACCGTCCCACTGAGAAAGCACAGACTAAACTTTATCTCATTAAGACAAAGTCCAGATGCCTTGTTTACTTGTAGTTGAAAATCAATGCCCTATTGTCTTCTAGAAACACATAATTTGCAACAGACATAAGAAACAGGAGGTATGTATTCATTACTCTGTCTAAACTAGTAATTAAAATCCAAGTTTTATTTTTCAGATGGACAATTTTAGCAAGTCAACAATGGTTTACACTGATGCGGACACTCAATAGGGAGCATTCTGTTCTGTGGTAGAACTTTACTCATTGCCTTGTGTTTAGCTGACACTCAAATAATTGTTGAATGAATGAATAATGAGGGATGGAATGAAGTTAGACTTCTGAATTGCAGCTATTATTCTACCAATTTTGTAGATGGTTTGCACAATCTGGCCACCAGAATCTGGCAGGACTGGTGTCACAACCAGGAATGATGGTTTTTGCTTGCAACTTTGGCAAAATGCAGAATGGATTCAATTACTCAGCAGTAGAGGATACCTTTCATTAATATTCTGGGGAGATAATTTCTTATGAATACCTAAGTCATTTTGATGACCAGATAAATGGTTTTTATTATAAGCATGGACTCCCTTGTTTCAGTTTGCATATGGTTAGTAATATAAATTTTCTTCCTGCCCTTTGAGAGCCCGGGTGTATGTTATACATTGTAGCATTTTACATCGGAAGCAAAAAAAAAAAAAAAAAAAAGCTGCATTTGGCTAGTTCTTATCGGGAAATTGTGTCCCACGGGTGCAATAAAGATGCCAATTTTCTGAAACAGATGTGGAACTGGACACATTGAATTATGAAGATGGAGCAGAATGCAGACAATTAATAATACCACTGCTCTAAAATATAGATGAGAATTTTAAAGAAATGTTTTTGATAGTTGTCTTGATGTTGTACATTGAGATGATCTCTACTCTGCTTTGCACAGCTAATTTAAAGTGCTTTATTCACTGAAGTCTATGTCTAAAAATTCAAAGGGCAGTAAAAACTCATACATTATTTCTTCCATATATGGACATTTGTCCAAAGAACTGAATTTTAAGGAGGCCACTGGCCACATTGTGTACATTCATGTCTTGGGCATCTAATGACACAGACAAAATATTTAAGTTTGTACTTATAGTGTATCCTGTCTAATGTACTTTTTTTCTATTTTGGAAGAAGATATTTGCTGTTTATTTGAAAAAATAATTGTCCGTGTAATATATAATGAAAAATTAGGAGACATATAAAGAAAACCAGTTCTTTGTCTAGGGCATAATTAACTAACTCCTTTAGGTGCCTAAGTGTTTTTTTACTAACTTTTCTCTAATGTTACTACTTAAAATAATTGGTGGAATGAGAGTAACAGAAAAACAAATGAGAGTTTTCATATCCATACTTGTTTCATTGAAAATATAACCAATTGTCAAAGATTTAAATATATCAATTTATTAACCTTGGAGTTTGTTAGATTTTCTCACTTTGTGTAAAGCACTTGTATTCCTCAGAACCATGAGTGAAACCTATTTTATTTTCTTTAAGAAATATTTTCTTACTTTTCACTTGTCAAACCACTTTTCCTTCTGTATTCCATTCCTCCTCAGGACACCCAGAGAACATACACAAAACTTTGTACTTTTCCTCTTTTTCCTGCCCCTTCTCTAGCACTCTGCCTCCTGGCTTCCCTGAGCCTCGATGCACTGAACCCCTGGGCTCTGTCATAGATTCCGGCACACAGTAGGAGCCTAGTTAATGTCAGTATTCTTCAGCTCTTTGGGCCTCAATTCCCTTACCTAAAGTTAGGCATAGTAATAGTACCTCCTTCGTAAAGTATTTATGAGGATTAGATGAACTAAATGTAAATTAACTTAGTTAAATGTTACATGTAAAGCACTTAACCAGAGCTTGGCACATAGTACCATCACCACCATCATCATCATCATCATCATCATTATCCTTCCATAAAATTAAATTCCCATTAAAAAGAGATGTTTCCCTATTTGAGAAAAGATAATCCAGGTCATCCCTCTTTCTTTATCATCTTATAGACTGAGTTAATATTCCAGGGACACTTGGAATCATATTCAACACCTTCATAAGGGAGAAAAAGGAGATTCAGAGAGTTGGATTCTCTTACACCGGATCGCATAGCTTCAATGAGCACCATATTCTGTACCCAAGTGTTCTGATATCTATGAGATCAGCACATGTTTTCTCCGCAGAGGAATCCCTCCCTTTTCTCACAGCTTCCCAGAGTCCTGAAAGTAATATCCTGTGGGTTTATCCTAAGCTGCCAGTGATTTTCCTTGCTCTAGTATTAGTTATCTGTTTATAGTAGTCTGCAGGTTTTTTCCTAGGGCTGTTACCACAAAGGCTGGTTGAAAGAAATATAGACGTTGCTTGTTGATGGAGTCAGAGAATCTGTGCTGCTCTGAAAGCTGCCTGCACACTCATTCCAGCTCAGTGAGAGGCAGACAGGCCCAGCTCTTGGGTGTGCGACCAGAGGGTGTGTGTCCTTAGAACAGCCCCACATTTAGGTTAAGGCTCTGCTGTTGCAATTCTTAATATTTTTGAATAATTCTTAATATTTTTTAACAAACCCCATATTTTCACAATTTCACCGCCTCATAAATTACTTGGCCAGTCCTGCATAGACATAGTGGGTCTTTGTGGTAAATCCTTGGGCACTCAGAAGACTTTCTATCTGCTTTGCATAGGAGGAACTGAGATGCTTTTAATAGCAAAACTCGGGACTGTAAACTCCTCAATTAGTACAAAACATGATAACTGTATTTTTATTAGAGCAGCATGCTTCATTTTATTTAAAAAGAGGGCTCTTTAGCTTTGAAATGCCAGCAAAAGAGAAAAGACCTGCTCTGGGACAGCTGTACAATTATGTCAAAGAGGACGCTAAAACTTAGCAATCTATACGATTACTCCCTCTTAAGCTGTTTAAAGGAAATTTGTTCTGATTTTTTTAAAAATAAAGAATATGGTTTTATATATAAGAATAAAGTTAATTGTGCTTTATTAGAACTTGTGCAAAAAAAAATGGTGGTTATTACCATGATTGAAGATCGGCATTGAACCATCCAACTGAATTAATGGCTCTATTGGCAAGTAAGGTAGTAAGGTAAAAAAAATCACAGAAGTGCATTGCGAAAAGGCAGATAACTTTGGATCCAATTAGTAGTCTGTTGGCATTTCAATGCAATGACTCCCAGAGCCCAAACTAATGGTCTACAGGACATGGGGCCACTTTTGCACTGATGTAAAAGAGAGGCTTGGCCAAATGACCTGACCACCTTGGAGGGCTCCTCCAAACCATTTACCTCCTTGTCAGAGAGGAAGGCTGAAGAAGCAGACTGGTGGGAAATAGGAGGCTCACTGTGAATATTTGCCCTTTGAATTAATTCTAGTTGACCTACTTGAGCAATGATTGAGGAATTTTTGATTCAGTTTGCCCGGATCTATCCCCTGGTGAGCATGGACTTGTTATTTTTTAATGAAACCATTTTCACAGGCTGTTGTTTAAGATGTCAGCAATAGAAGAGAGTGAGGTTATTTATTTATTTATTTTATTGCTTCTTATTCTCCCCCCCTTTTTTTTTAATCAATTCTTCTTGGGCTATTTGTGCTGCTGAATTGCTTTAAAACAGCATCTTGTTGCAGAGTATACTTTCTAGCAAACAGGAGGGTTAACGCTAACAGGATAAAAACAATCCCAGATAATGACAGATGAGAAAAATATATATATAAATATATCATATATATATATATACACATATATATATATATAAAATACTTTTTCAGAATTATGTATCTTTGCCATCTCTTCTGATTTATGTAAAGAAATCTATTTGGAGTTACTTGTCCCAGTATTGAGCTCTTCTAGCCCAACTCATCACATACTTTTGGAAATCAATGAAAAAAATATTACTTTATATTTTTAGCTGTTAAAGTGAACTCTGTTTATTTACTCCAGTTTTCATCCTTTGGTAGTTAAGGTAGGTGAAGGTCAATCCTTGTTCTACCAAGAGGAGTTTCCAATTAGAGACATTTATTCTTAGTGAAAGGAAGGACTAACTGCACAGCTAGTGCTCCCCAGTTTGTGAGGTTTCATTATTTCAGAGGGGGAGAGTGGGTAATTAGACCACAGAAATAATAACCTCAGTTATATTTAGAAGCAACAAAAAATGAAATTTTTGGAAATGTTAATGGTACTAATGGGACTTCCTAATCAAGTCCAATTGTCAATTAGAATAACTCTAATCTAGAAAATACTCCAGAAGGACCTTAAAGTATAGTAAGTGGGTTATCACTCCAGACCACATAGTGTGTGTGTGTTATAAAATTTTATACAAAGAGTCTTTTACCTCCTTTCTTAATACCTCCACCCCGTTGGTTCCTCCAACAGCCCTCTCCAGTCAGCTAGTATGATCAGCTCACAAAAGTTCCATTTTGGAAAATTGAAATTACTTACATTCATGCAATATTTATGTTTTATCCTATGATCTTTTTAAAATAATGACTCCTAACATATGAGTAGGGGGAAGTAACAGAGCAGTTAACAGGCATGGCTTTTAGATTCCTTCTGACCATCTAACTCCTCCATCTGTCCTACTCCCACCTTGCATTTTATCATGAAGTGACACATAAGAGAAGAGCAGTACAATAAATCTAAGCCAATGCCTTACTATGTTTCCCCAAGGGTAGAAATCCCTTCTGTTTCTTTTCTCGTTTGTTTCCAGGTTAAAGAGTGCATTTGTAGACATCTAATACCTTTCATACTGATCTGAAGGAATTTCCCTGAGGGATGTGAGATGCATATTTCTTCTTTATAGTCTCCTGGGAGATTTTTACTTTTAGATAGTCACAGTTAAGTCACCATGGCTTCAGTCCTTCCAAACCAGTAGTATATATGTTTAGCTGATTTGGTTTATAAAACATCTGATTAATTAAAACTCTTATTTTCTATCTTGTGATACTTTTAAGCACTTTGTAGTGATAAGATTTGTATAGTTGAATAGTGTATTGGAAAGTGTTCAGATAATCCTAACTCTCTTACAGATTGCTATGCCAATTGTTCAAATTATGCCAAAAATTTGTACCATTTTTAGATGCATTAATGACTAATTATTTTAATTGAAATGCTTTCTCTTAGCCTAAAAATGTTTCAGTTACATAATAATTTTCTACTGACTCAGAAAAATTAGTAATAACTATATAATTACTCAACAATGAATGGGGTGTCTGGGGGAAAGGGGTCCTTTGTTGAAAATTGTGTACATTTTTAAGCTATCTAGTTCTCCTAGGCCTCAAAGATACATTTCTGTAAAACAAATGTTTATTTTTCAACCTAAAAATATTTTTTTCCATGAAAAGTACTTTTTTTTCCCATGAAAAGAACATGGTTCTGTATAGTTTGTACAACATGGTAGTTAAAAACAGTTAAGAGATGTGTCATCGTTAAAAGTTATGACAGTGTCTACTAAATAGTTTTTATCTATATTTAATAGATATTCTCCGAGTTCTGAGTTTACATATGAAATAAATGGTGACAGTGAAAGAAAAGGGTGCATGTTGTATTTGAAAGAAATACTTATCTGACTGTTTAGCCCATCATTTGTAAATGATTTCATATATGAAAATTGTTCAGCCTAATTTCTGCCATTCTCAGAAAAATGGCAATCAGTATAATATACTAGAAAACAATTTAGATTACTTAGTTGTAGCCCCTGGCTCCCCATTTTCTAAAAATGTGTCAATTTGGAAGAAATTTAGCCACTTTGTCTCAGATTTCTTCTCAGTAGAAGGGTACGTTAGGAAGCCTGCCACCAGGTTGTTGTGAATTAAATTACGAAAAGCGCTATGAAAAATGGAAAGCACTCGATAAGACTTAGCTTTTAGAATCCATTTAGAATCAACAACTTTTAGAGCTGGAAGAAGTCTATGAGATAATGAACCCCCCCTTCTCCATCTGGGAAATAAGGGAAGAAGCCCAGAAAGGCAGTGCAGTGACCTTTGCTCCAAGCCACTAGGAAGTGGGCTTCAATTCAGACCTCTTGACACACTGAGCCATCACATTTGTTTACTTGTGTGTTTATTTATTTTGTTTAGATCCTTTAGAACATATACCGAAGGATAAATGCCAAATGGAATTATGAAGAAATTTAGGGTTGTAACTCTCTCTTGGAAAGGCAAAAGAGGCCAAGAATGAGAATGCTACAGAGCTTTCTTTAGTTGCGAACTCTCCTGTTAGAAGTTCTAGGGAATGTGCCTGCTTTTGAACATGTTAGAAATTTTCCTTACATAACATGTCTGGCTAGTTTCCAGCTAAGCATTTTGCCAAATCCTGACTTCAACCTATCAGTGGTGACTGGAGCAATGGAATGAGTTAGACACCACGTAGAGTCTCCCAGTTTTCCTTGTATCTGACGTGATTTATCTTTTGCTCATTCTACTTAATAAAGAATCAAAATGACACTTCTAACTGTCCAACAACTGGAATGGAAATTATTATTGAGAAATAATGTCATTTTCATAAGTTTGGGTGCACACTTTTACACTATTTTCAAGATAAGCAATAATTTTGAACATTACCTTCTCAAACAGAGCTATCCAACAGAACTATAATATGTACTGCATATGTAATTTTAAATTTTCTTAAGATCATATTAAAAAGTAAAAAGTAGCAAGTGAAATTAATCTTAAACATTACTTTTAACTAAAGATATCTAAAATATAATTTCAACACGTAATCAATATTCTAAAACTATTAATGAGACATATTACATTCTCTTTTTAATATGTTTTTGAAATTCAATGTGTATTTTATACTTATAGTACATCTCAATTCTGATGCTAAATTTTCATTGTAAATACATAATCTATATTTGATTTCATACAATTTGCATTTGAAAAAGTCAGTTTATATACCCGAGTTATACCAAAGATAACTAAAAACTTTCTAGTAACTGGTGAGTATCAGTCAATTTAAAATTTAAATAAATAAATATAAATAAAAATGTTAAATTCAGTTTATACATTGTGTTAGCCAAATTTCAAGTACTCAATACCACATGTAGTTAGTGGCTACTATATAATATTGCACAGTTCTACAAGACTGTGCAATGCTTTTGTTTTAAGATATACCTATTTATGTGGGAGAAACAAAAGACAAAAATCCATCCATTTTATCTTATTTTGTTGACCAATGTTTTATTTTATTGTGCAAACATCTTTCACATACTTTCTGTAGTAAATATTTAGATTTTCCTTTTCATACTAAATAGTACAACATTTATTATAAAAACTGATGGAAAGATAAATGTTGGGAAATTGCCTTAATTGTGATTGTTAGTACTTGAATTGACCAGATTTCCTTTCGAACAGCTTTAAATGCTTCATGGGTTTGTATAACCATGAGCCCTGCTTTCTAAATACTTCCAGTGTAACCTGTTTTGTTTCACTTGATTGCTCTAGTATGGTTAGGGACAAGTGTTTTTGAATAATAACAGGCCTATCAAATTTTCATCTGGGAGAATCATGGAATATACTTAAGATGATTTTTTGCAGCATTTCCTGTACCTGGCAAAAAAATTTGGAAAAAATAATGTTCAATTGCACAGTGGATTTTTACCTGGCAGATTCAAAAAAACGACTTGTTTATACAATATATAGGCTTATTAATTACCATTACTTTAAAAAAAAATCAGTGTTCTGGGACCATATAGAGAGATGGAATAGCAAAGGAATTGAGAACCTGGCTCTGGTGTCAGACTGGCTGGTGTAATCATGATACCATTACACCAGTTATAAATTATGTGAATTTGTGCAAAGTTACTTCACCTTTCCAAGCCTTAGTTTCTTCATACTACAATATAAATCAGAATAAGATCTACTTAGTAGGGTTGTTAGAGAATTTAATGAGTATATATCCTCAGCCCTCTGCGTGGCACAGAGTAGATGCTCAGAATATGGATTATTATTATGGGCACTGCTAGAACTCTGGACATCGACACACTTTAAGCCTATCTCCAGAAGTTGAGAGGAAAAGGAACTGCTGTATGTGGCCCTGCTGAAGTCAGTGTATAAATCCTGAAGAGTAGAGGGTCAAAGTGGAGAGTCTCAGTTTCATTCTGTGGTTGTTGTTGTTTAAGTAAGTGCAAGTGTTGCACTCAAGAAGCAAAAGGAATTATTTTCACTGTGAGAATTTTGCTTTTTCTACCTGTTCCAAGATGACTGGTTTGCATCTGTTTTAAAACAAGATTTTGTAAACAAACTCTCTAAGATGATTCTATGAATAATAGATCAGACTTTTAATCAAGGTATGGCTTTATGTTCTGAAAATTATAGCGAAGATAAATATCATGAAGTACATTTGCTAGTTTTATGTAGTGCCAGATTGGTAAGTTACTGTTCTTTTTGCTATCCTCTTAGGATTGTTGTTGGTTGTTTTTAAATATACATCAACCTTCACGTTCCTGGACTCCTCTTTCTCAAAATCTTTTCTATATTATTATTATTAATGTGGCATGTGTAATGTTTATCGCATTTGCATAAAAATAGATCATCACTGGTGGGTAGTTTTCAATGTTAAAGCAAATATGCTTACTCATTGAACATGAAAAATATCCCTCTGGAACAAATGTAGAACCATCCATCTCTTGAACAGAATTCTTATGGGCTTTGCTTATCTACCTAACTGCTTTGAAAACATAGCTTGGAAATCATTCCCATACTTTTGGGGAACAGTCCATCATTTAGGCAGTTTCCATTGAACAGCAAACTCATTGAGATAATCAGGTTATTGCAAGTAAAAATATTTTAGGAAGAGGGTTTCTGTCAGCTCAAGCAAAAACCTCCGCTCAACTATGTTTAAGATGCATTATCACAAGCACCAAAAAAAAAATTGCCTTTGACAAGGTTGGCTACAAAAGTTCATAGTCAGGTCAGCAATGGCAGAAACACAGGACTTTACAATGTATTGAGCATTATTTTTAAAACCGTTAATATTGAATCGTTAGCGTTGCATTTGGGTGGAATTTCAGAGCACTTTTTGTTTTACATTTTGAAAATAGGACTAAGTCAGAAAGTGGCACAAAATTAGAAATGTCAGGATATTTAATTTGAGATATGGTTGTTCATTCTTGAAGATACTGAATTTAAGAAATAGAGCACTATGTCACATAAAACATGAATGCGTTTTTAAAATATTATTTTTATGACTTAGAGTCTGTATGTTTTTCTTCCAGATTTTAATTACTGTCTTTTAAACTTCACATTTTACTTATGTGAGGAATGAAAGAAAATTGTTTCTAAAAGACCAGAGTTCAGATTAAACATTGCCATAAAAGTCCAAGCCTTGAGAATTAATATAGCTTGAATTTTGTTGACATCTTGTATAAGTTTCAAATCTTGGATTATAACCCATATGAATGTCAATTACGATTCACAAGAAGGTCCTCATGGAGAAACAAAAAAATACCACATTAAGTTAAACATAAGAGAAACATAAGACAAAGCCCCTTCTGTTGAGAGGTGAGAACAGCTCCAGCATTCCCTCTTCCCAGCAAGGTGAGACATGGCATGGTGTCTCCTGCTATCAACATTCCTGTCCCCAAGAGAGACTAGTAAGTCACAGCCTTGAAGAAGTTTGTATTTGTTAGGGAGACCATCACCCTCATGGAGACTGAGATATCTGCATCTCAAAGATAAGCAGGCATTAGATAGAGAACAGAGAGCTTCAGATAGTGGATTGATCAAAGGCATTCATGTTCAAACTATGCAACTATGCTAAGTGTGCTCAGAAGAATAAAATACTTGAGTACATCAAAGATCAGTGTTTTAGTAAAGAAAGAGATGAAATGAAAAATGTGGAGACATGAATGCTCAGCCAACGTGATGCACAGAAAGTGTCTGTGGGCATAACAGTAGGGTCAAAGAGACCAACTAGAAATTGGCTGTAATAATATAAGAGCGAGCTAAGGGAAAATGAAGAAATGGATGGGGAAAACATGAGAAAAATTACAGGGAGAAACATTGGAAATTACAGTAGATGATTAGAAATGAATCAAGACAAGTTTCAGCATGGGTACCAGCAGTAACGGTGGCACCATTAACAGACTCCTTACGTAGAGAGAACATTAGATGTCCTTTGGAGAGTATTGAGGGCTTTTGATTTTTCTACTTTGTCTAAACTTGGTTCAACCCCTGAACAACCTTTAGGTTTTGGTTTATGCAATAACTGTCATCCTAATATGGCCTGATTTTCCTTAGGTCATTACTAAAATATGGCCAAAGAAAATAATTGTGGACATAGCAGAACTCAAAAAGGTATTAAATAAAAACAAGACTGAGGAGGTGCATTTCTTAAACATGTGCAATTTGAGATCCCAGGAAGATGTCCAGGTGGGTTGTCTACTGGAAGTTGTCATCATGAGACTGGATTTTCAGCCAGGAATAAAGTAAAGCACTGGAGATAAAATTTGGGTAGTCATTAGCAAACATAATAATTTTGCTGCAAGAGTATAAATATTTGAATGGTAGGAAGTACTTTTCTGTCAGTGGAAACTTCTGACACTTCTAATGGCAATGCCCTAGAATAATAAACTGCTATTAAAATTCTTTTCTACTTTCTATAGTTCTATGAAGTATCATTCAAAGTTATTTGGCTTTAGTTCTTACTTGTTTAATGGTGATAAAAGTGAATGTTAATGAAAATATAAATGTTTTACAAGAACACAATGATACTGAGCAGTATAACATTAAATGTTCTATCATTCTGCAAATTGCCGTCTACAATTTTTATAGGTATGAGCAATCCAACATATGTACACAAGAGGGAAAAAATCATGAACAGCACAGTTGTGTTTTCAGAGTGTGTCTGAAACAAAATGAAATCTTTATGAGCATGGAAGTTTTCCTTTCTTTAATTGAGAGTCTGCAAAGCACTGAGTGAACAGATGATATACAGGGAACCCATAATTGCTCCAGTGTTTGAAAACATTTCACTTCACTCTGGGAGATCTCCCACTACCACTTCCAAATGGGCTCCAAACCTAACCTCTGGGCACAAATGCAATGTGAGGGAGCTCATCTTTCTCCTCCTTTTTAATACTCTGTCCTTTCCTTACATTCTCTGTCTAATTTATTGGTAGCATCAGTCAGCCAAGCCAGACACTTCATCTCTTTCCTCCAGTACCCATATCCAATCGAAGATCTAATCTTCTCCATTCAGCCTTTAAGGATCTTTTAAATTTTCTTCCTCATCTCCAAACCACCGTTTTGGTACAGGCGTTCACAATATCCCACCAAATTTGCAATATCCTTCTGCCTACTTATCCCTTTTTAGGTCTTCTACCCCTTTCAATCCCTCTTCAACACAGCCACCAGACTAATTATTTTTTAATGGAAATCTGGACATGTCCTCTCCTCTGAAAACTTATTTAATGGCCTTTTGCCAGAATGTCATTTGTTTTCTTGATTCCACCTACTAGGCCCTTACCTACCCTGTAGCTTTTATACACACTTGTGTACCTGCAGCCTGTGCTCCAGCTCTACCACACTTCCTGTGCTTCTTCACACCTGCTCTGCTTGGGTTTCCTTCTGCAATGTGGAAAGTGTATAGAGGGCCCTTTACCCACATGCCCACCCAACCAGGTCATCTTTCAACATTTTGCTAATACGTAATCTCCTCTGACTCTTCCCTTGCAGGCACAATTTGTTACCCTTGCTTTATAATTCTTTTGTTTCTATTATTCTAGTATTTGTAATTATTTTTCAATCTCTCTCTCCATTATACTGTGAACTCTTTAAGAACAAAGACCATCCATGAGCACGTTGTATTTGAAGCACAGACCCTAGTACATAATCATTACTCAATAAATGTTTCCCACATTAAGTTAATTTAAGTAAGCATAGATGAGCTTAATGTTGGGACAATACTCTGTTCTTTGCCATGATATCGACAAGCTTTTATATAAAGCCTGCTAAATATATATTTTATATATATATGTGTGTGTGTGTGTGTGTGTGTGTGTGTGTGTGTGTTATATGTTATATATATAAATACATACATATATATTTGTGTATGTGTGTGTATATATATATACACACACAGTTAACCCTTGAACAATGCAGAGGTTTGAGGCACCAACTCCTCACACAGTAGAAAATCACCATATAACTTCTGACTCTCCCATAATTACTAGTAGTTACTGTTGGCCAGAAACCTTACCAATAATACAAACAGTTGATTAACACATATTTTGTATGTTATATGTATTCTATACTGTATTCTTACAATAAAGTAAGCTAGAAAAGAGAAAATACTATTAAGTAAATCACAGGAAAGAGAAAACATATTTACAGTATTTATTGAAAAAATACCTGTGTATCAGTGGACTTGCACTGCTCAAACTCATGTTGTTCAAGTGTCTACTGTATATACCTCCACATAGACATATATACAGATATATGTTACATATATTTGGGATATATATGATTAGTTATAGTTATATATAATAAAATATGTGAGTTTGAAACATACTATTCTAGTTATTATTTTCTTTTAGAGTAAATAATTTTTCAACACTAAACCACTAATTTAATAAATGACACTTTATTAAGCAAATTCATTAATGCTGTGTACAGAATGCTTAGTGGACTAAAGAAAATAATGTTTTGAAAGCACCCAGTTCTCTTTCTTTAAATGTGAGATGAAAGAGACAGATTTGAGTATCCTTATATGAAGAAGAAACCAGTGGTTCTTATTGAAAATTAAGTTGAAAAGGTTACATGCACAATTATTTGCCAGTGTAATGAGAATGTCCATGGCTCAGCTTATTAAAAATTGGGAAGTTTATATTCAACCTAGTTGTCATGCTTCAATTAAGTTAGCAAATATGGATGTCAATATTATCACAAATGCAATATTAGAACTGATGTTTGGTCCTGTCTTGAAAGCAATGATTAAATTAAGTCTAGTGCCCCACTCCCTTTATATTGAATAAGGGGTAAGCAGCCTGGCATTTTCCTTCTCACAGAAATCTCCTTGGTACTCTGTTGTTCAGTATTTATATAAATAAGCAGTTTGAAAAAGATAAACAGACTCATCACCAAATTGTATTGAATCAGTAAGGTCGTCATTGAGTCTTCACATACAAAAACAGAAAATTTGAGGATGACTATTATGGGAATAGTTTTTAAAAAGGAGAAAGAAAACATTACATCACCAAAAGAGATTTGCTCATAGCATCGTACTATTTTTATGCATTTAACAACAAAAATAAAGAAAGTCCAGGTACATACATGTTGGAGTGCTTATTATGTTATATCTGTTTATCAGTTTGGAAAATGCCTGGCTGAAAGTAAATGTAGATCAGCTAATGTGTGTAGTCTTTGTTAGAATAAGAAAAATATGAGAAAGTGTTGATGATTTAGCTTGCTTTTCTTCATCCTCTTCACTTTTTTTATTTGTTATTTTCAAGTTTATCTTCAGCTTTGACATTGCATCAGGCTTTGGCAGCATTGTTTACTGTTTATTCTATAAAGGAAGAGCCTCTGTTATCGTATCCTGTTAACAATATAGTAAATGGAAATTTGGGAAATGCAACAGTAGGAACTGCTATGTATCTGCGGAAAGTTTGTGATACCCCAAACAGATTGTGATACCCCAAAACTAACACAGCCCAAAAGACGGATAGCCCAGTGCTGTAGTAAATTGTTTCTTAGCAGGAAATCTACAGTAGCCGTGTAATTTGGACAATGGAGCGTTTGACAGCTAACCCATCAAAGCAGTGCACCCTGAGGAAGTCACTCACTTCTAGCTTTACAATCAGCCAAGCATTGATAAAACCGTGGCTAAGTAGGAGAATCAATTTAGAATCAAATGATGGCAAGGCTATTTATCCCATTGCCAAAAGGGGACACAGGCAGATAGTAGATTTCTCCGCCTGGGGAATCTATATTATGTACTTACCCAAATTAGAGGATGGGTCATCTATGCCTTATGAATTCCTTTTGAGTGCCAGTTTGCTCATATATTAATAAGCGTGATTAAAAGCTAAGCTATTATCTGTTCCCAAAAGATTAATTTATGCAAAATGACACAGGCTAGTCTAAATTATCTCTCATGCAGGGTACTAGAAGTAATCAAATATGCAAGATGATGATCGTGACTTCAAACAAAAAAGATCTTTGGAGAACATGTACATCATGCTGTAGTATAGAAGTGTATCTTACATAGTGGACCAGAAAGTGTTAAGAAATTTAAAGGGAATAAAGATGCTTCCAACTCTCATTGGGAAAACATTTTTTTGAATGTGATTTTTTAATGTTTTTCTCATATTAAATAAAGTACACAGAGTTATATCCCTTCACCCACAGTTATTGTCTATTCTTTTCTGCTTAAAACAACAACAACATTTCAGGTTTCAGATCCCCACTCCATATCCCAACTTGCTTTAAGGAAAGGCCAGAAATGCCAATGATGGGAGTTAGGAGAGATAGCAAATCTCTGATAGGGAGAAGCACGTGGTGGCAGTGAAACCAAGCTCATTGTCCTATCATCTGGCCAGTGTAATTGAGTGATTCCCTGTAGTATGTGTCCTTACTAACCAGACCAGTGCCGCATGCCATCAAAAGTCAAACCAAGCATCTATGCTTAGGAATAAGAAGCTAAAGGGAAGCAGCTTTGAAAAACGTTTCAAAGATCAGCATGACAGTGGACTGCAAGCCTGAAATTATAGGAGCTATTATTAACCTGGGGAAATAAGACAAGGCAGATTAATACACACTAAGTGCAAAACATTTGTTACATGGAAAGGTCATCAAAGAGTGGGCAACAAACCAAACGCAAGAAAAAAAAAGGTATTATAGAAGTGTGACAAGCAGTTAGTTAAGAAAGAAAATGTTACTTTTCTCAATTTTGTGATATTTGTCATTTTTCCAATTTTTAATGTGCTATGACTTCCTTTATCATTCTAAATAAAATATGTAATTTGTATTTAAACTTATATACATGATTTTGGATTCTTTTCCAAATGAGACTTCTCAAATTCTTTAAGCGAAGGTCCCACAAAACCTGGATATATTCCTGCAGGTTAGAGATGATGATGCTAATAAAAAGGACATTACAATTGCCAAGTGCTGACACTGGGCTTTGTGACAGACCACTCTTGATCTGAATTCACTCATCAGCCTAAATTGCAGATTGGCTGGGAAACCTGGAAACCAGGTTTTCACTCAGCTTCGGCTAGGGCTCCTGAGTTTGCAGATGGATGCTTTAGTAATCATAGAGTTTAGGTTTTGCTCTTTTCTTTTAATAACTCTCTGTTACGGAGCAACTGGCCCTCCCATACAAATGCACACTTATCTACATCCCAGGTGTGTTTTTGTCAACAGCCATTCACTATTAAACTGATACCATACCAACATGAGAAGGCTCCATTGTCAGAATGTCTTAATAGCCTTGTAATCTATAGTTTTCATTTAATGGTTTAGCAACTTTTTAAATGTCTAGGTATTTAGGTTGCTATGTAGGTAATTGGTAAGTGTACAGTTGTCTTTGTCCATGGGGGATACGTTCCAAGACCCCCAGTGGATGCTTCATACCTTGTAGACCAAACCCTGTGGGTACGGTGTTTTTTCCTATAGATACAGAATCATGACAAAGTTTATTTTATAAATTAGGCACAGTAAGAGATAAACAACAGTAATAAAATAGAACAATTATAACAATATACTGTAATAAAAATTGTGTGAATGCAGCCTCTCTCTCTCTCTCTCCTCTATTTCAGCAAACTGGCATGAATTTTCTTACCTTATGCACAATTTCACAGATAAAAAATTAGCAACCTCAGCATACATATTTTTTTCTTTTATGAGTAAGTCTAGAACTTCCACTTTTTCACTCCAAGGAAGCACTTTATGGCTTCTCTTTGGCATATCCAAATTGAATAATTGAATTGCCAGCATCATCATTCTTGTGTTTTGAGGCCATTATTAAGTAAAATACAGGTTACTTGGACACAAGCACTTTGATATGGGGACCATGGATTTTATAACCAAGTTGGCTACTAAGTGACTGAGGGGTAGGGAGAGTCTATAGTGTGGGTGCTCTAGACAAAGAGATGATTAATGTCCTGACAGCGCAGATCAGAAATTCACGAGATTTCATGACACTATTCGGAATGATGCACAATTTAAAACTTATTAATTGTTTATTTCTGGAATTTTTTATTTAATATGTTTGATCCATAGTTGAGCACAGGTAACATCACAGAAAGCGCAAAGAAAAAAAAGTGAAATCATACATTAAAGGGGTTTACTGTCTATGCAATAGTTTCTGCCGTATTTCCGAATCTCCATTTTTGACAGTAAAATTCTTAAAATGTAGATGTATCAAATAATTAAGTTGTACAATGTAATTTGATATTCTGATAGCTTTAGACATATTCTTCAATATTTAATTATTTTTTGTTCATGTCAATTCTTCAAGGTGAAGTATCACAGGCAGGGATATATGCTGGTGGTGTGTTTTTTCCTTTTTGGCAAAAGTATAAAAGGCATGTTTATTTGAAAAGATAAGATAAGGTATAAGAAGAGGCATAGTTGCTTGTTCCATTTCCATTTTCTTCTGGCATCATGGTACCCACACACATATTTTCCCCTCACAGCAGATCTGCTGTGAGCTTCTAGTCATTCAGTACCTTCATGAATCATGTCACAGAAATAGACAATCAACACCAGCTCCATGACGTAGCTCTTCAAAGTGACTCTCTTAGAAGCACTGTGATGTTCAATAATAATGCGTGTTCATACTCAGAAGCAAAGCCTACATCTCATTCTGTGCCTATAAGGAATTTAAGTTGTTGCTTGCTGTTTCATGATAGTGCAGTAATTTTTTTTTAAAAAAACCTTGAAATTCTAGAATAAAAAGCTCATTAAGAATATACACAGTATATATAAACAGTAATATTAGCTATAAGAACTTTAAAACTATTTAAATTCTAGGGATCTTGTTTTTTTCTCCTGCGTACTGAGTAAAATCCTCTCTAGTATAAATTACACGTATAACAAATATTTATTACAATGAAGGTTTTAAATTGGTATGGTAAAATTGAACAAAATATGAATTAACATTTCACTGGTCATGTGGTCCCGGAAGAAAGATGCTTTCATTAATGAGGTTAAGTTAATTACAATGGGCTCAGTACTATTAGCTACATGCAAAATCTGAATCTAAATGCCTAATCATAGAAATTAGAGATGATCACTTAATGAATAAATAGTGTGGTTTTATTTCAGGATATTCACAAAAAGAAGTTGTTTGTCACACATGGAAAGAAAGATGAGAAAAACTACATTACAGAAAATCTGGGGATTCCGTTTGCAGGGTTTGTTTGCTTATTTTTATTTTTATTTTCTTTGTAAATGACTTATTTTCAGAAGTTATGTAAAAGATGGTCATATAAAGAATATAAAGCTCTGGGGTGGACGATTAGCTCAGTTGGTTAGAGCAAGGCACCAAGGTTTGATCCCCACATGGGCCACTGTGAGCTGCACCCTCCTTAAAAAAAAAAAAAAATAATAATAATAATAATAATAATAATAAAGATTAAAGTTCTTATATAAAGAAAATAGTAATTTGTAATAATTTTATTGCTAAATTAAGTGTTCTTTGTAATATATTATTTACACTCCATCCAAATTTGATCATGTTAATGAGACATAAATACAAATTGATAACCTTGATTTTATTTTTAAATAAATGTAAATGTTCATATTATTTTAAACATTAAAACAAAAATAATTTTTAAGATACATTTAAAGTACATGGAAGGTAACTAGATATGAGTACATAGCTAAAACAAAAATTGGTGCGTGAGAAAATTGGAGCATGAAACAAAACATAATTGCTTTCCATCAAAAAGAGTTAAGTCAACACCAAGGGCATGAAAATAAAGTAAGGGGCAAAGAGAATTTTCAAAACAGAAACTTTACAGAGGATATTTCAGGAAGCTTTCTAATAACAAAGACATAATAGCAAAAAGTAGTATAGCAAAGGGGTAAACGCAACAAATGCTCCAATAATACATATCATTTTTTTGTCAGCAAATCACAAGTCTTTCAGTGACTTTTTGTGACTCTAATGCATCTCCTGGCCCAATCTAACAACCCTTCTCTAGTAGTTGACAGAACTAACAAAGCCATGAGGCAACACTTCCATCTTGTCACCACCTTTTCTCAGGCCTGTTCTCTCCCAGATTCCTTATCTTGCCTCATAAGTGCCAAGTCCTTGTTATTCTGATGACTACTGAGCACTGATCTACTACCATGTGAAACTAAATCATGTGAAACTAAATCCAAAATTCCACAAGGGATGGGGTCAACCTATCAGTGAAAATAATAGCCCATTTGAGCGCTTCTTCTTTCTCTGACCGGAAGGCAAGCTCTCCAGAGTCCACTGGGGATATTTCCTAAAAACACTTTGAAAGCTCACACATGTGTGCTGTGATTTTTAGAAAGCAGGATACTCCGCTTGGGGAATAAGAAGGATTCTGCAATAATGAAAAATGGTAGAAATGGGAAAGATCCATGAGCATGGTCAGACAGGAGTTTGCATAATGTAATGCTGTTTATGTTTTCTAAAGCTTAGATAATTGCTTGTTAAAGACTTCAGCAAGTTTATAGAAATAATGCTTGCTATAGCATAGTCACTGTAGGGCATAAACCTATTTTAGCAAATGTTCCAATAGTGCACAGCATGCATCTGTGACTGAGACAAAAATCAATGCTTATGGATTTAGCAGTGTAATCCTATCACTTGTTCTGTGAGATATGATTTGAAATGTAAAGTACGTTAAGACTTAAGTGAACTTGGAGGCATGTAGTCTCTGGGGTGTTTCTTAGTATCCTATTTATTATTGATCAGACTGTTTCTTTATTGTCTCTCTGCTCCTTGTCCCAGTTATCCTTTTTCCCCTGTTCACCAATAGTTTTTAAATTATGTGAATCAGAACCAATCAACTATCCTCAGTACAAATATTTAGTTCCTAAAGAAGTAATAATTTTAAGGTTTTCAAACCAAGACCATTATCATGTGGCCAATTGGGTTAAGTCTTAAAACAAACTATTAGTGAACTGCTAGCTGAAGTTTCTAAGTTTTACCAAGAAAATTTACTATTTTCTCTAGAATCATAACACAAAGTCAGTAAGTCAACTACTTTTAAGTAACTTTAAATAACCCTAAATTATCGTGTTTTGTGTTCCCAGGATGTCGCTAATGTAAAATTTTAGGAGCTGTGGTTTTAATCTAATTAAAATTTTAAAATCACATGCTTACCTTCAAATTTACTATGAAAGAACAATTAAATGCAGTTTGAAATAGTCATAGCTACCAGGAGTCATTCATTCATCCATCCATTCATTCATTCATTTGTTCATTCATTCATTCATTTATTCATATCTATGGAAGATCTGATGTGCCAGGCACTGTCAGGTGCCTGGACAAAGTTCCCAACTCTATAATGCTTATATTCTAATCATCCCTAATATGCTTTCTACAGGCAGCTGTTACTAAATGACATTTGTAGTTTGTACATGCATAAAATTAGACTTTTTTTTAGCTCCTGAAATGATCATCAGCCATAATAGCCTTAGGACATCAAAAATTGTCACAGTTACATAGATTTTTATTAGTACTTTTAACCTAGCCTAATTTGAGACAAAATGCTGCCCAGTTTAGTAAATGTTCCTCCCATTAATAGATTATATTTTTGAGAATCTGGTTTTTAGTCTCTATTCTGAAAGTGGGTTATGTTTTCCATTTACTATAGACTTTTTATTTGGACAATTCAGTTGCAAACTAATATGAATACTAAAAACTATAATTTTCATTCTAGAGGATTATTAGTTTGGGGAGGAAAAAGACCTGACAATGAAATTTAGGCTACTCTGTACATACACGTACCCTACTAAATCTTGAGTGTCTATTAACTGGGTGGCTTTTAGACAGGCAAAAGTAGTGAAAGAAAGGAATATAGGTGTCCGTGTAATAGGTAAGACATAAGAGAAAGTTATTCAAAACACTACTGTGTGTGAAAAAAATTATGGGAAGAAAACCCTGTCCCATGGTGTGAGCCCTTTTTGCTTGGATAAATGTGTGTGTGTGTGTGTGTGTGTGTGTGTGTGTGTGTGTGTGTGTGTGTGTGTGTGTAAACCCAGTCTTATAGAGAAGGAATGGAGAAGGAATCCTAAATACTAGTATGAACACTGTGGATAGTATCTGCTTACACATGCAGTCCAAGTCTTTTAAAGTTAGTTTGCCTTTAAAAGAGCAAATCCACAGAATGACCTTCAGCTACTATTAATCCATCTAAATGTAGGGCGTGAATGCAGAACACATCTGCCATCTGTCAGCTGAGAATCCCCCTGCCACCTCCCCGACCCCCACTCCCCACCGAGTTCTCATGGGGCCAAGATAACTTAGGGAGAGGTCTTTCTTTGCTGGCAAGGAAGGAGTGCATTTAGACTAATCATTAAAACCCATTACCTAACAAAGTGCATGTTCTGAAGGAACACAGTGATACTTGCCAATGAATTAATCAGCAAAAGAGACTATGAAAAGGTGAGATTAGCAGTCTCGGGAAAAATCAGAATCCATGAGATGCCAAAGCACTTTCTAGTTGCCATAAATCTTAGCCCAATTAGAGGGATTTTCTCTTAACAATTTTGAATTCTATCAAGATTTTGTCTCTGCTGTTCCACGCTATGTTATATCTGGAGCTGGAACAATAACCAAGACATTCTTAGAGCTTGATAAAGAGAATCATTTATTTGAATAATTGATCATTCAATTAGTAGAGCAAATGTTGAACAGTTGGACAGCTCTTTTTATCAGTGTTGATGGGAAGTAATTGTCTGTAGTTCATGATAAATCAGAAAATTGAAAAATGTGATTTTATAATACGAATATTAAATACAACCTTCCCCCCACAATAAAGCCTTCGTAAGTGCTCTTTTTGTCATGGCTGTTTGATGTCCTTTTCCTTCAGTGCTATTACATTCCAAAATATAATCAAGCAACTGGTTATGTTCCCTGAATATTACTAAATAATGGTTTGCTTATACAAACTGTGTCTAATGTTAAATAATTAAGGCTGACCAATAGAAAATGATATTAGCATGTCATCAGGCTTAACCAGAAACACTAGACAACAGGCAGGCAACCAAAACTATTGTCTAAAAACACTGGTGATACATTTGGGTTATGCTGACTCTCCCCTCGATTTGTAAGAAGAAACTCTATTTTAAGAAAAATATTTATATCTTAAATGATCAAATTTAAGTTTTTAACAATAAAATAATAGTATGGGTGAATTATAAACAGTAACATTACATTATCTTAAAAGAAATTTGAAATTTCTTAATCAAGGAAAACCCGATGTAATTGTAAAAAACTTATTTTTTAAATAAAGGAAACGTCTAACAATATAAATTGATTGCTGATTCTTAAGCTGACCTTGTTCAAAATCAACATAAATATTGAAACACCAGTATATCTACTTTTCCATGAAGAACACGGGAGCAGTTTTAATATTTAAAAACAACCTATTTCGTTTTAGTCTCTAATACCAGATATCTTGATTTTTAGAGTAGAATTTATGAATCATCTTATACCTCAACAATGCAAGATGCGGAGCAAACATATTTCACAGAAAAAGTATGTGTGTGTACATGTATATCTGTGTGGGCAAATATATATGAGATGTATCTATATCTCAAGGGCAAAATTTAAAAAAATGTAGATATATAAAACTCAAGGGCATAACTAAAAATGAATTATGAAGGAAATATCATGTTTATTCCCTTTATTTTAAAAACATTTTTATAGAAATATTAAATAATATATATTATAAATAAAATTATATAAAATGATATTACATAGTGAGCACTCTTATTTCATTCCTGGTTTTAAAGGGACTTTCTTAAGAATTTTGCCATTGAGAGCATTGCTTTTCATTTTAAAATGGATACTTTGCTATTAGAAAACTCTTCTAGTCTTATTTTCAATGGTTTGATATATAGATGATGTATTACAGAATTGTACACCTGAAATTTATGTAACTTTACTAACAATTGTCACTCCAATAAACTTTAATTTAAAAAACAAACAAAAACATTACCAAATATCTTTTTGGCTCAAATTAATTTTATGATGTTTTGATTATTCAGATCAATGTGTTGTATTTACATATTTTCTTCATAACAATCATCTTTGAATTTTTACTGTTCTGTTTTTTTCTTCATCACAGAAAGACTATCTCCACATTTCTTGGTAATGGTTTCTTTAAACATAATCCATTATTTTTTCACCCTGTTTGAGAGTATGGAAAATTTATTTTTCTACGGAATTAAAGAATCTTAAAAGAAGCATTTTTTAATGGTTGCGTCTTGCTAATTTTAACTGTTTTAAAATAGTTTCTTCAATTATGCCCATAATAATTGATTCTGATTCATTTTTATGTTGATTTAGAACCCTGATTATATGTTTGTCATCTTCTTTCACCTTTTTGTTAATTTAACTTTAATTTAACTTTATTTGTTCATCAACTTCTTACCCAAACATTTAAGACTCAACTATGTAACAAGCCACTAGGAAGGTGGATGAAGGAAAGACAAATATGATAAAATGTTCATTTCTCAGTCTCTGTTAAGTATAATCAGAATGTGTTACTCCAATCTATCTTGTTTTCCATGTCAGTTCTATTTAATGCTTGAAGTGCTAATTTGAATATTCAGTATTACAATTCAACCTATTATATTATTATAATTTGACTCCATGACATTTTTAACTTCCTGAGAATAATGTGATTTTTGTTTTCTAAACACTGTATTTACTTTATATGACCAATGTTCTATTTGGTTTCCATATGTTTTGGCTACCTTCTTTAATTATTGTATAGAAAGATTCTGACTAGCATTGAACCATATCTCCCTTAGGCCTGGGTGAAGAGACCTGCTGCCCTGGGTCTTGCACTCTAGAGGGTCCCCATTCTGGCCCTCTTCCAGCTATTCCCCTCCTCACCCATCTCTTCTGTTCTGAGCATCCACGGCTCCAGAATTCTCTGCTCAAATGGCTCTGGCTTGATTCCAGAGCCTGCACTTACCAGTTCCTTAGGTTTATCATCTGGAGTGCAAACCTGCTGTCAGTGTATAAATCCTTAGGTCCAAGGAGTAACCAAGGAGCAACTTTTTGTAAGGGGTATGGACAGAGCTTCTGCAGGAGGATGGGATGCCTATGTAGGTGCCTGTAAGGCCACCTAACTAAGGGATCTGGGGGTGGAAAGAATGCTTCAGCTCTTCCCAGGCCCCATGGAACACAGAGCACTCAAAGAATGATACTTTAAAACAGAGCTATATAATAAATCCCTGGAAGGTATGTTTGTCAAGATCAGAGGATAACAGATATTTTATTTAATGGTTGGTTAGCTTGATTTATAACCTTGAACTATTTACACATATGGCTTTCAGGCCTCCCTCCATTTGCACTCTTGTCCTGAGCCCTGCAAATGTTGGGGCAGGTCTTAATTTCTTTGTTTGGGTTACTTTCCTAATTCATTGACATCAGTACTTGAGGGATGTTTTGTTGACATCCCTTCTTTTTTTCTTAATGTCAGAGGGCACACTCCCCGAGTTTGTGTTGGGATGTAGGCGTGCTTATAATGTGACTGAAGGGCTAAAACAGACCCATTCCTTAGATTTCCTGAAAGAGGACAGTTGGAGTTCAACTAGACAGCAGGCCTCATCTATAGTGATTTGATTAGAGATTGTCATCAAAACAAGTCCTTTTTATTTAGAATTGCTTCCCAAACCAAGGTTATTCTTGCCTTCTTATTTTGAAGCCTAACATAGTTCAGTGGCTAAAAAGAAGTTAATGGAAGTGTTCTGCCTTCTTCCCACATTTGTAAAGAGTCAGTTTCTTTCATTCTCTATCCTATAGTCTAAGAGCAAAGTCATTTATTTCCTACAAAATGGAGGTCTACTCACTTCTTCAGTAGTCATTTGTTGAGTACCTACTATGTGCCAGTCACTGTGCTAGTGCTGAGGATATAGCAGTAAAACAAACACTTTGAGGATATCTGAGAGGGGAATTAGATAAAAATTAATTAACAAATCAACATATGCCCTTTTTTCGGTGAAGATTAAAGCCAGAAGAAGAATGAAGTAGTAAGTAAAAAGACAGAGAATAGTCAGGGAAGCTTATCTGGGTATGTGATGATAGCAAGGGGTTCTGATTGAGTTGAGAGAGTAGAGCAGGAAGAATGTCCCAGCTGACAGAACCACAAGTCTAAGTCAGGAGATTGTTTGCCTAATGGTTTGTCACATAGTTAGAGGAACACCAGAAAAACCTAAGTGGCTGGAAGAGTTGAGGAGGGACAGAGTAGAAGGAAGTAAGGATGGGAAGCTAGTGTTACATTGTGTATAGGGCATTTGAGGCCATGGTAAAAAGAAGCTATCAGGAGGGTTTAAGTAGTATTGTGGCATGTGTTCATTTATGTTTTAAGAAGATCACTGTGGTGTTGGGAGATAGTCATGTTGTAGGAGTTTGCGGTCAAAGTAGGGAGCATTACAAGGAGGCATTTATGATAGTACAAGAAAAAACATCAAGGCTACACTCTGTGGGTAGCACAGGGCACTATAGGTAATGGTTAAATTTGGGGTATATCTAGTTTTGCAGAAATAAGCTTAGAGTACTGGTAGAATCCTGCTACTTCTTTTTTATTTTTTTCTTGGATCTCTCCTCTCAAGTTAGTATGTCTTCCTGAGAGCTTAGAGTCTGGTGCTATCTCTCACACTCAACTGTACAGTGATCTAGAATGCATTCTTTTGTTACATTTGTTTCTTTTGAGCACTATAGAATGATTTTGGGGTAGTTTGCTTAGAAGCAGAGCAAAAAAGTCTCCGTGTGTTCACAAACCACCAACCACACATTCGTTCAACTTTATTGTAAGTGCTGTGTCCATAGGTTCACGTAATTTTGGCCTTAAAAACATGGATACCGAACACCTAGAAATCAGCTGTTCTTCTAAATGTATTAAGCAATTTGCTTTAGCTAATGTAGCCTATAAAATTTTAATTTTGGATTAAATAAGCCATATCCTTCAGCATGCCTATTGCACCTTGATATTCAAAAGATGAAATATGGGCATATTTAGTGAATTTCTTCTCAGGATGCCCCACTGAAGAAGGGTCGATAGTTTCCTAATGAAAGAAGTCAATAGCAATTCCTCTTAGGAAGCTCAAGGAAATTAGCTTTAAACAACAATCATGGGTGTCTTGGGTTTTACACAATTATGTGATAGGATTGTTACATGTTTTAGGAAGTGGTTTCAGGAGACTTTGCATTAAAGAGGTAATTGATAGGAAATAGTGTAATTGTCTGGGCTCTGGTGCTGCTAGTTGCATTATAATCTAGAAACAAGAAAGACAGGAACCTTGAAAACCAAAATACTGATAAATGCAGAACATGGTCTTTATAAATAAATTACCAAGGGTTAGTAAGGGTCATTGCATTTTAATGGTTATTTGGAAGAAAACAGATGTTATACTGAATGAAAATTTGAATTAAATACCCATTTGATTTATTGCTTCTCAAGTACCTGTATGCTGTGAGGTTTTGAGCCTTCTGTGAAAAGCTATTTATTTTACAAACACTTATATAGCCCCTGTTTTCCCTGTGCTTTGTACATATTAATTTATTTAATCTACATAGTAGTGCTTTGAAGTTGGTAATAAAATTATCACTATTTCTCAAATAAAAAAACAGAGAAACAGAGAGGTTAAGTATCTTGACCAAATTCACACAGACATTAATTAAATGATAAACTCAGGGAATGTAGATGTAGAGACATGCCTGTTAACTGACAGATTATGCTGCATCTTTCTATCCTTTATTTTATCTATCTGTCTATCTATCTCTAAGAAATTTTATTTCATCTCCTTATAAAAATCCCCACTTAGAAAAATTGGGAAATACAAAAAGGAATAAAGAACGCATGCATCTGTTGTTACTTAATTAGAATCTTATTGTCTCGTTTCCCATTTTTTATAAAACACATGAGAATTCTCTTGTCATCATTTATTCTCAATGACATGACTTTAATGATGGCTCTTATTATCTTTATCCTTCAGAGTAACAAAACAGATTTTTTTTCCAATTCTAGTCTCAATTCCATTTGCTTTTACAAAAAGAAAAAAGCTTGTGTTTTTATTACTTTTTTTATCATAACTATAGGTTCCGCAAATGTTGAAGCACAATGACAAGTCTGCTTTAGGCAAAGTGTGTTTGCCTTATTTTTAGGATTCTGGATTTTCTCATCTTTTATACTTCTTAGTTCTTTTATGACACCATTTTCTGTCAAGTTGTAACCTATGGAAAAAAATGTACCCAATGGCATTATAGTGAGGAGCCTATTATAGCAGGGAAAAGCTGCCGAACTGAGGCATTACTGCAAACAGGCTTTCGATTCACCTTTGATGGCATTCGCTTTTCTCAGTTCAAAGAAGGAAATTGGTCATAAATATTGAGCCAAGAAAGTTTATCTGTTTCCTCTATAGCATTTTAATAAATAAAAAGTGAAAAGAAAATCAATGCCTCCCTATTTTCTAATGCCAACTCTGGTTTATTTCATTGTCTAATTAACATTTGACATACCATGTAGTGTCTTAGAGCACACAGAATTCACTAGTGGCCTGAAGCAAATTCCACTGCTGTGATTTTCTTAGATCTCTTAAGCTACACTGTGATAGACAAAGAGAGTTACAAAAACACTAAGGACTATTTTAATGCTCTGGAAGTCTTGTTTTCATAGATGGTATTTGTCCTTTTAACTATATCCAAAATTAATATCAGCTGTTCTAAAAGTATTAGATGATAATGAGTCTCCAGAGTTCCTATTATTGACTTAATACAAGTTAGTCAGTCTTTCCTAGTTCTTTCTACTTGAGGAGTCAATACAGGTTTGGGAAATTACACCTTGTCTCCCTTTGTCCTTGCTGTTTCTCAGCTAAAATAGTAGCCTTATTATGATTCTGTTTGATAAACCCATGTCTTATTTTTCTCAGTTTATGTCCCAATGGAAGTGCTGCTTAAACAATCAATTTACTGAACATGTATTAAGCTCCTACTGTGTGTGCAAGGCTGGACAGATGAGAAGATACATTGCTCTCAGTTTGACAATGGCGACAGCAAATCATAACTCAAGTTAGACGGATTAAGAGGTCTGGAGGCATGGAATGCGTATTGGTTAATTACACCTAAGGAATCAAGAAAATCCTTAAAAAGAAGGCAATATTAGATCTACGAGTTTAGGGATAGGTGAGATGTTTGCCAGCTAGAGGATAGGTAATTAGGCAAGGGATGAGCATGCCTTGGAAACAGAGGATACAAGGAACAATTTCACTCAGGGAATTTATTCACTCATTCAACAAATATTTGCTGAACACTTATTATGTTTTAGAAACTGTTCTTGTCATTTGCAATGATAAATACATAGATAAACCAAAAAGTCAAAAATCCCTATTCTGGTATGGCCCAAATTATAGCAAGATAAAAATCAATAGTAAATAATAGAGATATAAGGAAATTATTTGTAGGTTGGAAGGTGACAGATGCTATGCAGAGAAAAGTGTGGAAAGGAGCAAGAATTGGGAATGCTGGTTTGGGAAGGGAAACTTGCAATCGTAATAAGCTAAGTAAAGATTAAAAATAAGGTTAAAAATGAATTAAGGCCAAAAATAAAAGTTCTATACGATCAGAGTAGGGTGGGCGATGTTAGATGAGGCTATAAAAGTAGACCAGAGACATTACAAATATGATTTTGGATACAAATATAAAATGACTGACTTTAATGCCAGAAATAAAAGGAAGCATGAAAGGATTGTGGAGAAAGTTGGTAATGCGGTTACACTGCACTTTAGAAACAAACAAACAAAAACCATGGGCAGTGCGGTGTTTCAATGATCCAGGCAATGAAACAGATAGGTAGGAAGTTCTGGCGGTAATTCAGGTGAGATTGGTGAGGATCCAACTAAAAGCTGGTGGGAAAGGAAAACGGTGGAATTTAGACACATGTCAGAGGTACAACTGACATGACTTGAACATGGAGTGGCTGTGAGGAGTAAAGAGGAGGAGGAATTAAACTTGATTCCTAAATTTCTAACTTTGTTAACTAAAGAGAAAATTATATTTAATTCACAATAGGTGGGCTAAGGAACACAGGAAAGAGAGTAGGACTGGTGGTCATCATATAGAACTTCTGTAAATATAAATGACCTTGCTCACGGTAGGTACATAAATGTATCAGCTTTCTTTTACACCCTCTCTGCTCTCTACCTTGGACAGCTTGACTTTGGAGATGTGAGTTGCATGTTTACATGAAGGTGTCCAACAAGATGGCAACTTGCACTTGAGCCACAAAAGTATAAAGACAGATTGATGAGTTATGGAACTAATGTCGGGGAGTGAATAAGAGGGAAAGAAAGGGGAAAGAAATCAACTTTCAGAAACCAAACTCTCTTCAGTCACAAACTCACAAGAACTCAAATTTCAAATCTTCGATTTCAATAAAGAAACTTCCCTTCCAACTTTTCCACAATTTCCCTTGATAGCTCTGTGACAGTTTACACTATGCCATCAAAAATATATAAAATCATAAATTATCCACCTAGGTAGTATTCTTCTCACAGTTGTGAACATTTAACATTCTTTCATTATGAATTTTTTTTTCAGCTCATCCATAATTGGTTCAAATAACAGTTGAAGCAGAGAGAAAAAACACAAAAGTTCACTCAAAAGTTTACTCTTTAGCTTACTTTAACTTATAAATCTTAAACAGAACTGGCTTATTTTCTTTTAATGCCCACTCATGTTACCTGAAGAGTGTAATAGAGAAACATATGTGTGTGTGTATATATATACATGAGTGTGTGTGTATATATTATATATATAATATATATATACACATATATTATATATATGTATATATAATATATATACATATATATAATATATGTGTGTATATATGTATATACATATATATATATATGTATATACATACACGAGTTTGGTTTCTTAAAATTGACTTCTTTCCTCTTTCTTTCCCTGTTTACTCTTCTTAACTCTCCCAATATTAGTTCCATATATATATATATATATATAGAGAGAGAGAGAGAGAGAGAGAGAGAGAGAGAGAGAGAAAGAGAGAGAGAGAGAGAAGCATATACATATAGAATTATGATTACTAGGAAAGTTATTACATTTCCTTTAGATGGCCATAAACTTGGAAAAATCCACATTTAGACAGAAGGTAATTAATTCACTGAACAATCTTTCAATTTATTATCAGACGAAAAATAGAATGAATTACAAGGTTGATGTCAGCCATGTGCCATTTCTCGTCTCACTGATTAAAAGATTGTTCTGTTGCATAATTAGGATAACCGATTTGGGAATTGCTTAAAATTAGTGTTAACAGTTGGAGGGTGAATTATAAATAAAAATGTATAGCTTTATTAAATGTCACTAAAATATAGACCTATTGTGCTCTGAATGTCCAACCACGTGTGGTAGTTTCTTTATAGGTTCATTTCTTATTTATGTATTTAGGACATTATTTTAGCAAAAGGTAATACCAAAGACTTAGAGATTAGAGACTTATAGTTTTTTTATCGATAAACAATTACTGTAAATGTTTTTGAATCCAAAAATTTTAGCTCAGTAAAATCAGTCCAACGCTTAATCAACATGTTATTTCAATCAATTAAAAAAATCATATCACTAAGCTTGAGAAACCAATCTCAATAATCACTTTTGAATAATTGCTGTGCTAGTATTAGTTGGTAATAGTCATCCAACTTTATCACAAGTGCATTTTTTTTCAATATGAAGACAGCCCGTTAGCTCAGAAGAAATGAGTGACAGAAATTAGTAACTTTAATAGAAGTAAGGACATTAAAAACTTAGATCAGTCTTGACATCGTATTTGTGATTCTTCATCTTATAGATTCTGGAAAAGGAGATTGAGAAACATACCTTTGTCTATCACCAGAGAAGTTGGAGATTATTTCCTATTAGGAGTAAACAATTGCCTGAGGGCTTATGCACCATAATTCCTAGATTTATACTCCATGCACTGGTAACAATAAGTAACGTATCTCTAACATTTCATATTTATCATCGCATAACTTCTTTCGTAGTAGCAGTGTAGCTTAATGGAAAGCCCCTCTACACTCAGACACAACAGCATTCTGTTTTCTGTCCATACAAGGTACATGGCCTTGGGGAAGCTGCTCTCCCTTACCCTTGGTTTTTTCATCTACACTCGAAGCTCTTGATAAAGCTGATTGTTGTAAGGATTAAGAAAGCCATATACCTAAGTGCCAGGCACTGTGTCTGCACACAGTAGACTCTTAACAAATGTAATATTATTTAATTCAAAGATTTGGAAATTCTCTCTGAGAACGGAGTGCTAATTAAATGAATGAAAGATATATTGACCATAACAATAAAGATTATCAAATTATTTAATGACGTCAGCTCCATATTATTGAAGCCACAAATTAACGAACAAATGTCAGGCATAGTCCCCTGAATGTAGTCTTTCTTTTCCTGTCTATCTCTCCAACCCTTGTTAAATTTTTATTGGAAAAACAAGTGTATTAACATCCCATGCCTTTGATGTTCTATTCCCAAGGACATGCCTTTTCTATTTATAATTGAGTTTCAGGTAAATAATTTTGAGAGAAAAGGGCACATGTTTTGTAATTACTATCCTGGCTTGACTCTTCTGAAAATGCAGTGGAATTAGTAATTAGAAAAACAATTATTTCTTAAAACTAGAAAGTATGTTGTATATGCATTTGAAATTCACATGGATACCACATGGGGTGCTAAAGTCAGCGTTTACATAAACTGCCATTCAACTTCTTGTCTCCCAGCAAGATTAACCTTTAAAAAGGTGAATTACATTAGCTACTTTCCATTTCAGTCATATAGGCAACCTTATCAACCCTTTAAATGGAAGTGCTGAAGTTGATGGTTCTCCAGTAGGCAATCATTCTGTATAACTCTGTTTTCTGTTTCCTGTTGAAAGTCTGAGGTTGCAAATGATGTTATTAAATGGTGTATTTTTAATGAGGTCTGACTATTTCGTATTCTAAGGGCTTCCTTCGTGGGATCCTTAGAGGCATATTAGCAGTGTTACAGGCAGGGTAGAAATCTGCTTCTTGTTATCTAGGCCATGCAAGACTGTGTTGTATTAGAGCCTCACGGCTACAGGCAAACTTCCTTTCAAGGGCCAAACACAGAGTTTGTTCTGTGGAACCAAACTTCGTACATCCATGATAGGTACCAGGAAACTTCATGCAGGACAGTCGGCATCAGACGTGGTGTTGGCATCTCAGCAAAATGAGCAAGCACCCTCTGTGTCACTTTCCACTGAGGAACTGGCAGCAGTGCAGTGTGCTAAGATAGAGTGCAGAGCTCAGATATGGTTGAGTCACTTATGCAAAGAAGGCCTCAAAAAACCGGATATGATAGTGCCACTTTATAGGTTCTCCAAACTGAAGTTTCCAAATGCCACTTCACTCTGTGTACATACAACCTAAGCAATTAGATCCAAGTAATCACTTAGTATCTCTTGGTGTAACACCATGGAAGCTATTCTTCCCTCCTCCTTGCCCGGTGAGAAAGTAGCAGAGCAGGAAGCACAAGTTCCGCAGGCTTTCAACTTTCCTGCCAAGCCCAGGACCAGGCAGCAGATATGGTAACCACATAGTGAAAAGACTGAGGCCTAAATGAAACTATAGCTTTCCGTCTGCAGACTGCCTGACTATTAAGAAAATGAATGACCACTTTGGATTGCATTTTCTTTTGAATTATGCACACTTTTGATTAGTTTATTCCTGTAACCATTCTTCTAGTGCTTTTCTTAGGGTGCCTCCGTTCTACCTTCAGAAAAATGTAAAACTGCACACACTAGTTGCACGGAGTTGCCCACAATGGGCAGTGCAGTTTGCTACTTTTGCAACTCCTGAAGAATGAAGAGCAAAAATCAAGCTGCCAAACATGTGTGAGCAAAGAAGTTAACAGAACAAAACAAGAATTAGCTGAAAATGAGTAGTCATGTACCACATAATGACATTTTGTCCAACAATGGACCACACATACAAGTAGTCCCACAAGATTATAATGAAACTGAAAACTTCCTATTGGCTAGTGACATCACAGCCATGGAAACGTCATAGTGCAGTGCATTGCTCACATTTGTGCTGATGCTGGTGTAAATAAACCTAGTGCACTGGCAGTCTTATAAAAGTATAGCACATAGAGTTAGGTACTGTACATCACACTTGATAATGATAATAAACGACTGTTACCAGCTTATGTATGTATTATATTATACTTTTTATCATTCTTTTAGAGTATACTCTTTCTACTTATAAAAAATATATATTTTCTATGAAACAGTATGCCCTATTACTCCAGCGGCAGTCTCATACGTCTCGTGCCCCCCCACCCCAATCTCTTGATTGCATCATTTTCTCTTGGGCTTCATTTAATCTCATGTTGGTTTATAAATTTAGTGTAGCCTACGTGTACAGTGTTTATAATGTGTACCGTAGTGTACAGCAATGTCCTGGGCCTTCACATTCACTCAGCACTCACTCACTGACTCACCCAGACCAACTTCCATCCAGTCCTGCAAGCTCCTCTAAGTGCCCTATACAGGTGTACCACTTTTATCTTTTATACCATATATTTACTGTACCTTTTTTATGTTTAGATACACAAATACTTTCCATTGTGTTGCAATTGCCTATAATGTTCAGTACATAACATTCCGTACAGACTTATAGCCTAGGAGCAACAGGCTATATACCCGTTAGCTAGGTGTGCAGTAGTCTGTACCGTCTGGGTTTGTGTAAGTGCACTCTGATAGTCCCACAGTGGCAAAGTCTCCCAGTGATGCTTTTCTCAGAACGCATCCTTGTTGTTAAGTGGCTCATGACTGTACAGATAAACCTCCTTTTCATTTAGGTCCTGGAGTCCACCCTAACTTTGCTTGCAAAAACCAGCCATAAGAAATGGGATCATAGGACCCACTATGGCCAAGAATATGTAGCCTTTTATTGGCAGCATATTGGTGAAGAGAAGTTCTATGAACAACAGAAATCACATGCCCAGAGTAAACCGAAAAATCAAGCAATGTAACCTCAGGGGTCAACTCTTGGATACAAGCTAATTCATGCTCTGTCTTGACAGTGCTGTCCAATAAAAATATAATACAACCACGTATGAAATTTTAAATTTCTAGTAGCTGCATTAAAAATAAAACAAGTAAAAGAAACAGCATAATTATATCACCTAACATATTAAAATATAATCATTTTAACATGTATTCAATCTTAAAATATTATTAATGGGACATTTCTCCTCTGTTTTGTGTGCTGTCTTCGAAATCCATGTGGATTTTATACTTACACCACTTTTCCACCTGTGTGTGGCGGTCAATGTCCTGGGCAGTTCAACTCCAAACTAAACTTTCCTTACTGATAAAAAAATTTGAAATGGATGCTCATTAGTTCCATTCTATCCTTAATACTCTCTCCTGTATTCTCTTGTGGACAGAAACTTAACAGATGGCACAATTATTCTGGAAATCACGAAAATAATAATCTTGGAGACAATTTTTTTTAATTAGCCATACGAAAGGTAGTCTTATCCATAGTTACCATTTCTACTTGTTTTCTTCCTCTAGAATGCCATCCTTCTTACTTTCTCGTATTTTACAGTCAACAAACGTTTTATTTTTTTTATTACAAAAGATAAAGTTCAAAAAAATACTGCTCCAGTTGAAACTTGTTTTATTTAATTTGTTTAGATTTGTGCTCTCTAATATATAACCCTAGCTACACTGAATAACTGAGGACTTAAAATATTGCTAATGTGACTGAGGAATTAAATTTTTCATTGCATTTAATTTTCACTAATTTTAACTTAAAACTGATTCTGGATTCAGTTATTAAAATAAGTTTAAATATGCTTGGAACATTTTGGGTGTGTGAACCTACTATAGTTTTTGAACTATGTGTTTTATAAAAACCAAATTCAAATCAAGTAATTCCAGTAATAATTTAGCTCTTAAATTGAAATTGCTAAAATTATAAATAAAATACACATTGGATTTCACTGGCTTAGCACAAAAAAAAGAATATAAAATACCAATTAATTTTTATGTTGAATATATGTTACAGTTATAATATTTTTTATTAGGTTAAATAAAATAGGTTATTAAAATTACATTCATTTGTTTCTTTTTTTATTTTTGGTAATGTGACGACTGGAAATTTTTAAATTGCCTGTGTGTTTTGCATTATATTTGTATTAGGTAGTTCTAGCTTAGGTCCTTATACTTACTTAGGGTTCCGGAATGTCTCAAACACTTGTTTTGGAGAGTAATAGCCGAAAGTAGAACACATTCCTTAAATCTATAAATCACAACTGGTTTACAGGTGGCCCCTTGAAAAAGTTGAAGGGTTTAATGAGGTGCATCGTAAATACACATTAGCAGTCATCAGAGCTAGCCTACCTTTCAACATATTGCTCTGTGAAATTTTTTTGCCTCTTTTTTTTCTGGGTTTTGTTTTTTTCATGTATTTATAATTTTAAATCAATTAATAATTCTTACCAATGCCATATGCTGACCTGAAATGTAATAGTCTATAATTTGTAAAGTGTTTTTAAATTTAGAGTTAAAAGGAAAAGATACTATAAAAGCACAAGTTGTTTTACTTCAATTCTGTGGATAGAGGGGGAAAAATATAGATTTATTATCTTATTGAATTTACGTTTCCAAATACCTCAGTGTTCAATTGAACTACTCAGTTATGATATAATTTCATACATCACCGATAACTAGATTTAATGTTATTTTAGACGTCAAAATGTTTTTAAATCATGAAAGGGGTATTCATACACTATGCTGTACAGGCTGTCAGCACACCAGAGGCTAATTTAGACTGTCTGGGTTATTTTCATGGGATCTAATGCTTCTGTGAAAGCATCTATTCACGGCACTGTATCTGTCTTTCATCAGAATGAATTTGTCAGGCATTTCTAGGGAAGATAATGTGAAATAATTTTATGACTATATTATTTGTATTCCATTTCAAACACAATCTTCAAACTTCTCTTTAGGTAGAAGTTGGTCAATTCAAAAAGATTTTCTTAAACTACCATTATGGGCTAAGTATAATAGGCCGTGTAATTCATTTCCTTGAAACAAATAAAATCTACATGAATCATCAAATTAACTGATGTGAAAAATTTAAACATCAGAACAAAAAAAGTAATATTAAATTAGTATAATAAATAACATGCAAAATCTGGTTGTTATCAGGAAAACATAAGTAATGTTAATATATTCCAGTTTTCTAGGAGTAACCAATAAGTTTTGTGAGGAAAGGGGAACAAAATTTTAAAGGATAAGTATAAATATTTAATATGTAGAATGTTTAGAATATCTAGCATCTAACTTCAAATAAAGTGGTATAAGGCATAGTGTTAGAAAGAACTGGAGAAGTGAGAAAGCCCAGAATCTAGTTCTGACCTACCATTGACCAGAGGTATACTTTGGGGGATATATTATTAAGCTTTCTGAGCCTCAGTACTATTATATGTAAAATGGGATTAATAAACTCTTCCCTGCCTGATCAACAGGGAAGTGAAGATCAAATGAGATAGGTTTGTGAAAGGTTTTTCTGAACTTTTAATACCTAGTCAAATGCAAGACACTATGATGAACTTAGCTTCTTAAATTCCTTGAAGGCTTATAATGTTCCTCTGCTTTCTTCAGCTACTTTTAGACCTGTTATCATGGCAAATTACTCGTGGACACAAAGAGAAATGTTTTGGCATAAACTGACTCACAACAAATAGTTATTTTAAGGTAAAGTCAATGCTGAGCTCTTCTCTTTAATGTGACAAAAATACGTTTAACAATTAAAAACACGAAGTTAGGTTTGACTTTGACTGTATTTAATCAGAAGATCACAGAGGGTTTTAATATGGAATTACTTTGCAAATTATTTTACAATTAGGTTTCCAGAGAGCATTTTATGCTAACAAAGGTCCTACCAGTAATAACTTATTATTAGATTTTAGAATGAATTGTATGGCTACTTTTAATATTTTATTTTTTCTTTAAATGGGTGATTTTAGACTATGAAGCAATTTCTCAAGACTTAGAAGAATTCAGGGAAAAGAATGGGATTTTCATAACGTTATTTTTGTTATTGTTGGACACTCTAGGCTGTTTAGATTCCTTAAGAAATTTAAGAGACATATAGTGACTCATGTCTTACAACAAATTTGGGGTGAAATACAGTTTGAAAGTTGTTTAGTGTTTTCAGTATCACATACATTTTATTAATATAAAATACTGCTTACCTCTACTTCATTTTTTTAAATTTTTCAATTATAGTTGACATTTAATATTATTTTATATTAGTTTCAGGTGTACAGTATAGTGATTGGACATTCATATAATTTATGAAGTGATCTCCCTGGCTTTTTTCTTCTTTCTCAAGATTGCCGTGACTATTCGAAGCCTTTTGGGTTCCATATAAATTTTAGGATTATTTGTTCTAGTTCTGTGAAAAGTGCCATTGGTATTTTGATAGAGGTTACATTAAATCTGTAGATTGCTTTGAGTAGTATGGACATTTTAAGGATATGAATTCTTTTTATCCATGAGCACAGTATATGTTTCAGTTTATTTGTATCTTCTTCAATGTCTTATAATTTTCTGATTTCAGGTCTTTCTCCCCTTTGGTTAAATTTATTCTTAGGTTTTTTTGTGTGTGTTTTTTTTGATGCAAAATAGAATCGATTGTAAACAGAATAGTTTTATTAATTTTTCTTTTTTATAGTTCATTATTGGTGTATAGAAATGCAACCAACTTCTGAATATTAATCTTGCATCCTGCTACTTTACTAAATTCATTTGTCAGTTCTAATCGTTTTTTGGCGGAATTTTTGGGGGAGTTGTCTATATACAGTATTATGCCATCTTCAAATACTGACAGTTTTGTTTTTTCCTTTCCAATTTGGATGCCTTTTATTTCTTTTTCTTGTCTGATTGCTCTATCTTGCACTTCCAATAATATGTTGAATAAAAGTGATGCAAGTGGACATCCTTGTCTTGCTCCTGATCTTAAGGAAAATTATTTTAGCTTTTCCCCATTGAGTATGATATTAGCGGTAGGTTTGTCATACATGGACTTTATTGTATTAAGATATACTTCCTGTATTCCCATTTTGCTGAGAGTTTTTATCATAAATAGATGCTGGATTTCATCAAATGCTTTTTCTGCACCTATTGATATGATCATATGATTTTTATATTTCATTTTATTTACGTGGTGTATTATATTAACTGATTTGTGGATATTGAACCAACCTTTCATCCCAGGAATAAATCCCACTTGATCATGGTGTATGATCTTTTTAATGTATTGCTGAATTTGGTTTGCTAATATTTTGTTGAGAATTTTTGCATCTCTGTTCATCATGTTCATCAGAGATATCAGCCTACAGGTTTTTATTTTACTTGTTTTTTAATGTCTTTCATTTTGGAATCATGGTAATGATGGCCACATAGAATGAGCTTGGGAGACTTCCCTCCTCTTGAATTACTTAGAATAGTTTAAAAAGAATAGGTCTTCATTCTCCATTAAATATTTGATAAAATTCACCTGTGGAGCCACCTGATCCAGGACTTTTGTTGGTTGGGAGTTTTTTGATTACTGATTTGATTTTGTTAGTAGTAACTGGTACTTCAGATTTTCTGTTTCTGGTTGATTCAGTTATAGAAGATTGTATGTTTCTAGGAATTGAATTATTTCTCCCAGACTGTACAATTTATTGGCATATAATTGCTCATAGTATTTTCTTATAATAATTTGTATTTCTGTGGTGGTGGTTGCCACTCCTCTTTTGTTTCTGATTTTATTTATTTGGGTCCTCTCTCTTTTTTGCGTATTGAGTTGGATTAAAAGTTCATCAATTTTGTTTATCTTTTCAAAGAACCAGCTCTTGGTTTCATTATTTATTTTTTTCATTCTGATTTTTTTTTATTTCTGCTCTGATCTTTATTATTTCCTTTCTTCTACTCACTTTGTGTTTTGTTTGCTTTTTTTTCCCCCCAGTTCCCTTGAGTATAAAGTTAAATTGTTTATTTGAGCCTTCTCTGCATTTCTATGAATTTCCTTCTTAGGACTGCTTTTGCTATGTCTGATAAATTTTGGGTCGCTGTGTTTTTGTTTTCATTTTTCTCAAGGTATCTTTTGATTTCTTCCTGATCTTATTGTTAACCCATTTATTGTTAGTAGTATGTTATTTAACCTCCATTTGATTGTGTTTTTCTTTTTTTTTTTTCTTATAATTGGTTTTTAGTTTCATACCATTATGATTAGAGAAGATGCTTGATCTTTTTTCAATTTATTGAGACTTTTTTTGTGACCTAACATGTGGTCTATCTTGGAAAATGTTCCCTGTGCAGTTGAAATGTATATTCTGCTGCTTTGGGATGGAATGCTCTAAGATATCAATTAAATCCATCTGGTCTAGTATGTCATTTAAGTCCGCTCTTTCCTTGTTGATGTTCTTTCTGAACGATCTGTTGATTGGTGATAATGGGGTGTTACAGTCCCATACTATGACTGTACTACTTCCAATATCTCCTTTTATGTTGGTCAATATTTTCTTTATATATTTATGTCCTCCTATGTTGGGTGCATAAATGTTTATGAGTGTTATAACTCTTGTTGGATTGATTTTCCTTTTCATTACATAATATCTTTCTTTGTTTCTTATTATAGTCTTTATTTTTAAGTCTATTTTGTTTAACATAAGTATTGCTATTCTAGTTTTGTTTTTCATTTCCATTTGCATGAAATACCTTTTTCTATACCTTTACTTTTATCTATGTGTATCTTTTGATCTAAGGTGGGTCTCCTGTAGACAGCATATGTATAGGTTTTGTTTTCTTATCCATTCAGCTACCCTAGGGCTTTTGACTGGAACATTTAATCTATTTACATTTAAAGTGATTATTGATAGCCACATAGTTTTTGTCATTTTATTATTTATATTTACATTTTTTCTTTTCCCCCTCCTTCTTCCTAAAGAAGTCCCTTTAACATTTCTTGTAATACTGGCTTGGTGGTGATGAATTCCTTTTCTTATCTTGGAAACTCTTTATCTCAACTTCAAATGATAGTCTTGCTGCGAAGAGTAATCTTGGTTATAGGTCCTTGCTTTTTTATCACTTAGAATATATTTTGCCACTCCCTTCTAGCCTGCAAAGTTTCTGTTGAGAAACCAACTGATAATCTTATGGGAGCTCACTTGTAAGTAAATAGTTGTCTTTCTCTTGCTGTTTTTTGGATTCTCTCTTTGTCTTTAACTTTTGGCATTTATTAATGATGTGTTTTGTGGGCCTGTTTAGGTTCATCTTGCTTGGGAGTCTCTGAGCTTCCTGGACTTGTTTTTCTGTTCTTTGCCAGGTTAGGGAAGTTTTCAGTCATTAGTTTTTCAAACATTTTCTTGATCCTTTGCTCTCTGTCTTTTCCTTCTGGTATTCCTGTGATGTGAATGTTGTTACACTTGCTATTGTCCCAGAATTCCCTTACACTATCTTCATTTTTTTAATTCTTTTTTATTTTTATTGTTTCAATTGGATGTTTTCTGCTACCTGTGTAAATCAATCATTCAGTCCTCTGCTTCATCTAACCTGCTGTTGATTCCTTCTAGTGTATTCTTCATTTCTGTTATTGTATTCTTTATTTCTGACTGGTTCTTTTTATGGTTTCCATGTACTTTTGTATGCTCACTACTTCTTTGTTGAAGTTCTCACTAAATTTTTTGAGCATCCTTGTGACCAGTGTTTTTAATTCTGTCTCTGGTATGATGGTTGCCTCCACTTAATTTAGTTCTTTTTCTGGAGTTTTCTCCTGTTTTTTCATTTGGGATGTGTTTCTTTGTGTCCTCGTTTTCACTGCTTCTCTGTATTCACTTCTATGTACTAGGTAGATCTCCTATGTTCTCCATCTTCACTGGGTGGCATTATGTAGTAGTAGGTGTCTTGTATGGCCCAGTGGCACAGTTTCCCTGATCACCTGTGCCATGCACTCCAGGAGAGTCTCTTGTATAAGCTGTATGTGCCCTCCTATTGTAGTTGAGCCTTGATTGCATTTGGCACATTAGTGAGTGGGACTCTCAGGCTGACTGGCTGTAAAAATTGGCCATCCCCACAGCATATGAGCTGTTGTGTGAAGGCTGACCCCACAGAGGGGGTTCACCCGAGGGGTTCCTGTGCCTATTGAGACCACCCTTTGGGTGTGTCATTCATGTCAATAATTGGTAGTGCTCTGCTGCGGTCTAAAGCTGGCTTCCAGATATGTTGTTTCTTGGGCCTCTTGGAAGAGGCTTTGGAATAGGCCAACGTCAGCTGTTGCCTGTGACTGGCCCATCTATACCTTGTAGGAGCTACAAACTATCTGCAATTGGTTGCTGCCTGTGCTGGACCTGGAGGTGCGTGGGGGAGGCTACATTGTAGGCTGAGGCTGGCTGCCACCAGTACCAGGCCTGGGGCAGCTTAGCAAAAGATCTAGGGAAGCTTCAGGACTGATGCCACCTGTTGGCTGCCCATAAGGCTCAGCTGCTGACAGAGCCTCAGTCAGTACAGGGGTTGGGTGAGGTAGGTCCCAGGTAGTCCCCTGGGTGGGGCAAATGTTCACCAGTTTAATGCAGATTCAAGTTTGGCAGCAGTGCTGTGCGTGGGAGCCCTTACAAAAGTCCCAGAGCCCACCATAGCCAGCCACTGACTGCCTTGGTCCTACAGACCCCTAATAGTTGTCCAAGAAAGATTTCAGAATGGGTTGGGGTTAGTTGTACACCACTTAAAGTGCCTACGGTGGTACGTGAGCCAGGGCTTGCTGTTTATTGCTGAAAGAGCCACCTGTTGTGCGTGGGGTGTGGTTAGTTGCCTTGGTTTGCAAGTTGGGCAGAGCTGTGTCCCAGGGTATCACAGAGGTGGGGCGAGTAATGTTCTCAAGGTTATTGCAGATTCCGTTCTGGTACAAGTGCTGACCCTGGGGCCACACCGCAAAATGCCCATAGGTCACTTAGGCCAGCTGCAGCTTTCCTGGGACCCATAAACCATGACTGTTGTCTAAGAAATTCTGCAGTGCAGATTCGGGCTGGTTGTCCACCACCAAATGTGCCTCAGGCAGCACATATGCTATGGCAGGCTATTTGCTACTGAAAGAGCTTCCTGCATTGTGAGGGGCAGGACTGATCTGGCACAAGTTGGATGGGGCAGGGTTGGGCAAGCAGAGTTCACCAGGCCAATGCAGTTTCAGCTTTGGCCATGGTGGGAGAGCTCAACAGAGGAAAGATGGTGCTTGTTTGTAGGCTACATAGGAAAAGGACTCCACACAGGGACAATGGTTTCTGTCCCTCTAGCCCTCGCCCTGAGCTACACAACTCAGTCTTTCCCTATATGTCTCTAGCACCTCTTGAGTTGCCACCCCTCCACCAAAGCCCAGGGTGAGTGCCTGTGAGCAACTGAGTCTATGTGTGGACCCTTTAAGAGAACATCTAGGTTTCCAGTAGCCTTCTGTCTCACTTGGACAGGCAGAATCCTCACTGATTTTCACAGCCAGATGTTGTAGGGACTCCTCTGCCCAACACTGGAACCCTGGGCTAGGGAGCCCAGTAGCAGGTTGGACTTCTCACTCATCAAGGGATAGCTCTGCTAGCGAGATATCTCTCCCGATGCTCAACCACTTCATTTGGGTGTGTGGCCAGCCCGTTTCATGTCTCCACCCCTCCTACCAGTCTCCACATGGCCACTTTATATCCTTAGTTATAGGACTTCTGTTCAACCAATCTCCAAATGAGTCTTGAGGTTGATTTTTCTATAATTTAGTAATAATTTTAATGTGATTGCAGGAGGTGGCAAGCACAGAGTATACTTGCCCCACCATCTTGCCTGGAACCTCCTCAAGTTTTTTACTTAATTTTTTAAAACTTGTAAACTTGTACCTTTCTCTTTTCAAAAGTAGGTAATTTTAGTCCCCTTTTGTGACAGGACCAGATACTAGGTTTACAGTACCTTTGCTGCATGATATTCCACAGAACCAAAATTAATTTATCTTCAAATGGAAGAAGAAAGCATATATATCTCTTATAACTTGGATATGAAAAAAACTGCTTCTCATGAAATTTCTTAGTGTGGAGAAATATTGCAGGAAAAAGTTATTTGGCACATGACAGTTAAATCCTGGATAACAAGGAAGATATTGCCCTGTAATCAAGTGCCAGAACTCAGATCTCTAGAAATGACGAGTCATCCCAGACAACCCTAGTGTCCTTATTGTACTTACCTTTTGTGTTATTTATTCTCAATGATTTTTTTATATGCATTGTATTTAGAGCATGCACAATTTTATTTCTATGTACATATTTGTGTGTTGAGAAGAATACTTTTAAATATCATATGAGCCATTAGAAGTAGCATTATGAAATAAAATTTTCAATGAGGACGTGCTTGTAAAAGCAAAGTGTGGTACTATTTCAGTTAGAAAATTAAAAGAATAAATTATGTATATTGTTTTGTTTTATTTTGTTTTGTTTATACTGTACTGTGCTCCATAAAGAATTTGGCAATGCTTAGAAAAATACATAAACCACAATGAATAAGATAAATCATTGAGGAAGTTGGTAGAATAGGAAAATCACCAAGGCAATTTATGATAATTTATGATAATGATGACATGTTTACTCAGTGTGTTCTCAATGCCAGGCACTGTTGTAAAGACTTTTCATATAGAAATTCATTTAATCCTCAAAGTAACTTTAGGTAGTAGAACCCTCTTGTAGATGAAGAAAAAAATATTAAGAAACATGTCCCGAGTTAAAGAGGCTGAACTATGTTCAACACCTGTTGCCTGGCCTCCACGCCTGGGCTCTGGGTCACTGAGCTCTGCTGCCTTCTCTGTAAAATAAGCCAGTGGGATTACAGTAGTATTTACAGGGTACCACGCATTTGGTTCTAAGACATTTAGCAGCTAAACCAAAGTTTCAAACACAGTCGTAGTGTCAGTAGGATAAAAATATCAATCATCCTCGGCAATTAAAAATTGAATACTTTATAGACCTATTTGAAACTGCCTCACTGCACCATGTATCAAATCATACCAAGAGTCAAATGCTTCTCCCATATCGATAATGTGCTATACCTCTTGAAAGTATCCATACTTTTGAACATCAGCATATGAACTAGGTAGACACAGGTGTATTTTGCCAGCTCAGCTTAGAGCCAAACATTTCAGCTTCCAGAAGCTTCCAACTTCTTTAGTATTTTGCAGCATGCAGTCAGAGGGGGCTGCATCATGGGTAAGAGCAGCAGCAGAAGGCCAGGCTAGGGATGACAGAGTTGGGTAATTATGAACATGCAGCCAAGCTAGCAGCAAATACAGGTATGAATGTATATGGATATGTCAGCCCAATACTTTATCCAAAGAGTTCGTCCAGCTTGGTTCAAATACTGGATTATAATTACTTCCTCCAGAAGAGTGAGCTTCAACATACAAGGGAAAATAAAGCTATTAACTCAAGCCAGCGGCAAAGCTGTTTTGCCTGCAGAGGAAAGGTGGCCTAGTCCTAGTGTGGCTCCAAGAGGGAGGCATCAAGAGAGCTCACGAGGGTGGCAAGAGGAGCTGTGGCTATTATTCCACCAGAAAAGAAAAGCAGCATCTCCCTGAATGTCTCAGAGTATTTTTCTGTAACTAAACAATGAACTATCTTGGCATTGCTTCAGAAGGGGCATTATATCAAAGAACTTTTTTTTTTCTCTTTTGTGACTGAGAACAAGAGAAAAGCAAAGCCTCGTTCACACAGTACGTATCAATCACTATAAAAATATACAGCTGTTGGATTAATTGGGATACAAATTTACTTATAGTTTGATTGTGCCACTTAAAATGAAGTATTATTGCTGAGGCAACAGTGTGAAAGTATGTTGTTGCAAATGACCTTTGAGTCATAAAAGCTCTACTTGTTTTGCCAAATAATTAATCTGATGCTCAATGAATCTCCTACTGCCCAAAGACCTCTGTAATCCTGAGATGCGATATTTTATGTTTGCACAAGCTTGATTTAGCAGTGCCTCTGCCAGTTGATTGCTCACAGATGATAGCATTGCCAAGCAAGACCTGAGAGATTTGCTTCTGGTGGATGGAATGGTGAAGCTGCAGTGCCAGCTGCCTGCCAGAGATTTCCTTAAAAACTCAAATATAGTGAGTAATAATCAGTTCACTAAAAAATGCAACAGCTCACAACTGTTAGGGAGATTGGAAATATTTTCTGGTACCATGGCTGGCCCAGTCTATCAGCTGACAGAGGTGTAGTTGAGCTAAGGTTTCTGTGTATAACTCCAGGGGATGACATTTACCTGAGCTATGGTGTGAATGGCACCCTCTAGAGTTCTGTAATGTGGTAGCCCTGCACTTTCTATAAGCCACAGTTTTTATTTTTTTTACAGTATCTGATTATTATTGAACACGTTTCTGTCCCTACTTGCCTATAAACTCCTTCAAAACCAGTTTTCTTTTCTTTTTCTTCATATTACCAAGCTCTGATAGAATGCCTGTGATATAAGAAACTATTGTTTAAGCTTATTTACTTAATTGAATAAAAGTGCAAATAAATTTTATAAAACTAAGGATTTTAGCCTTTGTATTTAAACAAATAAGAACTTTCAAAAAATATTTTTCACACTGATATGTCAGCTCAGTCTCCACAGTGTAATAGTTAGGAATCTTCAGGATGCAAGTGAAAGAAGACCAAATCAAACAAGTTTAAGTCAAAAGCAAATAAAATGAATTTAGTGGTTCACGTAACAGAAATCCCAGTAGATTCACCTGAGTTCAGTCACAGCCAGATCTATTGACCTGAATGTGGGATGACCTCAACCCATTCCACATCTCTCAGCTCTGCCTTTCTGTATGTTGGCTTCATTCACGCTTGCTCTTTTTATCCCACATCAGATGGCCACTAACAGCCCCATACTAATAGCCAGCCTTTTCAGTAATCATTTGCTTTCCATTACAAGATCCCAGGTTTCACTTTGATGATACTGCCTTGAGTCATGTGTTCACCTTGAACCAGTAATTGTGGTCACAAGATTAGAATGCTCTAATGGACTAGAGGGGACATGAATGGGAAAACTGAACCACATGGCCCGAGAGCATAGGGGACATTTCTGTCACAAGACGAGACGAAATGGATGATGGACAGAGAAAACGTGTTTCTACTGTATCATCCTCCACTTAACAGGTGATGAAACCAAGGCTCAGGAAGGATATATGTCTTGACAATGGAGGTCTGACACTGAGTGCAGTATGTTTTGCGTGTTATCACTCATTAATTCAGTTATTCCTATGAAGTATGAGATTTGCAGATAATTAACAGTCAGGCTTTTTGAGACCTGCAGCATGGTTTTCTGAGAATACTGAAGAACCAGAAGCAGGGTAAATTGATAATGAGTCAAAAGAATATTTCTTAAGTCTTTGATTCAGTAAGATTCAACTTGATTTCCTAATTTATTACAAAAGGCAACTTGATTTTTCTGACAAATCCTATAAGTAGAAGCTTTCACTGAAGTACTGGCAGTGATTTCAACAGTAACAAATTCAAATAGCATCCTTGTTTCTCTGCTCTCCTGACTATTGAAAGGATTTTGTTTACTTTGATTTGATTGTGGTTCTGGTTTGGGTGAGAGTAAAGTGACACTTTGGCCTAAGGGACTTGTGTGTATTTTAGTCACAGGCATTCCATCTGCCTGCAGCCCACACTGCGTAGGAGACAGTTGCATAAATACTGCATGATTCTGCATCCACATGTGCACAGAACAGCATATCCTTGATAACCACATTTTATTTTAGTTTAGTTTGGTTTACTTTTTGATTCACTTTTTGTAGCATTCAGTCTGGAAAGTATGAAAAGGATAATGATTTCCCAAGAACTTGAGTTGAACCCACACAGAAAAAGAGGGAGTTGGGGGGTCTGCCCTGAAATCAACCTGCTTATTTAAGGAGATTTGAAGAAAAACAGAGCATGAAAACAACAAATCAGCCTGACTTCTCTAAGAGGAGTGGATAAAATAGTCCCTGCAGGAGGAAATGTGTAACCCAATCCAGTAGTTTATCACATCTTCATGAAACCTTGAAATAGCTCTATGAATTTATATTGTTTCCGAAAGCCATACGAGCTGTTATGTCTTGCCCTGCCCCACTGTGAACCCTGAAATCAATCCATTGCTCTCTCAAACTTTGGAAAATGATATGTTGCTAATGTCAATGAACTAGCTGTAGTCACAAAATGGTTTTTCACTCCCCGAGTTTACTGAAGTGGAAGACGGAAAAGGTAGGCCTTCCTGAAAATAACCACATGTGCTCAAGACCTACATTTTCTAGGCCTGAGTGCACTGCTGATAAAACACCTCAGTGTGAGGAAACCTTGTTATTCTTCTTTTCCACAAATCATTTGCCTCCTTTATATTTGGAAAGATTGTCAACTCCTATTTCTTCGTTGGAGGTTTGATAAGACAGAGACCTTGGTGAAAGGAAAATGGATACTATTCAAAGAAATCAACCTCCTGTGACAAAAGAGACCAGAGTTCTACTCTCAGTGGCCCTGCCTTCTGGTCCACTTTATATGAGTTCATAATCATTATTCATATTATTGATATTCTGAAGAAACACTTTCTAGGTGAATAAAATGCAAGTTAAGATTTTTAGCTCAAGAATAATAGTTAAAAATCTGATAAACTTTGCAGTTAAGTTGTACTACATAGCATAGAATATTTTCCTTATATATTCTTTTTGAAAATTGTCTTAACTTTTTATTACTTATTTGACAATAATTTTTAACAGTGCTAATATGTTATTCTGTGACCCAGTTAACTGTGAAGCAGTTAACAATTTTCAAAACGCTTACACCTATTCCATGCCACTTGTGTTTTATTTTTCCAATCCATTTTGTGGGCAATGATTTGCTGTCCTTTTATTATTATTATTATTTTTATCTAGACACTAGCTTTTATAGGTAATTTAAAACAGTTATTATAAATATGTTGGTTGAGTAAATTAGAGAGTAAACCAAATAAAAGAGTAAAAAGAACATATCATTAAGATCTCTGAAGAGACTAGCAGATACAGTATATGTAACATTATATATTGAAAATGTAGCATCTGTATATTTCTCATTTTGACCTGTAACTGATAGATATTGAGAAACTCTACAAAGGTGATTGTTCGTCAGGTGGTTCTCCAAGTCTGTGTGTTGCAGTTAGTCAAGGGAAATTTCTGTTCCTTATTAGCTTTGTGGACCTTAGGCAAGTTAATTGGCTTCTCCATTCCTCTATTTTTTTCATCTTTACAACAGAGATAGCAATATTACCCAGGGTGCTGTTTTGGGAATTAAATGAAGGAATAAGTTCTAAAGTACTTAGTGGGGTATCTGGCATTTTGTAAGAGCTTTATACGTACTTGTTTTTTTTTTGTAGTTGTTGACATATTGCTAACAGTACTGTAAGAAAATTGTCTTCACAAATAAGTTTTCATGCTGTGGGAGGAGCTTCATTTATAGAACAGTCAGGCTCACAAAGCCAAAAGAACCAGGATTCCTTTCCTAGCTCTTCTAGTTTGGGGAAATACACTCAAACTTTGGTAGTTAAAAAGATGGCATTCTAGTATCATTAAACAATATAGAAAAAAATGATTTCATAGAGAAAACTTTCTTTACCTCTTCTTAGAAGCAGTACAGGTAACAATTACTAAACTGAGAACACTTCCGGCTTTAAGCTAATGATAGGTAGAGCCTATCATTAAAGTTCATTCAATGTTTAGCCCTGGAGCTGAGAATCCTTGATCAACAACCAATGGTATATGCCTAATCTTTACATGCTTAAGCAAAGTAAAAGTAATTTTTTCTGTTTATTTGTAAAATATGATAGAAGGTTTACAGTAATTGGCAAATCGGCAAGTTTTAATTTCATCTCAGACAACAAACTACTCAAGCCATGCCATATTCTCAGACTTAATATTTTATTTCCTTTGACCTTCATTTTGTCTTCTTCTAAATTGATAACAATATTAAAAGTGCTGCTTACTTCTGAGGTTCAATATTATTCCCAAAAGAAACTTATTCAGCTGTACTCGTTAGTTAATCCGTTTCTGTTTTTGTTGTAGAATTTAATTATAGACCTCAAGTAAAACTAGTTCCAAATATACATTTTAAAAAGTGTAACTGTCTTTAGTGAGACCAGAGTCTTTGGAACTTTTTGTTTACTTGTAAACTTCTAAAATACTGAAGCATTTGTCATATTTCAAAATATAGTCTTTATCTAAAACATCAAAGTTAAATTTAGGTCTTGAAAGATTTTTTATCTTATAAAAATAGTTCACCTCTTTCAACTTCATGTAAAGATTGCAGGCTAGGCTAAAGTGACAAAGACTGCCTGAAGGGGAATTCTGAATGAATAACTTTGAAGGAAAACTGTTTTCACCAAAGACTTTTCCAGATTTAATTAGTTGCAGGGGTTAAAGGCAGGGAGAAAAGGCCAGGAGCCTAAAGGGGTTTCAGGAGTAAAGTGTCAAGGAGAAGTGAAGCCTCACATGGAGAAGTAAGGGTGCCGCTTTCAGGTTTAATAATTTTGTGACCCAGTGTCAAGTGCTGTAATTATCAGTGACAGGAGAGGTGAAAAAGCGAAACATTAACCAACATTAACCAACCGTGTACCTTGCTGGAGATGACTTATTCCCTTACCATCATTTTTAGGATGCTGGGTATATCATCCTTCAAAACAGTTTATTTGGGATGAATGTCATTTTCTTCATCAAAAAGGATAACAGTGGGGATATCGGTTCATAATCAGTACCTTCACTCAACAAGCAGAATTAGTCCTTTCCTAGTAAAGTCATGAAATATGGATTTATATCATATGCCACATGGAAACCATGATTTAAAAAAAGAAACACATGGATCTAGAAGATAACGATAACAATGAAATTAATGAAGGTTGTGATGCTTGTTTGTTTTTTGTTATAAAAACATCTGCAGAAATGTTGGTGTCATGCCAGCATTACCAAAGCCGTAATTGTATAGTGTTTTTTGTTTTGTTTTGTTTTCTTAACATTGGACGTTAGCTTATATAAAATGTTGGAGGATAGTGGTTGGCATATAGTAGCCATATGACAGCATCAACTTTGGCAAGTGATGGATTAAGTAAGGCAAAGAATTTACTATAAAAAACAGTAGTCAACACAAAACATGGACAGCATGATCCCATTTGTATTTTTTAATGCTATACATATATTCACATGCATTTACACACACAACTGCTTAAGTAATTGCATAGAAAAAGGTCTGGAACAAAACACTAGTGTCAACAGTAAGTAGGTTTTGGGAGTGACATGGACCTTGAGGAGTGACTTTCCATATTTGTTATTTGTTTATTGTAGAATTTTAGCAACTAAAATATATTAATATTGTTAACTATTTAATAAAGAAAAAAATAACATGTAAAAAGTAATAATCCATGTGGTAGCTCAAACATAAGAACACAAAATAAACATCAGATGAATTAGAAGGATCAATTGAGGCAGTGCCACACAGCTTACATAATCAGAAAATATATACCACAGCCATCAAATTTCAGTATTGGCCTGGGAGTTCTGTTCCTGCCACTTAATAGCCATGCAGTCTTGTACAAGTCACTCAGACTATCTGGGCCTCAGTTTCCTCTTCTATAAAATGAGACAGTTGTACAAACTCAAAAATTCTATGTGGACATTTAATTAGGCAACAAATTACTCGCTAATGTTTCCCCACCCCACAGTTCTGAGACAGCCATGCAGCCAGTGAGACAGAACGCAAAGAAATGAGTCGATTCTCTGAGTATCTTTTCCCATCTTTGTAACCCTGGCCTTCCCCTCACTGTCCTGATTCACAGTTGTGATGGATGCACAGACCTCTAAATGAGAGGACTTCTAGAGTACTCTCACATTCTTGAAACTCTGTTGTTTGCATGTATGGTGTATTCACAATGTGGATATTCGTTCACTCTATACAAATCTACCTATCGACCTACACACCTAACTCCACTTACAAAAAGGAATAAATCATTGAGAAAGTGACAAGGACTCGCACCAGGTTCCCAGCTCACATTCATTGTTCCTTTTACCACTTCCTGCTGGCTACTCCAAAGCAGCCTAATATGTTACCTAAAAATAAACATATTTTGGGAAATGATATGGTAACTGGTGTTTGCATATATGGAGATTATTAATGAGAAAGCAAGTTCTGAAATTTTATTTATAAATTATGTCCAAATTTGAAAAGAGAAAAAACTAAGGTGATACAAAACTATTTCATATACCCACGAGAAAGAATGAGGATCTGTAAGAAGATACTAAAGAAAAAAACCTGAAGGTTTTTTTTGTGTTTTTGTTGTTGTTGTTGTTGTTGTTGTTGTTACAAAATAGAAAAAGGAAGAGTATTGACTTTGACATTGAAAAAAGTTTTTGGAAACTTACAGGTTTAGGAATTTCTGTACCTCCTTATCAATTCATTCAACAAACATCATCTTTTATTTATCTTGTAGCCCTGCTATGTACCAAACATGGCTGGTAATACAGATTCATAAGTAAAATACATATAAGCTTGTTCAAATAAGCTCTCTGTGTAATGGAAGCACAGAAAAGCACAATATGACATATTACTGTGTGATAAGTGCAACGATATAGCAGTGCATATTGTGCAGTATTAGCAGAGAGAGAGGGCAACAAACCCATTCTGGAAGAGTCTAGAATGACTTCCTGGAGAAGATAAAGATTAAGGTGAACTTGGGAAAAAGAGTAGGAGTTTCCTAGGCACAATAGAGAAAGGACATTTCAGGAAGATGAGTTAAAGACATAGTGCTCAAGCGTGTGTAGGAAAATGAGAGAAGCTTAGTATCCACAATAACAACACAACAAGAAAATAATACAAATAGTTATCATATGTGAAGATCTTATCTATGGTCAGCTCTGTGCTAAATCATTCCTATACCTATTTCATGTAACTCACACACTTTCACCACATTGCTATTCCTACCCATTTTACAGCCATGGAAACTGAGATTAGGTGAAATGCTGAAAGTCCCATACATAGTAAACAGCAATGCTAAGATTCAAACCCAAGTTTGTGAGCGCCCAAAGCCAATTTTTGTACCAATGACACAATTCACAGTTTATGAGAACCCAAGGTCTGTGTGTTCTTCTCTAGATATGGAAAGCCCTGCAACCATTTATTCAAAAATTATATATTTGTATATTCTGTAATAATACATAAAATTATATATAACAGACAATAATAAGCACCAAGTATACAAAGGTGAACAAGAACCAGTTAATTAGCTACAAAGTTAATTGTAAAATGCAGCATTAAAAATGTATATATGTGGCTGTGACAAAGTTGAAGGTAGGGGTAGGGAAGAGCGAGATGCTAAGCTAGTAGAGGTGGAAAGTCAGAGAAAACGTCTTAGAAAAAATGATACCTGCGCTGAGGCTTAGAGGATGAGTAGGAGCAAGTAAAAAAGAAGAGGAAGGTCCTAATTATTTAAAGTAGAAGAGGAAGGTCTTAATTATCAACTTATGGACTACAGTTGCCCGATCCTTCAACAAGGTGGGGTTCGGCACGCTGAACCCCCACACAGTTGAAAGCCCATGTATAAACTTTGACTCCCCCAAAAATAACTACCAAAAGCCTACTATTAACTGGAACACTCAATAAATACACATGTTGTGTGTTATATATAATAGGTAGTGTATTCTTGCAGCCTACAATCATAAAGCAACCTAGAGAAAACAAAATGTTATTAAGAAAACCATAAGGAAATATATTTTTAGTAGTATGTGTATTTATTGGAAAAAAATCCACATATAAGTGGGCCCCTGGATTTCAAACCCATGTTGCTCAAGGGTCAACTGTACTGTGTTTTTTTCATGTCTTATTAATAAATTATTTCATTAAATTTAAGGGATAATTTCTTCACTCCAAGGTCACTAAACAGAGTTTCTAATTTGTATGGTAAATCTCAGATTAGAATTTTTTAACGGTTATGTCTTGTAAAATATACTTTGAACCATGTGGTCTCACTATTAATCATTATTAGTTTTAGGTCTTAATTTTGTGGATGCCCTTAAGCCAAGTGTTCTTATCTTTAATACTTTGCCTTTGGTCTTATTTTTGTTGTTTGCAATATTATAAATTTAATTCTTATTCTTAATTGGGTGATATTTGTCTTTTTTACTCTCTCAGCCTAGTACTCTGATATGTTCACTGTCCCTTACTTATGAATTCTGAATGCTTAAAAAAATTTTTATATGTGAAACAAAATTAGAACACTTGAAAATTCCTTGAAACTGGGTTATGGGTAATTGAGTTTCTTTGTTCTATCATTTTCCACACACTTGAAAATTTCCATCATAGTTAAAAATATATACAGATTTTCTATAGATAGATAGATAGACAGATAGATAAATAGATTGTATTCAGATAATTTGAATTACCAAAATACATTATCTATGGAGATGACATTAATTCCCTTCATAGTTCTTGAAACAAGTAATCAATTTTAGATATGTTCACTTAAATTGAGAAAAAGTTTTAGAGCCCACTAGATGTATGGTTGAGCTGATTGCAAGAAGGAATACAAAAATGACTGGAGCTCTCAAATTGCATTAAATGATTTTTACAATTGAACACCAAGGAATGGTTTTTCCCTGGGGATTAGTATAGATTTTTCAGTAGTATTGAGATAACCATTAAAGAGTCAGTAGGGAATGAGACATTAGGTGAGGGGTAAATATACAAAAGTGTGTGTGTGGGGGAATTTAAGCTGTTCATGGAGTACAGAATGACCAAATTTGGCTTTGGTGGAGGGATGGTAAATAAGTTAAAAATTAAATAAATTCTGGACCATGTTTTGTTGAATACTGACAGTCGACAGCAGAAGCCATTATGAGTCCACTTTCTATTTAGAAATGCTAATATAGCGGTGTGTTATAAAAGGAATTATGGAAGGAAAGTCAGGATCGAAGCAAATCAGTAGCAAGGCTCTTGTAATAATCCAAATGAAAATGGGAAGGACTTCAACTTGAGTTCTGATGAAAAAAAGGAGAATGGGGTTGATTGTGAGGGAGACATTGTAGAGCTGATATGCACTATTGATGTAAATGGGTTCGACCTGATGGGGAGACAGGGCTCCAATCTTTTGACTGTGAAAAATATATATTGTCAGAAATAAGGAGTTGAGTGCAAAGGAGAAGCTAATTTTAGAGTGAAGATACATTCATCTGATGTTGATGGATAGTGTTGAACAAAATAGACAAAATGTCTGACCTCATTAAGCTTGGAGTTCTGTGGGAGCGGAAAAGAACATAAGCAACTAACTTACTGAATTTAAGATAGTGATAGGTGATAAGAAGAAATCAAATAGAATGACATGCTTTTTGGAGAGACACAAGAGATTTGAGATTGACTGGTCAAGAATCTCTTGGTCTTGACCAAGGGTCTTTCCTAGAGAAATGAAAAGCAAGTGCCAATGCCTTAGGGTAGGACTGAGTTTGTTGTGTGCAAAGATACAAATACCAGTCTGTTTGCTTAAGAATGATGAGGAAATATCAGGAGGGTAGAAAATGAGACATAGAGGCCATCAGCAATCAGATCGGGTGGGTCTTTGCTGGTCTTGGTAAAGAGCCTGATTTCATTCTCAGTCAATGCAAAGACACGGGGGGAGGGGAGGAGTGGAGTGGAAGATTGTGCATGTGACGTGATCTGATCATTGAAGCCCGTGTTGTGGATGAGATGCCCAAGGGAGAGACTAAAGGAGAGAACCTTGGTAAATATCTGACTATACTCAAGCAGCAAAGAAGAAAGAGAAAGGTCGCAAAGATGGGATGGGAAGCAATCTAGTGCTAATGCACAGTTCCCAACAGAGGAGGAAGTTTCAAAAAGGAGGGAGTGGAAAAATGAAGTCAAGAGGCCAAGAGGTTGAAGAGGCGCTGTACTCATAGGTATCATATTATTTCCCACTCATGACATGTTTTAAATTCAACTTTGATTATTTAGTGAGGGAATGTATTTATTCCAAGTCTTTGTTCACTTTATGATATGTGTCATGAACACTTGCATAGAAGATAGCTATAAATTGTTTTAATGAGGGAACTGGATCTATATTTGTAAACACTAAAGGACCACCTTTTATATGTGTATATTTCTGTTGTATTTTGTGCAAAGATTTTTTTTCATGATTTCTTTTGATGAAGTAATTCCTATATGTTTCTATCCTATGCTGCAGAACTTCTTTAGGAACAACAATTCAAATGGAAAAGGGAAAAAACAAAAACAACCTTGAAATCCATGCCAGACTGGACTAGACATCAGTTATGCAAAAGTGAATAAGATAAACACTGTTTCTAATGCTCTGAACTTGCCTTCTAGTGGAAAAAATGTAACAAGAGTAGAAAGCAATGAAAGATGATAGCAGGGGCTTATGTCCAGGATTTGGAAGAGGGGGATCTTTAGAGGAGGGTTTTTTTGATATCTGCAGCATGAGCAAGAGTTATGAAACAGGGTGAAGATGAAATTGTGGAAAGTGTAACAGCCACTTTTATGTGTCAGCGTGGCTATACCACGGTCCCTGGTTATTCAATCAAACACTGATCTACGTGTTGCTCAGAGAATCCTCAACTGTGCTTATAAGGCTTTTCAACTGATGGAAACAGGCACACCGAGATTATCTAGCATAACCTCTCTTACATAAGGTTGGTAATTGTGGACTTAATCACATCCACAAAACACCTTCATAGCAACACCTAGATTAGTGTTTAAATAACGGGAATGTATTCCTGTCCAAGTTGACACATATAACTGACCATCACAGAGAGTTTTCTAGGACAGAGATCAGCATGTGTCATGGGCATATATTATAAAGTTGAATTTGCAAATCTTTATTAGATTCCTTTGAACTGTCTTTCATTCTCTTGGTGAAATAAGGTTAGCCCTAAGTTTATGTTCTCTTATTTATCAATTGGCAATCGTTTAATTTTTATAATTTTCTTCTGAATGATCTTGTTTTATTCTTCAGATTCCTGAAGTTCATAATTATAGTACAGAATTTGTAGCTCTAACCATTAATAGAGAGTAAGAAAATGATAGACCTTTTCCTTGGTTCACTATGTAAGACTACACATATTAACAAACATTCCTGACACCCTAAAATGAAGCACTTTAAAGTAAAAGCCAAGTACTAATGAATTATAAACGTGTTCCAGACTAATAGACCAATTTTTATTACAAATTTAGATTATCATAAGCTTAATATATTTTATTTCATTATTTCTTTCTATAAGTAAAAAGATTTCATTGAGAGATCAAGTGCAGCTTCAACTACAACCATGAGGACAGTTCTAGCACATAGAAGGTGATCAACAAATATTTATTTTTGAACAACCTGTGAGAAAGATAGTAAACTATTTTAGTTCAAAATCAGCGGTCACAGCGATAAGAAAATTAGGGCCACGGAAAATGAGATAAAACTAGAAAGAATGAAATAAATGCGATAGAGCTACATTAACATGGTCTTTAAACACAAGTTTTAATGGAGACATCATGTAAGGCTTTATGGAGTCAGTATAATTGGTTTGGAAGGTTTGATTTAGTGAAAAAAAACCTGTGGCAGTCATTCCAGACTGAAGCAGTAGTTTGCACAGAGAATTATTTAATTCTCTGAATTTTAATAAAAATCCAAAAAGCACATTAAAAATAGAAATAATGCATAATCTCGCATTTGAAAGAGCTACTCCAAATAGAAGGTAAAAGTTCCCTCTAAAGTCCTCTGATTCTCCTCCCCAGAAGTAATTACTGTCAATATTTTTTTGTGTGCTGGGTTCTAGGCTTTAGGTTATATTTCTTGTGATTTATTGATGCAGTTTGCACACACACACACACACACAAACTTCTCTCCTTTCTTTCTTAACAAACAGTGTTATCGTTTCATACAGATTGGCTAAAAACTTGTTTTCTTTGCTTAGGGACTAACGATGCCCTTCTAGTATTACACATACAAATCTGTTTCCTTGTTTTTATTGGTGAAACTGTATTCTCTTGGAAGGATGTGTCATAAATAATTAGCCATTCTTCAGTTGATTTTCAGTTGTTCTTGTCTCACTTAAATCTTTAATTCCAGCTGCCTTTTGTCATTTATTTTTAAATGAACAATGCTATAGTGAACATCTTTATGCATGTGTGTGTGCACACACATGTGTTTGTGTGTTTCCGTGCATGCATACGTGTGCACTATGATATCTGTAAGATGGATTCCAAGATGGGGGATAACCTATTTGGAGGTATGCAGAGATTTAATTTTGATTCATATTGTCAAATTTTCTCTACTATGATACCAATTTACACTATGGCCAGTATATGCAAATGTACATTTCCTCAACCCCTTATCAATCATTCAACATTTTTTAGCTAATCTGATAAGCAAAAAGAAACCATCATGCTTTACGTTGTATTTATTAAATTATTTGAAGAAAGAAATAATCTATTTTTGAAAAATGTTTCTAAGAACATGATGGAAACTACATGTCAGAGGTATAGACTGTAGGCAGGAAAACACATAGGAGGATTTTATATTAGTAAAAGTCAGAGATCATAGAGGCTTAAACTGGACAGAAGGAGGTGCTTCTGTTTCATAGGTAATCGCATGTCAAATAGCATGTTGACTTCATGTCACTATTAATGTATGGGCATGATTTGGAAAGCACATCTTTAGAAGCAGAAAAGTTTTATTTTTATTTTTTATTTTGGAGTTAGAAATCATTCAGTACCTCCAAATTGCACAATACATTTAAGGAATTATATATTCAGCCACTTAAATTTAAATGATGAATCCATTAATATGTCGTTTGATATATAGACCATAGTCTTTGTCTTCCAAAGAATATTTTAATCAAAATATTAAAAATAAGCTGGAGTCTCATTCAAATAGTTCATTCCAGCTGCCTTTTGTTGTAATATATCATGAATTATCTCTCTGATGGATGGGCAGCCAAATGCAGATAAAATTAGCTCTGCAGTCATTCATTTTAAATTGCTCTTGAATCATTTGGAAGTAAATTCCATTTCAGAAGAATACGCTTCAGGTCTCAGACAAAGAGATAATAATCCTATATTTTATGATATAAGCAATAATAGTTTAAGTCTTATGATTCTGAAATATAGAAACTTATGTATTAAGTTGATGAAAATTAAGGCTTGATATATAACCATAAAAGCCAGCAACCTAAAACTTCCTAGATTGATGTTCATAGCATAATATTTTCCTGTCAAGGATTAGGTGGAACGAAAGTCTATGAAAATAACACAAGGTACAAAGCTTTCTCTTCTTGTATATAAATGAAAAAACAAAGGCTGTATGAGATAACAGAAAAGGAAATAGAGATTTATCTGATATCTAGATTTAAAAATGTCAATTTCATTATTCAGTAATACTAGAAAGTATAAAATTTATTCAAGTAGTAGAGGAGGGTAAAATGAATAGTAATGTTATATCTAAATCACAAAGGCAGTTATGCTTAAAGGTAATACTGAATTCAATGAACAAAACAAAAACAACTATGGGAATTTAACTTTGTTAATCTGAAGGAACTTCACGTAAAAAACTTGTTTAGCAATGTAATTAATCAAACATTTTGCCCATAGAGCATAATGCAGTCAATATCAACATCTGGGTGTGCCTTTATATAACATATAATAATGTGGAATAACTGTGGCATGTTACCCGAAATAAGCTCACAGACTCAAGTTGCTATTCACACACTGAGTTCCTATTATCACCCTGAAGACTTCAGGAGACTTCAGATTTTTTTATTATGGAATAAAGTGCTGAGAGGATGCACTCCCTGCTGAAAAGTTAAATTGTTCTTTTCTAGCTTCAGGTTTTGGCCTGAGACCTTAATAGTAACAGAAAGTTGGTTTATTTGTATAGTAAAATGAATCGCATGCTAGGAACTGATCTCAGTAAACAGTCTACCAGGCTCAAGGTAGAATCTCTGGCTATATCATCTCTTGTATTAAACAGTCCCCTAGTGCTCTGAAAGAGTTAACCTCAGTGTGACAGGGATTTGCTTGTTTTGGATTAGGCCCTTGGAGAGACCCTGGTATATATCCAAAGGGAAAGCCATGAACAGATAAAATCACATGCTTTCACTTGCAAACACACTTGCTTAGAGAACTGATTGGAGCCTCAGTTTCATTGTTTGAAAACCCATGTCTTCTTCTAGAAAACATCTAATCTGTGTAAGAAGCCAGGAAATGCCAAATAAGTTTCAAAACGAATATCTACTAATAAAGATATAATTTCAGTTCTCAGATTTTCCACAAAGTGGAACGCTCAAGTGACATTTGTAGACAGGACCAGCTTCACGGGTATGTGGTTCGTCCTATCTGTCACACAGGACCTGCACTTTATTTAATGCTCTGCTTTCACCATCCCAGAATTCTTAATACATTTTTAAGAAAGATCCCTGGATTTTCATTCTGCAGTGGACCACAAAAATTTTGTAGCCAATCAAGTTTGTAAATCTTACTATGGTTTTAACATCTTATATTTGTAAATGAATTTGAGGCACTGTAAACTCTAAAATATCTTGTGAATCTTTTAGGAATGATCAAAGTTACTATTAATGTTACTATTTTTGCTTCCGTAAGATTTTTATTGACCTCCTGTATGGCACTACGCTAGACTTTCGGAAAATAAAAATGAAAACGATGTAATCCCTTCCTTCAAAGAGCTTTCATTCCTAGTTATTAAACATTTGTTATATATTTCTGGCTTTTGAAAATTGGGAATAGGTGCATGAAACTGGTTGCAAAAACTGAAAAGTAGATTACTCCACATGTATGCAAGGCAAATGCATATTGCAAAGGAACTAAATATTCATTAAGATGTGTTTGTACATGATCCTTTTTCCTTGAGAAATACACATGGTATTTGAAGATGATCATTTTTCTCCTTGTTAAATACATATAGATATAATAATGCTGGATATTTAAATACTCAGAAGTTTCCTTTATACGTTTGGTTGAAGAGGATTGGTAGCTTTTTTGATTAAAAAATTACTCTAGAATAGAAATCGAGGAAATTTCATTAAAAGACAATTTCTGATAGACCACTATATTGAAAATTATTGCTAATACCATTTTTGTCTAGAGCAACGAAAGTGTTGTCTTAGCATGCTTAACCTGATAATGGGGAGCTATTATCTGAGCTGATATCCATGGTTGGGCATGGTACCCGGGCCAACTGTTGCAAATGGACAAGGGAAGAATTTCAAAGCAGCCCATGAGCCTATTGATAATCAGCTGATTGCATTTTGTCACATCTATCCCACAATACATATCTTACTGACACAGGGTCTTGAAAATTATCTTCATAAATATCATTCCCAACACCTGAATTGAGTACTAGAAGTGCCATATTTCCTATTGTGAATTCACCTAGAGCAGTAAATATACTATACATATATTACGAGAGATGTTAATAAACTAATATGCTGTGGTTAGTTAAGGCATCTCTCTAGAGAAAATTTAAGAGATGGGGCTCATACAAAAACTAGAAAGACATGTAAAAGAAACACCGGGTTTACCACATGATGAAAGCATTTCAAATGATAGAAATAATTCCCTAATAACTTGCATATTAAGTGTTATTTAATAAGCGCCTTGAAAAATCAACACTTTATGAACCCTCAAACCAAGATATAAATTATGTCTCTTTATTTGTAGTGATTTGCTTGTCTTAAAACCCAAAATTAAGGAAATACAAAATTAGATTTCTATACATTTTTACATTATTAAATCACTATTATTTTTTTCCAGCACTTAACATAGCCCCTTTTGACTTGAAAACATATGTGTGACTTTCTCAACTTCCATTAGTCCTCCCAGTAGTTTATAATAAAATATCAGAAGAAAGAGATACATGCTTTGGCAAGGCAGGGTAATCACTTTTTGGTGCCTCTCTTTCTGTCAGATGTGAATGTATAAGTCCTTTGGCTACATTCTTGAATAAGGTAAGATACTATACAATCATCTGATGTCTTGCAATCATCATTCCTTTTAAAGGAACAAATCTCACCTTCTAAATCAATGACTGACTGACTGATTTTTATATTTTACATACCTAAATATATATATTGTTAGGAAAGTCATACAAAAGTTATTGTGTGTACGAATATACACCAATAGTAAAAATAATAATAATAGTCTAACTGACCCACTGCCTTCATGAGCAAATAATAATTAAAAACTATAACTAACATTTTACAGAATTGGAGTCCAATATTTTGTGGAGCTTTATTGATTATCAGCACTGTCATTATATATAACAATAAGTGCTTTCGAAGAAAAAAACTGAATAATGCCTTCAAGACATAAGCTTGTGCTGATGGATCTGTCACTAACTCCATTCCCCATCCTTTTGCCTTTCTGAACCATTTTTATTTAAGATATCTTGAGTGTTCTTGCATATTGACTGAAGAAGCTGGAATTGATGGAAACAAGGTTATCCTTTAGTAACCTGACAGTCTGGGTCCTTGATGTTCAACAATAGAAAAACCAGAAATGATGCCCTGGCTTAAGAAAATAAATTAAGGAAATAAAGTAAAAAAGAATGCTAGCTACAGGAAACATCATTCACATGTCAGTGTCAGGAATTTATAATTATGGATCAGCTTTGAAAGCTAGTTTTGTCTGTGATGCAAGTGAAGCCAATTTTTATTGCAAACCAAGTCAGAAAAGCCCGGATGCCTTTACTCTTTGACAGCTATCCCATGACCTATAAGAAAAACGTCCAAGGCCATGTTACTTAGTAGACAACTATCCACATACCCATAATAGGGCAGCAGACGAATGAGTGATGCAATGAGTTTTGAGGTAATATCTGAGCAACCAGTCTTTAACTACCAATAACATATCCTATGAACACTGTATATATATATATATATATATATATATATATATATATATATATGTACTAATATACATAACTACTGAACATATATACTTTTAAAGGACTTGTAAAAACTTTTAATTTTGGCATCACAGTTTTAACTTTACATATTAGCCTAGAGTGCTCAATCGACCTAGGGAATTAATAATAGTTTTATTCCCTCTGTTTCTCATGGAAGAGAATTATCAGGCTTAACTCTATAGTGTATTGGAAGACTCTTTTTAACTTGACTTTTTTTAAAATTAAAATTTACTGGGGTGACAATGATTAGTAAAGTTACATAGGTTTCAGGTGTATAATTCTGTAAATGGGGTCAAATATATGGTGATGGAAGGGGAACTGACTCTGGGTGGAGAACACACAATGTGATAAATAGATGATATATTACCTTGACTTTTGTAAAATATGATAATGGGATTTTTAAAAGGCACTTTTATTATTTTCTTTTTTTTTTTTTAATTTGGAATCGTGCAGAACCCAAGTTAAAGAAAAACATACTGCAAAGTGTGCAAACATCTCAATCGTTTTAGGTTTTGTTTATTCATTGGTGTTGAAACATCAGGGTAGGAACAATATATTTGATCATTTTCAGTGTTGTAAAAAACAAGGCTATTGTTCTTTATGATAATACTCAGTTATATTCTAATGAGCATACTTTTGACTATTCACATAACACATATGACATTTGAGGTATAATTTCAAAATGAGACCAAATAACATTGCTAGATTCTCAGCTGTACTTTAGCTCTACTGTTGGCTGACTTGATATTATCGTCTATATTTCCAGTACTTAGCATAATTTTAAGTTCAATAAATATTTTTGGTTAAATGAATCAATATTTCATGCAGTGGCATTTTTTAAAAATTATAAATCTGATCCTTAATTCATGTTTCTCATATTCCTTCTCAGCTCCTTGCCAAGGATTTAAAATTTACCTATGAGCCTTATACTTTTCAAACAAATTTTCCCAATGAAATTGCTTTTGCTTTTGTCAGCTCTCAAGGATAACACTGTGTAATGAGAGGTATAGTACTCTATCGGGATCATCACAGTTTTTGAGGGACACAAACCTAGGTTCTGATCACAGTGCTGCTATTTACTGCCCGTGTGTTCAGGGCAAGATATTTCTCCTCCCTGGTGTTGAGTTTTGCCATGCACAGAAATGAGAATGATAATTTAAATCCTTAATTGAGCAGTCAATAGACCTAACACTGCCTGGTGCATCACACCAGGCACTCAAATGCTTAATTAGATCATTTATGAGGCATTATTTTTAAACGAGTAGCAAGTAAAGGCAATTGGCTACCATGTTTTGAATGTTTTCCGCTTTCTTCTTGTTTTACCAGACGATGACTTTTTTCATGAACTGCCAGAAACCTTTCCATCTGATCCACCTGAGCCTCTGCCACATTTTCTTATTGAGCCCGAAGAAGCTTATATTGTGAAGAATAAGCCTGTGAACCTGTACTGTAAAGCCAGCCCTGCCACTCAGATCTACTTCAAGTGTAATAGTGAATGGGTTCATCAGAAGGACCACATAGTAGATGAGAGAGTAGATGAAACCTCTGGTGAGTTGACCATTGCATTTGGACTGCTGCTTAGGATTCACTTACTCACTACTTTAGCATGTTGTCATACTATTCATTCAATTACTGAAATTGAAAATGAAGTTATTATTCTTTGCTAAAATGTTTTGAATCAGTTTGGTTAAGATTTGGTGGTATCATTCCATGCATTGCAAAGTAAAATGTGATGAATACATCTTGATTTCATTCCTGTTGGACTATATGGAATTAAAACGTTCATGCTTAAGAAGACAAATAATGAGAATGAATGGACTGAATTAATGCTAAATGTCCTAGTAAAAGATGTCCTTGGATTTCATTTGTGTGTCAAATCTGGTGTCAGGTCAGGTCTAAATATCCTGGGGTTGGGGAACATATTTAACTAAGGATAAATCATGCTTGTTTACATGACCCTCCAATGTTAATTGACATGCATAATTTCCCCTTACATTTTTTAGACCATTTGTAAGTGCTGTAGATTCAAAGGATCGTGTATCCTTAACTTATATCTAAAAATGAATCCTAATTCTTACCTTATTTAAAGTTAATTTGAGGGTGATTGAGATAGAGATAGTGTGGGATCCAGGAAGAGAAATGGTGAGTGTAGCCACCATCTGAGTGGATCATGATCCTGGCATGGTAACAGCTCCTGACTTTATTGCTCTGTAAATATCATCCTTAATGGTAATATAAAGGCATAGAAAGGATGAAGTGGATTTTAATAACTTGAGGAATTTAGATTGAGTACGAAAGAAACTTTCTTGATAGCAATTATTTACTCTATGGTGGGTAACTTAAGATAGTTGTGGAATCTCCTAGAGTTTTTAATTTGGAAAGACATACAGTGGGTTAGGTGTTTTTGCTCTCCAGCAGGGAGAAGAGCAATTCGAACTTTCAGATCCCTTCCAGATCGATGATTTTAAAATATATAAAATATATATTTTAAATATTAAGATTTCACTAATCAGTAATTTCCAAGATGAATAGTGACATACGTGACAAAAGTGGAAGCATTTAAATATCTTCATTTCCCTTCATGAGTATCTTTACATACCCAAATGGATACATGTTTTCAAAATCCAAATCGTTATTAATTCATATTTGTATCCAAATTGGGATTAACCAAGGGTGAGCAAAGACCAGCCCTTGAAGGAGATCTGTACTCAATGCCTCTAACATGAGCATATTGAGGTGATGAGACATAAAGAAATAGAACAGACTGTGAAAGTTCTGAGAAGAGGCATGTGAAGCATACATTTATATAACACACATGGTCTGAGTCAATCAGGTGGGAGCTCTACCTAATAGTTTGTCAATTTGTGAATCAATACATTCTCTGCATGCAAGCTGATGACAGAAATGACTGGGTATCCAACTGTACGGTAGCTGACCTCAGGAAATTGGCCCATCTCTTGGTCTAATTACTCAGAAAAATAACTTCACCACATGTCTTCACAATCTTGAGTGAAATGAGTTTTATTTGTTTTAGCTCATTTATCTGTAAAGATTTCAAACATAGAAGTTTTAATGGTAAGAGGAAAAGCAAAGAAATCATAAAAGCTAAAATGAGAGTCACAAACATATTTAGGCTTGTCTTTACTAAATTAAAGAAAATGCTTATATGGGAAGATTAGAAATAAAACCAAAACTGTTCTGATATTGAGCATCTCTCACAGTTGCAATGCTATGTTGGTTTCATTTTACAAACACACACACACACACACACACACACACACACACACACACACGTGGACACTTTGGTCAATGTTGCTCAAATAGTAGTTCACTATAATCAGAAGTGTCTGGACACTGATGGTAACCACTTTGAGCACCTCTTGTAATTGCAGAAGTCAAAAGTGACTTGTATTCATCTTCTGTTATTGGTATATATTGAGTATTACAATTTTAATAGATTTTTTTTCCTTTCCTAAAATGTGTATACTTTTTGTCACCTTCTGTGTGTGTGCATATATATACATGTATATGCACACACTTTATTTCTGTAAAGCATACTTTTATTATTTTCACATAAAAGTAATTAATATTGTACATACCAATATTTAAAAATACCATTCAAAACAACTACAAATGAAATATATGGCATGTTTTCATTCAAATTCAGGATGGGACAGATGAAAGCTAAGGGAAGATTTGGTAGTTCCAATACTTGAATCTCCTAAGATTCATGGATGGAGTAGAATATAATATGCCTTTTTGTTGTCTTTAATTTTCATCCAAAACTTTACAAGAAAGTCAACATCTAGATGATGTATTAGCTTTAAAGTTAGGAAAAAGGCATATACCCTCAGATACCAGTATTATTTGGTATAGTTTTTAACATACTATTCAGTGCAATTATACAAAACAAATAATTAAAATATATAAAAATTGTAAAGAAAGTGGAAAATGATCATTTTTGACAACTAACATGATTTTTAGAGATCTGGAAAAAATGCATTTTTAAAGTAAAAAATTGGAAAAAGATCAAGAGAATCCAGAAAAATGGCTGATAAAATATTTACATAACTCATCTACTTGTGTACTGTACAGATAGCCAATTCAGATTATAATGGAACAAACTATATCACTTAAAAAGAAAATATGCAGTTATTAAGTTAACAAGAAATTTGCAGAATTTAGAAAGAAAAAGTTTAAATTTTACTCAGAGACAAAAAAAAATGCAATGGGGCCGGCCCGGTGGCTCAGGTGGTTGGAGCTCTGTGCTCCTAACTCTGAAGGCTGCCGGTTCGATTCCCACATGGGCCAGTGGGGTCTCAACCACAGGGTTTGCCGGTTCAACTCCTCTAGTCCCGCAAGGGATGGTGGGCTCTGCCCCCTGCAACTAAGATTGAACATGGCACCTTGAGCTGAGCTGCCACTGAGCTCCCGGATGGCTCAGTTGGTTGAAGAGGGGGCTCTCAACCACAAGGAAAAAAAAAAAAAGCAATGATTTGAATAAGAGGAAAGACACATCTTGTTCTTAGATAGAAAAACAATACATTTTTAAATGTTTAATGTTTATAAATGAATCCATAAGATCACCAGTATTATATGAAAAATAATAGCTGAGAGAATTCTGAAATAGGAGTATAATGAGGGAAACTCAGCTCTTTATAAACGTATTATAAAGCTAAGGAAGTTAAAAGAGTTTGATCTTAGCAGAGGATAAAATATACAGATTAATGAATTAAAATAGAGACCAGGAAACACTCAAATACCTAAGGCTTTCTACAATGTGTTAAAGATGGTTTTTCAACCCACAACATAGGCATTTGGGAAAGTATAAAATAAATAAATAAAGCTTGAGTTCTATCTCATTCTTTAAAATAAAATAAATGCTAGATGTTAGGGCATAATGTCATCATCATTATCATCATCATCACTAGGGGAAAATTTTGTTGGTTGGTTGGTTGGTTTCAGTGATGGGCAAAGCCTTTTTAATGAAGATAAAATGGAAGTCTTATAAGAAAGTATTATTAAATTTGAATATTCAAATCAAGAAAACCACAAAGCCAACGTACAGATCCTCCCTCCCCAGGATTTTGGAAAAAAACTCCAAAAAAATGAACAAAAAAGAAACTAAACCTAATTACATCTGTGGACAGATGTTAATCAAAGGGCTAATTTAATTAATATGTAACTATCTCTTAAAATATATTTAAGCAAAAGATCAGCAACCCAAGAGAAAATTGAGCAGAGTCTGAACACAGAGATACAGGGAAAAAATGCAAATGGTAAATAAGCATCTAAGGTGATGTTGTCCCCATGAAAACAGGTGTCAGCATACAGTACTGATGAAGGAGTGGGATAGAGAATATCTTGTAGTTTGTTGATAAAGTTCCAAACTGATACAATCTTTTTGAAGGACAATTTGAAAATACCTATCATTTAAATGTATATACCCTTTCTTCAGTAATTACAAATTTAGGAACTATCTATAAATAAAATTCCAAATGAGCACAAAGATTGCATGCAAGGTTGTCCCTTGTACCCTGTTGCAGTAGCATGTCAAGGACTGTTTACCCCTAGGTTGGAATCCTGTGATGCTTCTTAAAGCACTGAAATTTCTCCACATGTTATAGCTGCAGAAAAATCTTTCAGACAGAATTTTAAGTGAAAACTAAAGTACAGAACATTACATGCAATATAGCCTCATTATGTAAAGAAAGAGGATGCACATAGATTTGCTTATGCATTAGGATTTCCTGGAGAAATATGCAACAAGTAGTTTACAGCTCAGAATCTGGAGAATCCTTTTATTCATTGTTTTTTGTTTTTGTTTTTTTTTTCCAATCTTGTGAATCCGTTATTTTCATTAGAAATAATAAAACCTGAAAATAAAAGCCCAAAGCACTTTCTTGAATCTTTTTGCTTGCTACCATAAATCTCCAATCTGTACAGTATTGGGGGGAAATGTATAGCTCTCTAGTATTAGAGCTCTTTGCTTTCCTGTGAAATCAGAAACATTGTGAATGGAATTGAATTGAACTGCTTGCTTTTTTTCCCCCTTTGAAGCTTCATTCACCTGCAATTTTGGTCCTCAACTCTCCACTTAAAATAGTCTGATTATAGTCATGTTGGGCTCTTAATGGTTCCTAATCACAAGAAATGTTAGAATACATTGTCTTGAAATATATTACAAGTCAGAGAAATTTTCTTGACATTTAAAAAATCAAATTGGTTCTCAGATGATAGGACAGAGACAAGTCATTGCAAACAAGTTCACTTTTTATAGATACCTCCACCTTAGAATAATGATATTAGAAGCATGTTTAGTGGCAATCAGATACATTGCCTTGCAACTAGGAAAAATCAACTGCATTCAATAAAATCTCCCTCAAATGTATCTTCACATCAATACCCCCAAAAAAATAAAACTGAAGAAAAGAACGAATGTTTTTCCTCCAAGGCACAAAATTCTTCCTTTTAAATTAGGAAAGCTTTAAACAGACTCTCTTGGTCTGATGTATGAAACAAATGATTATTTGTACTTACTGAGCACAGCAATAGCATTGATTATAAAATATACTGATTAAAGATCATTCACTACTGGTATTATTTGCTTTTCCATCAGTGAAACCACATTTACATTTCTTGCAAGTATGTAATATAAAAAGCAGAAAAGTGGAAAGCAGTATATATTAGATGGTTTAAAATTTTCAATAATCAGAAGCTTTTGATTTTGGTAATATAGTAATAAGTACCTGTGTTCTTTCAGAATCCCATTAAAATCTTGATCTGTTCAAAATTTTATGGTTACATTTTTAAGAAAAACTCAGGCTTGACTGCTTGCTTTCTATTTACTTGAAGTCTTTCCAACCCTTGTTTCCATGGTACCTAAAATTTACCATCAAAAAGCAAATATTCCCCTCTATGAAGAAGCAAGGGAGTTTAGAAAACGTTGGTTGCTTTGAAATTTCAATAATCCCTGAGATTTTTCCTTTTCATTTTTAATTGTTCTCACATTAGCAGAATAATATCAATAGGACCAACATAACAACAACAAAAATAGAATTACAAGCTTTATACTGAATACCTTATATGTATCAGACCATTTAGTCATAAAAACAATCTTATGAGATACTTTTGGGCTTCTTCTTTTGTAAATGAGAATACTGAGGCTCAACAGGATAAAGAAACTAACTGTCCCCAATTCATATACCTAAGAGGTGTCAGAGCGAGGATATGAACCCAGGGCTCTGATTCCAAAGCCTTTGCTCTTGGCCGTTATACCCAGTGTCTTCCTAAATTCTGCCAAATCTACAAAACACAGAAAAGACTTTTAAAAAGCTGTGTAATATCATTACCCCTTTTCTCAGGAAAAAAAAATCAGGCTCAGTAGGTCAGCTAAAATTTTATCTTTCATGCTTTCATCTGCCTTCCTTGACTTGTGTCAGATTTTCCATATGTGGCCTTTTGTGATTCGTTAAAGTACTAAGTTAAGGTAGTGCATAGGATTTGATTCTTTTTATTCTTGAGGGTATTAAACATTCGACCAAATAGCAAAAGGTGAAACTTACTTTAAAAGAAAAAAAGAAATTGATGAAGAGAAGCTATAATGGGGCACAAATTTAAGTAAATTGCCTTTACTAAAAATGGAGTTCTCACAAATATGCTGTGCTCACTCTGGTCCCCATTTGTTGTGAGAGTGGCACAAAGAGATTCTCCTCTTATATTCCTCTTTCATATAACTCTTCTCTCCATCCCATCACAAAAAATAGAAATCTCAGCTTTATCCCTTAATCCAAAGTGATCATCAATTACTACCAGTTCCTTCTCAGGATTTTCCCACAAAACATCTTTCTATTTTTAATTCTTGCTGCTACTCTCCTAGTAGTGGACTTTATTATATACTTCTTAGATTATTCAACTAGCCTCCTATCCCTTCTTTGTTTTGTCCTTTCTTTTCAGCAATCCATTCTTCAGATAGTTGCAGGCCTAAAGCACAGATCTAACTGATTTTATCATTCTATTTCTTAAAATACAGAGGGTGTCAAAAAATGTATACACATTTTAAGAAAGAAAAAAACCTGTATTAAAATTATGCTGATGGTAACCACTGTGAGATCTCTTGTAATTGCAGAAGTCAAATGTGACTTGTATTCAACTTTTGTTATCGGTATATATTATTACATTTTAATGCAGTTTTATTTCCTTTCTTAAAATGTGTATACATTCTTTTGGCACTCTTGAACCCCCTTTGTTCATGGAATAAAACACATCCTCCTTGGGCATATATTCAAAAGCTTCAATACAATCTGTTCCTGATCAAACTTTCTAGCCTTTTTCTAATAGGTTCTTCCCCCAACATATGCCCTATGTATGAGGGTTTTCCCCCTTAAACTCCGTTAAGTGAACCACCAGGGTCTTATAAGTGCTATTTGGAGAACAAAACAAAATAAAAACTAACAAGTAAACAAAAGGCTTTGTGGTCAACTAATTTAAAAAACTACAATAATTATAATACCCTTTTGGACAAAAGAATATATTAAATTTGTGTGTAAAAGTCCCAGGAAAGTTCTGCAATGAAAAAAAAAACTTTTTTTTTAACCTCATATTATTTGGCAACTGAACTCTTCTTCACAGAACCTTTATTTAAATATCATGAGAACTTAATGTCACAGTAGGACATTATATAGGAAATGTTGCTCATACAGATTCAAAAGGAAATAGGTGAGATGTTTAACTTTTATTAAATGAATGCAAACACTCTTTACACTTTTGTGTCTTAGAATCACAGATATTTTAAGTTGTGACACTACAACAGTCATTTATAGTCAATGAATTACTGGCATGCTTTTCATTAAATTGAGTGTAATTAAGTTTTCATTATCTTAACTTAGTAGCCTTATGACATGGAACTTTAGGAAATAGGTCTGGTCACCTCCTGGCCTTTAATCTTAGAAAGGGTATTTGAGAAAGATAATTTATCAAGTCTCTTTTCTGAAGTTATCTCTCTTCTTCAGTCTAAACATCAGGTGCTAAAGAGTACAACTCCATGAAATCAGGGATTATGTCTGTCTTTTTCACTATTCTAGTTCAATGGTTAACTTCATGTTGAGTACTTAGTAGGTGCTCAATAAATATTTGTTCTATGAATTAATGATTCCTTTATACCATACTTCCCCCAACCCACCGCTATTAAAATCCCAATCATTCTTAAAGAAGTGTCTCAAATGCAATGACATGCGTGAGTCTTTCTATAAGTCATACCTAAACATGTTTACATTACTCGTTTGTATTTCCATTTTCATTATACATGTAAGTTGTAAATGTGTATTAGGTTAAACCATATGAAATTATCAAGTCAACCATTTTTGAAGTACAAAAATGACCATTTCTTGTAATTCAATATCACTGAAAGAGTTATATTCGCATATATTATATAAAATCTCTGTCTCTTCAAATAGATTGGAATAGTATGTAAGGTTTTGTGAAGCTTTGTCTTTTCTGAAGTTTATAACACAAGGTACTAAGCACAGGAGGTGATCAATAAAAGTTTGTTCTGTGGAATTATAGCCACTCATCCTACTACATGTGGATAATGGAAAAATTTAGTGAGACATACTGATGACATTTTTATTTGGAATATTCCATGAACAGGTAATTTGAGGAATACATAAAGATAGCATAATATTCTATAAGAGTTATTTTACACATTTAGTATACACATCAGACCAAGGTATTCTCCATGTAAAATAATTACTTTAATTATCAGTTCTCATCAACAGAGTGAACATTGTCAAAAAGAAGTAAGATGAACTTTGCTTAAATTTTAGTAAATGAGACATAAAATTTGGAAACTCTATTTGAACTTTATTCCGTAATTTGGGATAATTTTTTAACTCAATGGGAATATTGCCTTTACAAGAATAGAGCCTTATATCTGTAATATATTTGTCTGCCAATGAAGATAAATGATTCTAAAATGTAAATCAATTATTTTATTGATTTCCTTCTCAGAGGTACTTATTTCAATGGCAGAAACTTTAACAATTTTTCTTTTGAGTATGAGTCTGGCCCCAACATAAAAACAGAAAATTGGCAAGGATCATTTAGTACATGAAGGCTTTTCCACTGAGTAAATCTGATCATTTAGCAAGAAAGTAGTTAGTGATAACAGAATATCAATTACCCTGAAATATCCTCTTTCATATTCCTCATTTGTTACTGCTCACAATTGATCCATCCTTATTTCCCACTGACTTTTAAGTATTCAATCATCTAGGTTAATGTGGCCAATACAATCTCAGCTGCACTTATAAAAACATGGTTGGATCAGAGTTCTAGAACTCAGATTTTTGTTGTTGCTTTCATTCCATTCTAACATGAAGATAGTCTCGACTAATTGAGTGGTTTTGGCTCTATCACTGTGTATAAACCTGCTGTTTGTTCTCATTCCTTTTGTAAGTTACAAATAGAAGTGAGTATTTGAAAATTTTTAGGCTGCACATTTGGATTCCTTTTGTTTTTAATTTATCGTGAAATTTTTGTTGTTGTTTGTTCATTTTTGGCAGATATCAATATTATAGACCCTGCACATATTCCAAAACACCCTGACTAAACCATATTTGAAGAACTATGTAATGTAATTTAACTATGTCCCATGGGGAAGATTTTTAATATTTGAATTGCATACTGTATAGAAAATTTTAATAGTATGTATTTATTGAACAGATCCAGTCCAGGACATGATTGTAAAGTACAGGCAAGAAAACATTACATCTTTCAATGCAGTTTTGGCAAGCTGTGTTTCATTAGAGGAAAACAGAAATTTTCTAAAATTATATACAGCGAGAGTTCACGCAATGAACACAAAGGAATTCTCCCTTGCCAATTAACACTTAGGGCAGGGTTACTTGTAATGTGTTACTCCTTTTCCTTCTCACAGCTAAGATAAAAGCACTGATTACTACAATTTAATTAAGACTATGTAAGTGTATAAGCAGATATGTAAATACATACATACATAGGTATTTGTGTGTGTGTGTGTTTGTGTGTGTATTTTCCCAAATTTAGAAAAGAGAAAATCAAATGCTACCCACCCCCAGGCCCACACAAATGCTACAAGAAAACGCAAGCGTCCAAGGACCATTCTTCATCTAGATTACTTGCTATCCAAATAGGGCATTTCAGGAGCAAAACTAGTGATTGTGTTGCTATAGCAATTTTGCCCTGTGCCCAGCAACCATACGTATGCTGTGGCTTAGAGTTTTAATATGCCCACTTCAAAGTGAGAGAGAATAGCACAAGTGTTAAAAGCCATAATGTATTTTTAATCTAACCTTTGGCTAAAATATGTGAGGGTTTTAATGAGAGTCTCTGGTTTATTTTCATAGGAAGGTACATATCTAATAGAGTTCTGGATTGTAATATGAAATGAATTAATCACTTTGTTTAAGGAATTTTAAGAAAATTTTCAGTTTAAAAGAGAGGATTAGCTTTCTAAAGAACATGGTTTTCTCTCAAAATTTAAATGTTTTTTCCTGGTTGATAATTATGAAATAATGACTCAGGTTGTTGTTCTTTTGATTCTGTGATGTCATAAATTGTTATCTTTTCTGTTTGAGTCTCTGTATTGCTAAATCTTACTAATATTCTCTCAATAACTGTCTCAAAAGTCTAGTGCTTTTTTCTCTCCTCACCCCAACATTTTGGGGGGTGGGGGCATTTTGAAAACACAACAGAATTTTTTAGTTAAAGATGCCACAATCAATGAGTAATCTAATGCTAAAACTTGAGGGGAGAGGGTTTAACTTGCACTGGACCCTTTAGTCTTCTTCCCCAAAACCATCAATCTCTCAGCTGGGAATTCTCAGGGCACTCCTGGGAATAACTGTTGAAATATCCACTCTTGCCAGTTCCTTTGAAAAGCACTATTTAGAGATACAAGACAAGCATGCAAAACATGACAGCTACAATGAGCAAAATATCAGGGTCTAACCAAAAATTAAGGACAGCTTGTGGGAAGTACAAAGTCTAGCAATGAAAAATAATTCATATTAGGGAAGTCCTGGACTCACTTATGGTTTCATCTAGGGTTTAAGCTGATCTCAGTTTTGGAAGAAAATCTCCAGGAACACAAAGGCAAGAGCAGCAAGGAATTATTAGGGCATTAACTGTCACCCTGACTGCGTTTGATAATCGTGGGGAGGGGAGGATTTTGAAAACACCTATGGTCTGGCGCACCCCAGAGAGAATGATTTAATTGGGAACAGGGCATAGCTCTTTCTTTGTCTGTTTTTGTTTTAAGCTCTCTAATAATGCTAAATAGCCAGGCTTGAGAACCAGGGCAAGAGGATACAGTGTTGTGAAAACGCAGCAGAGAGGAAGTACATAGACGTGCTATTCAAAAACCATGACCCAGATATTTTACATGGTGCTGTAAGAAAAGACACAACTAAGACCTGACACACTTAAAATCTCAGTTTAGGGGAGGCAAAGAGAGAAAGGCAAGAGAGAGGGAGAGGGAGAGGGAAGGGAGAGAGAATGCTTTACCATTTGCTCGTGTTCTCCTCTGATTATGAGAATAAATTCATGAAACCCCTTGATAGTTCCGTGGTATAGAGTTACATGGCAGAGAGCCCTTGCTTTCTTCAATATCCTTCCGCCTGTCTCTGCATATTAAACTTCTCAGGCTGAGGCATAGCAGTCTCCTGAGGGAAGAGAGGGGAACTCTGGGGCTTGAGTGAATTAAAGTTTACCTGAAAAAACCCAGGGGAATGTTTTGTACAAGGCAATTCCAGGAATGGCAGGAGTGAATAACATGCATCTTTTTATAGCTACTGCCTTTATGATGCTAGACAGTGATGCCCTCTGTATGAAATGATGTTAGAGCCCGAATGGCTACCTCCCCACACCCAATGCTTAGTGCATTTGTGGACACAGAAATACACTGCATGGCAGACAGCTTTTTCTCACCATTATGTCAGATTTTTTGAGTCCACTCTTTGAAAGTAGAGACAGAGAGTAAATGCCCTTAGTCATACTCAAACTGTATTAGTTTCCTTATACTGCCATAATAATTTACCATGAAATACATGGCTGAATGCAACAGAAATGTATTCTCTCTGTTCTGGAGGCTGTAAGTCTGAAATCCAGCAGTGCCACACACCCTCTGGAGACTCTAGAGGAGTCTGTTTCTTGTCTCTTCCAGCTTCTGGTGGCTTCCCTGGATTCCTGAGAGTCCCTCCAATCTCTGTCTTTGTCTTCCTATCATTTTCTCTGTGTCTGTCTTCTCTGTGTGTCTCTTATAAGGACACTTATCACTGGATTGAGGGCCCACCTGCATAATCCAGGATCTCAAGATCCTTAATTTAATGGCCTAATGCAAAGACCCTTTTGCCAAATAAGGTAGCATTCACATTGTGAGGATGCCTATGTGGGCATGTCTTTTTAGGGACCACCATTGATTCCACTACACTCACCAAACATCTGTCAAGAAAAAGTCACCTAATATGGCAGTTCAAAAGAGCAATGAACCTTAGTAGACACCTCACCAAGAAGATACACAGGTGGCAAGTAAGCATATGAAAAGATGTTCCATATCGTATTTCATCAGAGAAATGTAAATTGAAACAACATTGAGATACCACTGCACACCTATTAGAATAATCACAATCCAGAACACTGACAACACCAAATCCTGGCAAGGATGTGAAACAGCAGGAACTCTCATTCATTGCTGGTGAGAATGCAAAATTGTACAACCACCTGAAGCACAGTTTGGAGGTTTTCTTACAATGTTAAGCATATTCTTACCATATGATACAGTCATTACACCTCTTTGTATTTACCCAAAGGAGTTGAAAACTTATGTCCACACAAAACCACAGATGTTTATAGCAGCTTTATTCATAATTGCCAAAAGCAGGAAGCAATCAAGATGTCATTCAGTAGGTGAAAGGATAAATAAACTGTGGTACATCCAGTCAATGGAATAGTATGACGCACAAAAAGGAAAGGAGCTGTCAAGTCAGGAAAATATATGGAGGAAACTTGCACACATATTATGAAGTGATATTAAGTGAAAGAAAGCAGCATGAAAGGGCTAATACTGTGTGATTCCAACTATATGACATTCTGGAAAAGACAAAACAATAGAGACAGTAAAAAGATCAGTGGTTGTTGATCTAAAAACAGAGGGAAAGGAGACATAAGTGGAGCACAGAGGATTTTTTAGGGCAATGAAACTTCTCCATGTGCTACTATAATGATGGATACATGGCATACTTTTTTCTAAATCCATAGAGTGAATGTTAACGTAAACTATGGACTTTGGGTGACAATGATGTGTCTATGCAGGCTCATCAATTGTAACAACTCTACCCTGTAGTGGGGATGTTGATCATAGAGGAGGCCATGCATATGTAGGAGTAGGAGGCATATGGGAAATCTCTGTACCTTTCTCTCCGTTTTTCTGGGAAACATTACCGCTCTAAAAAGTAGACTATTAAATACCATGAAATAAAAAGGCTATGACGTTGGAGGAAGTGAGTAGGGGTGGTGGGAACTGAAAGTGAAGCCATATACCTGGCTAATTACCCTCGTTTGGCCAATTTTTCTAAATTAATTACTAATGTAACAGGCAATGAAAGCATTTCCTAGTATTCTTTACCAGCTTTCTGAAGCCTCTCCCAATCTGTTGCATTGCACTGTGGGCCAGATACAGAAAAAGAACTGCTCAGTCAGGCTCCTGCATATAGCTCATTTTCCTCATGCCCATGGCATCCTTGCCAACCTCTGCAAGCTGGCAGTTATCGCGTTTCATGGAGACCTGAAAATTCTCATAACCATGTTGCTCCTGAAAATTGTTTTCCTACATAGTTGCCAATACCAAACCAAAATAGCCAATATAATCAAAAGAATATCACTTGGTAATTTCCTACACACACACACACACACACACACACACACGTCCTTGGCCTAGCAACACAATGGGAATGTAAACACGTTGTTAATGCAGTTGCTCTCAGTTAGCTTCCCAGATGGCTTAAGTTCAATAGATTTTTCCCCCTGATTTCCTCAGCTTCTCCTAGCAAGTGCTAAACAGCCATTATGCCTTTTCCTGCACATTGAGATTCATCTGCAGCTACTAAACTGCCTCCAAAGTGCTTCAATTTTGCATGAGCACTAAGCTGGGGACTGGGAGACATTACCCAGTGCTGAAGGCCGGGATCATTAGAAAGAGCATGTAAATCCTCTGAACCAGAAATAAAAAGTGCAGAGATTTCCTTTGTGGAGTCCCCACTGCAGCTTTATGTAAAACACAAACCTTTGGCAAGATTTTATGTGGTTTCTTTTACTTTCTAAATTTTATTATCCCCTTTTTAAACTTTGGCATATGTGTTCTAATTTTTCTTTTAAAATAGTGAGATTTATTTCATAGTCAGAAAGATATGAAATAATAGCCATGCACTTTCATTATTTCTCTTCTGAGGACACCAGATCCCGCTTTACTTTTAATGGGCATGGAACTTCAAAATACTGCTAAGAGATCATCCACAGGATAGATGTTTAAAACAATCTCTAAAATTGCTGAGTAGGCAGAGCTTGGGGCGGGAGAAGCGTTGGCATATCTCATATTTATGTAAGGGACATAAATCTGCATTATTTAAGTAAGTATAGATGTAGGAAGTGTACAGATATTGGACTATGGAGAGAGGTTGGCGTAGAATGCAAAGCGGATTGTGAAAATTATCAATGAGCAAAAAGTGATTGTATTCTTCTCATTTTTCAAGAGATACAACCCTGTCCATTATAGATACATTATTACCTAAAAGTCTTTTTTGCATTTTTCAAAGTGAACATACTTTTATCTGTACCTGATTGGTATTTCCATCTTTAATGTCCTCCCAGTCTGTCACACCAGCTTGCTCAAATGTAAAGCATGTCTGTGGTCAGCTGGAGCAGTACCTCCAAGAGGATGGGTGCAGTATTTCTGAGTGTCCTGCCATCCTATTTGCTGGGGGGCGGGGCCCGAGCCCCAAGCCCACGGAGTTGTCACAAAAAGCACTTATGATGGAAAGATTAACTCTCCATTCTCATTTAGTATTTCCTTTGAAGTAGAATTTTTTGAACAGTTAGTATAACATTTTTTTAATTTGTTTTTTTAAATTTTTTTGTCTATAGTATATCCGTTCAAGAGTAATAAAGCAGGCTCCTTTTACATAATTTCTCTACAATTATTTCTCTTTTTCTGTATATGTATGTAATAGGTCAGGCTATTTTTTTTAGTATTCTGAGAGTAAAAATGTACATTTATGATCAGACACAGTAGCTCGTTAGTTATCTCTAAATATATTTCCAAGCACATTTATTAACCGTTGATTTATTCAACACTGCATATGCAAGTGGGATCTGACAGAAAAGTGACTAAATGGGTTTATAATAGAGTATGAAGGAAATGCATTCCAACTTGTAGGTAAAAAGAAAATTCTGGATGAATAATATACATATAGATATACACAGCAATGTTAGGTACATATGTGTACCGTCTCTATAACGTATCCATTTTATACTGAAACCCAGTTCTTTTTGTCAGCATGTTGTATGTATCTTTCAAACTGAATAGTCCTATTCATTAATTTCCCTTTACTGAAAACATGGCTAATCATGAAAATGTCATCATCTTTATTAGCATTAGTATCATCACAAAATATTATTTACTGTGACTCCATACCTCCTGACACTGAACCACACATATTAAATAGCTAGCTTTCCTGTTCTCCCATGGAGATTGTTTATCCACTAGGGTGGATACATTTATAAAAGAAAAGAAGGAGAACAAAACTTTGCCTGGAGATATGAAGAGACATATGATTGAAGCTGTTTGTTCAGTTGGCAGTATTATACACTTACATAAATATCTCAGGGAATTGGAGCTCATGGTGGGAAACAATCATTTTTTTTCTTCTTCTTTGTGCTGCTAGTGCAGAACAAACATGAAGACAAGTAACACACAACAGTCAGAATCTTCTGAAAAGAGAAAAATTTTGCAAGCATAACATTTTGAAAATCATATTTTATTACATAATAAGAAAATTCCCGTTTTGCAGCATTTTGAGCATAATATTACAATCACATATTCAGACATTTGAAAATTCAGAATTAATAACAGTTTTTCTCTGGGTACCTAACAAGACATTGCCAAAATAATAATAATAGCAATAATAATTTGCAACTAAGCTCTTGATCGTAGTTAAAAAACAACCAAAGTATTAGGAGACTTATAGGTATTTTTTTCATCTACTTATCCAGTAGTCGTTTATGAAGACCCATTGTGTGTCAAGCATATTATATCATTTAAGTCTGTATTTTGCTGAGCTGTAGGGTGGCTGGTTAGGTCAGTTTGTTAGAACATGGTGCTAATAACACCAACGTTGCCGGTTCGGTTTCTGCAAGGGCCACCACGAGCTGCGCCCTCCTTAAAAAAGAAAAAAAAAAAAAAAGTTATGCTGAGCTGCAGTAACAATTAAAACACCCCCCTCCCCCAAAGATACAATGGCTAAACCACAATAGAATGGTACATCTGCTTACACAACAGTTCCAGGAAGGGGTCCTTGTTTTTCCCTTTGGTTAGGCCTGGACGCCTAACCATTTGTGGCTCTATCATCTTCTTAGGCCTTATCTTCTTTGGCATCCAGCCAACAGAAAAGAAAACACAGAGCAAGGAGGACACTTCCCAGCTTCTTCAGCAGCGTGGCTAAGAAAAGGTGCATGTTCCTTGCACTCATGTTCTATTGACTAGAATTGTTTCTGTGGCCACTTCTAAAACAAAGGAAGCTGGAAAATGCGGTCAAGATGTGCTCCCTGGAAGATCTAAGAGCTCACAATCTTTGTCTATACAAGGACTTTCTCTTCAAGATGTCTTTTGATCCCATGACAGTCCTGTGAAGTACCCTGGGGAAGGACTATCTAATTTATGGATATAAAGTTTAAGAAAATGAGAGATTTAATGCCCTGCCCCAAGTTACTCATGATGATAGCCAAGCCAGCACCAAAAATCTGGTTTTCTTCCTTTTGGTCTAATGTTCTATTTTCTTCTACATTTAGCTCTTTCTGTCAGTAAAGACTTTCATACTATAGAAAACAATAGTCAAAATTTCATTTGACTGGATAACTATGAGTATTTCAATGTCGTTGGGATTTCTTAAAAATTCAATTTCTTGGTTTTCCTATTGACACATCAACTCTACTGGAGTAGGAATTCTAATACTCAGAGCCAGTTCTCCTCTCCTTCCTGGGCACACAGGAATACTACAAGTCCTGGCATCTTTGTGGCTTAGCTGGGCCAAGCAATTATTTCTATCCAGCAGGCTAGGAGCAAAAGTTATGTCGCCACTGCTGAGCCAGGTCATTCAAAAACAGGTGTAAGCAATCTGTGCTCTACTCTCCTTGTTCAGAGACCCTGGTAGCCATGGTTGAGAGGATGTAGATTCAAGATAGACACAGATTGGATTACTAACAAAGTTTGTGTAGGACAGCTTCCCTGAAGACTTTTGTGATAGAAAGATATACTTTTATTTTGTAAAGCCTCTGAAAAGAGAGGTGTTATTTAGTACACAGCATAGCATAAACTCTTCTAGCTGCTGAAATCATATGAGTATTACATGTATCACTTCATTTAATCCTTAAAACAATCTATTGAGTTAGGAATTTTGATTCCCATTTTCCTGTTGAGGAAAGTGATATTTAGGAAGGTAAGGGAATTTTCCCAAAGTCATACATTTAGTCATTGGAAGAATCAGAATTTGAACCAGATATTTCTGTAAAGATCATACTCTCAACTTTATTGCCAAGGATTAATTAAAAATAAGGTTTTACTGGCATGTGTAGCAATATTATCTTCTGAAGTTCTACCTAAAGCCTTATGTTTACCAAAAACTAAGTATATGCAACTTAGAATCAGCAGAACAGAAACATTCTCTGTATTAAGAAAGTGGGGGCTGGTGATTAAGGGCTTTATACTGGGTTGCCTTGTTTTTATTAAATTATCTCTCCTTTTGAAAAGATAAAAGAATGATTTGAGGCAAGGATCTCAGAATACATAGAAATATTTGAGAATGATCAGAACACAGTTATTACTTAGTCCCTATATAAAGTTAAAATTGAAAATTTGTGTTTCAGCAGGAGATCAAAATATCCCTGGCTTGAAAATATGAAATGCTAATGTTTTTCATCTCCGTTTGGAATTTTACAAGTTACAATTTTCCTTCTTGTTGTGGATTAGTCATTTTTGCATACTGGAGTTCTTTTAAAAATATAAAAAGAGTAAAGAATCTTTTCATTGGCACTTGATCTATGTTTACTCAGCTATTATAAACAATTTTGGAGTCATTATGATAACTCTACTTTTTTCCCTCATTCTTAGTGTGAATGCCCAGCATGTTCGAAGTTTCAGTCAAAGTTGTTTTGAAAATGTCTTTCTGGGATCATAGGAGGTACAACCGCCATCATAACTGAAAGTTCCTTTCCTCTAAGAGATAATCAGATGAAATCACATATATTTTAAATAAATGTATAATAAGGTACTGGGGAAATATTCTTTCATTAATTCAACTGAAGTTTATTGTATGTGTACAGTAAGTGCCAGGTATTATTCTAGTCCCCAGCAACTGCGTGCAACAAACAAAAACCTCTGCCCTGATGAAACATTCTAGTTGGAAAGTGAAGATTCCAGACGACATCACTGTGCTCATCAACTGTAAATCTTCATTTTAAATGTGGAAGTTTGCTCATTCTACCCCAAATTAGTCAGAATTCACTTCCTTAGTAATTTCCATTCAGCTGCTTAATGTCCCTGCCTCACCTGTATTGTGGAATAAGGATTTAACGGTTTCCTGATAGATGAGCTGTGCAAGCATTTTAGTTGCCAAAATCAGTAGACTTCTACTCCTCATGTCAGGATAGTGCCACTCTACCTGCACTTCAATATAGTGAGGAATCTGTGGGGTTAGTAGGATACTGAGTGACTTGGCTGAAAGACAAGAAACTTTAAGGCAATTCCCTAGAACTCATTCCCACTGTTAAAACACCATTTCTAAATATGGTAGCCAGATTTGCATTGCCCTGGACAATTCATGTCCCCAGCCAGACCTAACTCTCCTAACTTGGTTGAAAATTTCAAAACCAGTTATATCTTCCTCAGCTGGGTACGCACCTATAATTTCTTATAGGGGTGCTCTTCCCCGCTCCTATGTCTGTGTGGTAGCTCCAATGGTAATTTTGTGACTAGAATACACTTTTATTCTTTAAAAAAATTTGACTTTCCAAAAGTCAGATAGTGAATATGGAGCTGGAATTTATTTTCTTATCTAAATAAATCACTAGGTTGCTGTGTGGTAAATGAATATTTGTCTAGTCGCCCAGTTATAATAATTGTTCAGGATGAGTTGAACTTTTTTAAAAAAATGAAACTTCATAGTTTGCATTAAAAGTTTCCTTAAGAATATGAAATATATTGCTTTTCAGATAAACAAATAGCTTTCCACACACAATGTACTGTGTGTGAAGTATTATAAGTGACAGTCACCCCAGAGGTGACTTGTTTCTAAATGATTTGGGATTTAATGCTTGTTTCTAAATCATTTGGGATAAGTACAAAATGAAAGCCCAACAGTCTGAGTAATCATTCTTCTCAATAAATGTGCCTGGTTTACATTGTCAGACAGTGTTTGCAGCAGGTCAAGAATATTGCTAACACTTACTATTAATCACTTGATGCAAGATCATAGATATGAAAACAAATTTGTAATAATAATTAAAATTAGCATTATTAAAATAAATTAGATTAGTGTTATTTACTAGTAGAGACAAATTCATCTTCCTAAAGCATGTGTCAGTCTTTAAAATGTCATTTCACCAATTTACAACTTTCACAGGCTCCCCGCTCCACACAACAAACTTCACTACCTGCCATTCAAGCCTCTCTAGGAATTTCTCTTCCATCTAGTTCTGTGGTTTTATGTAAACTGTTCTCCCCTGATGTGCTCCATGCTTTTTCATCTCTTCCCTTTGGCTTCATGTTATTCCCTCCTCCTGAAGTGTCACTGATTCCTCTCTAAATTTTTGAACCCAAACCATGTTATAGCATCAAACTCAAATATCTCATTCTCCGTGTTTCACTTGATCTCTCCCTCCAATGCTGTTTCACTACAGATTTCTTCACGGGGTTTAGAATTTTCCAAACAATCCACTTTTATTCAATAAATCAACATACGGAGAATGAAAACAAAACAACTTTGAAAGCCGTGCTGAGGTGGAGTTCTGTGTTTATGGTCACTGTGGAGTTTTTTAATAAAATTGGGGGAAATGGTGGTGACCCGAATTAAACAGAATTCTTTATGGCAGAACTTCTGACCAATGCCTTCAATAAACTGATGAGCATGCTGAGTTTCTAAGAGGAGGATATAGTAAACAGAAATCCCCAAACTTATTTAACCGAAGAACATTCTCTGAGACACAGTTTGAGGAATATTGGTGTAGTGAAAGGAATAGAAACATTGGATTGAGACAAATACTAAATCCTGGTTTCAGTGATTATTGGCTGTGTGAACAATTGTTTAAATTCTGACTTCTGCTCCTTACCCATATTATAGGTATAGCAATACTAATCTTCAAGGTTTGTCATGCAGATTGACTGAGACACATGGTAGAACCTCAATAAACACTAATTATCTCTTCTGAGTTAGAATTCAATTTACTTGTATCTGGGATTTAACACCACTTTGTATTATAGCTGTATATGTACAAATCATTCACTCATTTAGCATACATTACATGGACAAATATTTGTGCCAGTCACTGTACTGATGGATCTACAATGCACATGGCAGTGTCCCTTTACTCAGTCAACTCCTTTTTTTTTCTTTTTTTTTTTTTTTATCTCTAGTGTTAGGGAGTAACCTCTGAAAGAAGGATCCATAAGCAATTCATCTCTATGGCTATCTTAGAAATTACTGTGCACAAAATAAATGCATACAAACTCTCTCCACAGAGGAATGTAACACATAGAATGACAGAAACCTTATCTGCCTTGTTTACCACTCTATTTCCAGCACATAGAAGAATGCGTGGCACATAGTAGAATCTCAACAAATACTTATTGAATGAATAACCGAACAAAGTAATAGTAAGGTCTATAATTCACAAGCACACAGTTAACCAGATCTGCAAGAACATATTATTATTCCACACCCTTACTGACAGGAATATATTTTTAAATTTTCGTTAAAATTGCTTCTATTAATGTTACTAATGAATTGCATGAAATAAAGACAGAAAGGAATGCATGTTGTTTGAGTTAGATAATTATTAAGAATTATACTTCCAAAGAAAAGTGTTGGAATATACACTCAAATATGTGTGGTAAGTTACATGTTTTAGGAATAATATTTAAGAAGAGTAATGCATTTACAATCTCAATGGAATATGCTTTGTGCCCTTCCAAATTAAACAAATTGCCATCATGTTTTTTACAAAATTGCTTTTTTCATTTTAAAGAACATTGACACACAAGGCAGAGGTAAGTTACAGAAAGCATTTCATTCCCATTTTGATCTCAGAAAGACTTGGAACAGAAATTGGACAGGGTTTTCACCACCAAAATTAAGAACAGTAATTAAATGATGGGCCAAAGCTGGTAGGATTAATTTCCATCACTTCATTACAATTTTATATGTAGGAGAGAACATTTTGCATACCCACCACTCCGAATACCCTTCGTATTTACAACTCTAAGTTTGATGGTGGTTAGAAAGGAATGGGAGAAACAGTGTTAACATTGTCACGTATTTTAATCATTTGTTCCTCTATTTTATTATAATCTTACAATTAAAATTTCAAGTTTCAAGGCAGAAAACTATATTTATATATAGTTGTCATGTAGCTTTTCAGAAGCACTGGAAGTCTCCCCACTCCATATATACAATTAATGAATATCTCCTTCTCAGTTCTAGACAAACAAAAATATAACAAAACAAACCACCCACATTGGACACAGTCACTTGGCCAAACAGAACCAAGTGACTACAAATTATCACATAAAAAGGAATCAAGTCAATGACCTAGGTATGAAATATATCCAAGCTAATCCCTTGAATCACCCAGTCCCAGCCATGCTATTCTTTAACTTTTGGGTAAATTCATCTTGATCACAAATATATTAAATGTAACTATAACAAAATTATACTTATAATAAGTCTAATATACCAGTAAGTTCTAATTCCCAATTACACAAAGTACTTTTAGTTAGATTGCCTGTTTACATGTTAAATATTATATTTAAATTATTATGTTAAAATTCAATAGTACATTAAAAATTAGATAGCCTGTTTACATGTTAATTATTATATTTAAAATATTTAATATATTAAAATAACATATTAAATATTATATTAAAAGTAGCAAACATTTCAGAGAAATATTTGTAAATTATGTGTTTACAATGTGTCCTTTTCCTGACATAGTTTAAAGGTGGTCAAATGACTTCACGTAATATGAAACAATGTCTTCATTGTAAAGTTCGGCCTTTCAAGTTATTGTGTTTTGATTATTTTAGTGAGTTATAAGTTGTTAAAATAATTATCAGTTTTTATAATATGACATTCTTTTAAATGATGGTATTTTGTGTGATTTAATTTATATTAAGACATCTAGAACTGATATGTTCCATATTTTAGATCACATTAGTAAAAACTAACAGGACTAAGCTCTAGAAGAAAGCATGAGACCACATGAGACCACACTAATTTAACAAAATGTTGTGATATATATTCCAGAGCATCCTTACCTGTGGCCTTGTACATTTCCCACCAATGCATGCCCTCACTGTGAATAAAGTATAATGAGATTTGCTCAAGTGACCTCTGCAGCTCTTCTCCCAATAGGGAAAGTGCTGGAAGAAGTCTGCACGACATGATATCTCAAAACTTCACTTTGCCATATGAAAAATAAAGTAGTTGGGAGGAATGAGAGATATAGCTCAGGGACACCAAACATGTAAGTTTAACGTGGGGTTAGGATGCTTTTTAGTGAAATATACATGGGGTATCAGAAGGTACAGATTCAATGACCATGTTTTTAAAAATCTTTTAAGATGATGCATGTGTTTTTTTTTGAGTATCACCTAATTAACAAGATAAATGTACTGTAGGTGAACTAAGGCTGTAGGTGATGTTTGATCCGTCTTTACATTGCTGGAAATTAACATAATTTTTGACATTAGTGGACTTTTCATATTTGTTGGCAGCATTACACATTACATTTCTGGGGGAATATGGATCTTGTTTTAAATTATTGTGTAACAGGCTTCATCATGTATTCGTGATGGCTTTATAATAATGTCTAGAAAAACACTATTTGTGGTGCCTGACTGTTACCGTGTTTCCCTGAAAATAAGACCTAGTCAGACCATCAGCTCTAATGCGTCTTATGGAGCAAAAATTAATATAAGACCCGGTCTTATATTATAACATAAGACCGGGTCTTATATTAATTTTTGCTATTCATTTTTGCTCCAAAAGATGCAGTAGAGCTGATTATCCAGCTAGGTCTTATTTTCTGGGAAACACAGTATTATGAAATTAAAATTATGCTAAAAATAAGGTACAAATGTCAATTACCAGATTCTATTTGCCATAATCATGGATAGCCTCATAGAGACCCAATCAGCGAGTGGCACCTACATCTAGATTTCTAAAATCATTTGAAACTCCCTATTAACAAGTGCTTGTTTTTACTCATTAGAAGACTTCGTGGTATAGCATGCTAATTAATTTCCTGCACTCCGGCTCCCAAACTACAATGAATTCTATTATAAAAGCAAAATCACTGCAAACTTCAAACAGCATGCATCCTTGAGATGCCACTATTAAAGAAAGAGCAGTGATGGGAAATCTTTGATGTTATCAGATGTGATGGAAAATACACATTTGTATTTGAGTAAATCCTGTAGACTGAAGCATTTCCCCCCACCTTTAGATAACCTGAAACCAATTTCAAGTTCCTAAATGCTCTTCAAAGCAGCCCGCCTTGGAAGCAATGCTCATGGCATTTCAAATTTCAAGGTAGCTTGTTCTTTCCTTCTCAAGACTTCAAGCAGATTTGAAATTTTACTTTCAAAGAGAAAGGAAACTACTTACTTTTACCCACACCACTAGCCTCTGGTTTGATGAGCAAATTGTCACAGGGAATGAATTTACCTATGGTAATGAAAAGATGATATGTAACCAAGTAGCACAGAGTCTGAATAATGCAGCTGATTCTATAGAATTCTAAGCTGTTAAGTGTTTAGATACTTCATGCTTCAGTTCTTTCTTCTTCTTGTGTTGTTGACCAATAGCTGGAATGTAAACTTTGGGCATGTGGCAGGACAACTGTACACACTGTGAATAACCCATGCTCTCCTGAATGGGGCATCTGTGAAGCTGAAAACAGAAATTAGTGTGTGCTTGCTCCAGCGCCCACAGAAAGCCCGGGCCACACAATTCAGAACATTCATACTAATAACTGTGAGTAATTCCTGTAGCAGGAGAGTCAGTCTGTGGCTTCTTAAGAGGCTTCAGATCTGTGGTCAGTAGAAACATCCATGAGCCTATTTGGGCTAAAGGATACAGGGCACTAGTGATGTTCCCCTAGCATTTAATTAGGTTTCCTGTAATTGCTTTAAGTAAAAGGAGTGGTGGGGGATGAAACTTGAATATCATCTTGGGAAACAAAATATTTGTATGTGGTTTTAATATCCTGAGCCCATTTGTTGCTGCTCTGCATTTTGGAAAGAGCCATTATAGTTCTAAGGAAATATACACTGCAGGTTTATCAGCCCTTTGGTTATTGTAAATTACGGCAACGACTTTACAGGAAGAGTTTTGTTTCCAGTAAGTGAATTTCTGCATGAAGAGAGAAGGTATCAAAAAGTAACACAGACAAAAGTATTAAGTATCAGAGAGTGGAATGAAAAGAAAGGTGGAGTGGAAGGGTTGGAAAGCTGTGCTCTGTCTTTGCATACATTTCTACATACTAGAAAAATAATTATAATAAGATAGGAAAATGAGAGGCTTATGCAGGGACCGGGAAGTAGTGTTATTTGTTAGTAAGTTGGGATTTTGGCTGTGGTGATTATTTTACTAGTTTTGGACACTGGCTAAAACAATATGTTCATCTTTTCAGAGAGGGATGAAGGGTTAGGATAATCCGGTTACTTGAAAATTCTTTTTGAGCTGGTCACTATATAAACATAAAAGGATTACTAATTTGCAAAACTTTAAATTAATTTTAAATATACTCAATACACTTTTGACAATAAAATTTTCCCTGCAGGGTCTTTGCCCTGCCTGGGATTCTAAAACCCACTTTCCTAGGCTTCATTCCAGTTTAAGGACTCTTGAGTGAACCTGATGGCTTTTCTATGACTCAAGACTCATCACCTCTTGATATGATTTATTCCCCAGTATGACAGACCCTACTTCTATTGGGTGGTTGTTAATTTTCTTGAGTGATTTTACCCATTTGAGCATGTCATAGGTTTTAGGTTAAGTTCTGGAATATTCTTTCATAGGATCTCTAGATGACAAGTCTTTCCTGTCGCCTATAACAAAAAGTCATGATCAAACGTTTTAAGAAATCAAAACTTTTCATAACTAATTAAACTCTGAAGAACTAAACTCTGTATCTTGTACAGATCACATACATGTATTTTTAAACATTTTTATCTGATTATATCATCTACTTGCTTAAAACACTTTAATGATGTCCATGGCTCTCAGGAAGAAATCCCAAATCCTAAACATGGCATACAACAGTGGTTCTCAAACTGTAACACGCATCAGAATTCTTGGAGGGTTTGTTAAAACACAGATTGCTGGCCTAATTTTCTGAATCTGCAGAGGGACCCAAGAATTCACATTTCTGACAAATTCCAAGTGGTGCTGATGAAGCCGTCCTGGGGCTCAGTAGTGAGAACCACTAGTCTACAAGGCTCTGTAAACTGCTCCCTTTCTTATCTCTCGTTTCATCTCAGGCCATTATATTCTGTGTCTGCTGCTTAATTTTGTCTCCCAGGTCCCTAATCTTCTCATTATCTTTCCTGTTTCTTCCCATATGTCCTGTCCCTCTCCTCATATGATTTAACCAACCTAACTCATGGTGGATCTTTCATAAGTTGGGTTCCCTTGTTATTCGGTCTCATTGTCCCTAAAGATCTCCTTTGCAGCTCTGAACACAATTATAATTAAATAATAAATTGTATAATCTGTTGTTAATATGTACCCTCCTCACAAAAATATTAGTTTTTTGAGGACAATGACTATCTTATTCATCATTTTCCCAAGTACCTAATACAGTGTCTTTTACATAATTGATACTTAGTAAATATGTGTTCAATGAATAAATTAATGAATAAATGAATAAACAGTACAAAACAATACATTTAATGTTTCTTCTTGGGCTTATGCTTGACTCAGAGCAAATTCTTCTACTCCCTAAGAGTGCTTGTTAGTTCTCTCAGTACACACTCCATTCTGGAAGTGTGTATGTTCAGTTTCTAGGAGAACTGGCAGTTACCTGCATGTATCGTTTAGATCATTCTTCTTACTCAGTGCAAAGGGGCACACTGCAGAACGGATCTCTGAAATAGGCTTTGATACCTCAAGATAGATACTACTCCTAAAATGGTAATCCCAGATTCTTAGTTCAATTTTTGTTATTTAAAATTGCATAACTCTGTGAAACAAATTCCAATTATTCGATCATTTTAGCTGGAGGCCACTTTATCTTTAACAGGATTTTGGTTACATTACAATTATAGAGGAACATTTGGAATTTCAAAATATTATGCATGAAAACCTTAAAGTCACACATTCTTTAGATAGAACAGCACAGTTTGTTAACTAAGGCTGGTCTATCTTTCAAAAAAAAAAGTGCCTTAATAACTCAAACACAACTGTTAGAGTAATTTAATTGTTAAATAATCACCACATATTTATAAATTACTAGATGATATAATAAAACCTGATATATGTGAATATATTTACAATGTATGACTTATGATTATAGTTTTAGGTGATTCTCTCTATTTCATGTGAACTAAATCTTTCTAGGAGAATTTAGATGTGTAATTTTTTTGTGCAGCATGTGGGTATCTTACAAACTATATAATTGAGGTAGAATCGTTAGAAGATATGAAATTCAAGTAAACATTTAAATATACAGAGGGAGATAACTTAGTGGAGGATGAATATTAGTCAGGCCATTTGAGGAAAGGTGTAATTTTGTGGAATGATAGATTTTCACTTTCATCTTCTGATGAATCCAGAAGATTTGAAATAACAAATAAGAGAATGAAACACATTGTGAATCAAGGAACTAGATTCAGAGGAAAATTAGAGGAGATGAGAGGCAATATCTGGGAGGTTGATCGATGGCATTAAGAAGGATCATTGGGGGGAAAAATATGGTATCATGTTTTGTATTACTTTGGTACGAATCTTCTCCTGACTTAAATCTTCCGTTCTCTGGCTAGGTCTCATTGTCCGGGAAGTAAGCATTGAGATTTCACGCCAGCAAGTGGAAGAACTTTTTGGGCCCGAAGATTACTGGTGCCAGTGTGTGGCCTGGAGCTCAGCTGGTACCACAAAGAGCCGGAAGGCCTACGTGCGCATTGCATGTGAGTTATTATGCATGGACCTAAATCATTGTGGATTTAGGAAGCCGATGGAATATGGGAAAATGTACACTGTGATTGCCCTACTGTCAAAGAAACCTGGTCAGAAATGGCTCCCAGATTTCTGCGTTGAGCTATGCTTTCTCCTTAAGTCATCAGAATAGTATCTTCTGTTTCAAGGTATGGAGTAGGTTTCTTTTAGGGACATGAAAGCATTAGTACTACTTTCAAAAGATTCTGATATATATTTTTTAATCTGTAATAAGTAAGTTATAGGAAAACCAACTATATTCCTTTAATGAGCTTATTCTGATAATTTGTTAAGACAATGTTGACTAGTTTTACTATTGGAAACAGAGATTACCCAAAGAAACTTCTCTATTTATTTTGGAAATGTTCCAGTGCATCAAAATTACCACTGTTTTCTACACTGTGTTAAATTCTAGAGTATTCATGTTCAGGGAGAGGTCAAACGGTTCCTCACAAAAACAATTCTGTAATTAAGTAAAAGTTGTAAATATGTTTTTTGTTTGGTTTTTTTTTTTCTTTTTTGGCCAAACTTAAAGAGATTTCTTCATTGCAGAACTTTTTAAATTCTTTAATAAGCTAATATTTAATATGCTAATTGAATATGTTAATATCCTCAATAAGGAGATACAGCCAGCAGCTCTTTCTACAGAACCTTTTTTCAATGAGTACTATTCACATCTTGAGCAGCAAGAATGCTACTATAATTTGTTTTAAGGTTACATATTAAGAAATTTTCTCAAGTATGAGACCAATGAAATCCATGTAAGTTTTATTATCTGAACTGTTTTGCAGGTCTGTGTTTTACTAACTTCCCTTTTGTGGCAGATGTCAATATCACTTATCTCTAATGTATCACTAAGTCCCAACAATCTTAGCTCTAATGATTTCCCGATTCTATACTTGTCTTTTCCTTCCCTTCACCTCGATTGCAAACCATTGCAAACATTTCCCAGTTAGTGTTGATGTCTCAGGTCTTTTCTCTTTCCGAATCCTTCTTCCATATTATTACAAATGCAATCTTCCTAAAACTCAGGTCTCATCTCACCTCTACCTGCTTAAAAATTTTACAGGAGCTTGTGTGATAAAGTCAAAATTCGTTCCAATGGCATACATCATTATATTAGTTTGTCAGGGCTACCATAACGAAATACTGCAAAGTGGGTAGATTAAACAACAGAAATTAATTTTTCTCACAGTTCTGGAAGCTAGAAGTCTGAGATCAAGGTGCCAGCAGTACTGATTTTTTCTGAAGCCTCTGACCTTGACTTGTAGATGGTCATCTTCTCTGTGTCTTCACATGGTCTTCCCTCTGAAACTGTCCAGGTCCAAATTTCTCTTCTTAATAAGATTATCAATCATATTGGATTAGGACCACTCTCAAGGCCTCATTTTAAATTAATTACCTCTTTAAAAGCCTTATCTCCAAATAAAATCACATTTTGAGGTTCTGGGGGTTAGGAGTTCAACATGTGAATTTTGAGGGGACATAATTCAATCAATCTATAACAACCATATTTCATGGTTTACATATTCAACCTATGTCTCCATCTTTGACCACAAAGAATTTCTCCATATTTGTCACATTATATTACAAGTACTTTCACTTCTATGCTTTCCAGCTATTGTTCATAATAAAGAGTCTCACCCTTCTCTTACCCTTCTTCATTATTTGTAAAAATTAATTATCAACCAATATTTTGTAAACATTTTCTCTGTCCTTGGAACAATTGTATGTATTGAGTCTGAAGCCAGACACAAAACATGTGATGATCCCTGCCCTTCTTTTTAGAGCTTACATTCTGGTGAGGAAGAGCAAACTCTAAATAAAATAAATAATAATCAGTACAGAACATGTGGTAAGTTATATAAACAAACCAAACAAGAAAGGGGACTATGTAGTCCTAAGGGAGGGCAGTCAAAGAAGTTATCAGGAAGAAGTCGACAGTTAAAGAAACCTCACGGAGGGAAGGTAGGGAGTTAGGCAGAAAAGACAGCAAGTGACACAAGTTCAGATACCCTGAGGCGGGAGTACACTGGGCAGTTCCAAGAAGACCAAATTGGCCAGAGTGGCTGAAGGAGAGTGAATGGGAGGGGACTCCTAGAAGAGCTGAGAAAGATAAGGCATGGAGGTAAGGACAGGATGGGCAGTGTGGAGATGGCCTAGACCCTTTGTATAGTATCTTTGGTTCTTAGACAGATTTGGAATGTGTGCAGCAGAGGAATTCATGACCCAACTTCCATTTTAACAGAATCATCTGACTGCGGTGTTGAGAATAGACCATGAGGGGCAAGGGTGGAAACGGGAAGACCAGTTATGAGGCTGCTACTGTGAAAGATGGCAGGTGAGCATAGATTAGAAGCAGTGGATGTGGTACAGACGGCTACAGTCTGGATTCTAGATATATGTAAAAGCAGAAGTAATAGCTTTTGTTGAAAAGTCAGATTTGAGAGCAAGAGAGGAAAGAAAGATTTAGAAGTTTTGAGTTTTTAAGGATTTCTTTCAAATGTCTTTAGTGAAGTCTGGGTCTCCAGAGTGATAGGCATTCCTTTCTCAATACTTTCAGAGCAGCTTGTCCATATTCTTAATATAGGGCCTGTCTTATTTGAATCATATTCACTTGTAACATCTGTATTTCATGCCAGTGATTTCCTTGAGATCAATTTTACTTAATTCATGTTTGCTTAACTTTATATCTTTAGTGCTTAGCACAATGCCTAGAACATCATAGATGTTTAATAAATTATGTTGAATTAAAGCTATTATAAAGAATTTCTAAACTTTATTAAAATGTTCTATATGAATCATTCTTCTTGAGCATGTCTAAAGAGATTTTTATGTGGATTCTCCATGAAATAGTTTAAAATGGAGGCATGCATGTGGACCAGAGTATTAAAGAGTGCTCTTAGAAACAATATCTATGGAGGAATGAAGGCAGTAGGATGGGCAGAGGGAGAAATTGAGCTGTAATACAGGTGCAACAAAGGATGACCCCACAAGGAGCTCTGGTATCATACGGCCCTTCAGAGTTGTCCTACCTTGAGACAAAGGAAGTGAACAGGCCTTTATCCCCACATAGACAAGTCAATGGGCTCCTCCTTTACCCTCCACCCCCACCAGCTTGTATGACCTGGGTCATGTCTTTTCTTCCCCAACTGAGGGCAATTCCAGGGGAAAGAGGCTGAGAACCTTCACTACCAACACTCCCAACAGGTGAGATCAGTCCTGAAAAAGGATCTTGGTAGTATACTGCAACTTCCACTACAGTTGTCTACCACAAATCTTGAAGAATTTATTTTATTAATTATGAAGAAAAAAATATGCTTTTGTACATTTTGAAAAGAAATAACATTAATTATTTGGATTAAACATTAAAATGAATTCAAAATTAGATTCTAATTATAATCAAAAAGAGGCACAATGATATAAAACTGTATCTTTCATTGCTCTGTGTTAATTAATATCAAGTATAATAAATATTTAAAATTACCAATCTATACTTCATACTAAATTGGCTTGCCAAAAAGTCCAATTTTAAGTGCTTCAAAATATATATAATTGGCACCTCATATTGACTATGTGCATCACGGAATATATAAGCCTCACAAAGACAGGCACTTTATTTTCTTCACCATTGCATCGATGTGAAAATTAATAAACAGAAACCTCATTTCAAATGGAGTTTGGAGGCTAGAGGAGAACTCTCGGACATGTGCCAGTGAACACACAATACCGACCCCAACAGGAAGAGATGGACCTTGTGTCTTGAACAGGAAATGACACTGCCTTACTACCTCAGCAAAAGGAAGAAAAGATTCCTCCTTGTCCAGTAACAGCTCCACCAATGGGAGACTGCTGTAGCTCAGCCAATGCAAAGTCAACGTATTTCAAACTTTCAGTTTTCTCCAATAAATTCTTTGTTTACAACAGTCCTTCCACCGACCCAAGTTCAGAAAAGAACATTCCTCTCCTTTGTTTCTCTGGACTTGTATATGGCTTGCCATTAGATCACATATCCTGAATTGCAATTCTTTGTTCTTCTTGAGAAAACCATTTTGCTGCAGAAATAAATGCTGTCATTTTATTAAAAATCAACATCCCCAATACTAAAAATAGTTCCTTGCATGGGTTTGGCTGGTGCTAAGTAAATGAAGCCATAAAAAAATGAAATTAAACTGAAAGCATATGATGGGGCAAAGTGATGATGCTATTCAATGCTAATCATTTTTTCATTGAGTAAAAATGTTTTGTCGCCCAAGGAATTCAAGGATATCAGATAGCCTGAAATGACTGATGAGTATGTCTGTGCTCCCCCTACTTCAAATCACCCTTACACTTCTGTGCTTATTTATTTTCTCCACAGCACTTATCAACTTTTAAACTACTATATATTTACTTATGTATTGTGTTCATGGTTTATGGTCTAGCCCTCCCACCCCCTTAGAAAGTAAGACCCTTATGTGCAAACATTTTTGTTTGGTTTGTTCACTAATGTTCAAAATGCCTACAATGATGCTGGGCACAGTGTGGGAACTCAAGTATCTTAAATGAATGAATGAATTAATATTTCTACAGTAGGGGTAATAGCATCTCCAGTGAAATATATATGTAATCTTATGGATTGTTCTGTTGTTTACATATACAGAAGTCATTACCCATGGCCTTATATGTCATTTTTCCATTTCCTATCTTCCTGGCATAAAACAAACTTAATTATGAAATTTAACCAAATAATGCATTTATTGAACCAGATGTTCTGAAAGATTTCCATTATACCATGACAGTATCTAGATGCTACTTCCAAATGCCTTGATAGAGCTTAGCAGGCTTACCAGCACACCAGAATAAATGGTCTGTTTACTAAGGTGGGGTTTGATCTTTGTACAACCATTTAAGCCATGAATAAGTCCACTACAAATTACAGAGGCCAGAATTTGAATTAGATGAGATTAATTGTAGACTTTAGACCTTTTTAGATAATAAGAGATAAATTTTCTTAATAAATAAGAAATAAATAATAAGAAATAAGAAATAAATAATAAAATAAGAGATAAATTTCTCTTTGTTTCATATAAATCTCAACCATTGTATTAAATAGTGTTAAATAATGTTGCTCCTATTTCAGCATTAAAAACTATAATATATACCTGATTATATCAGTCTTTATTTTTCCAAACATATTTGCTTTTGTATATAGACAGAAGTTCCCAAGATTTATGAAGACCCACACACAAATCTATAGACATTCATATCCTATATTTATTCTGAAGGTAGATATCTAATTGACAGAACACTGTTTCATAAGATATATTTTGAGGGAAATCATTTACTATGTGTTATTGGCAGGGCTGGTGACCCATTGGACTACAATGTTTCTTTTAAAGTAATGTTTCATGCTGTATGGAAAGGGAAGTTTAAGACTAACATGCTTATTTGTAAAAAAAGCTTGTCTGCAATCATTGCATTCTTTTTTTGTACTCTGAGAAAAGAGCCTTAACTTTTTGATGTCAGGTACCTCATCTGTAAAGCTGGCATGTTTCTTAAGACATACTTTTAAAAATATTGTGATGACATATAATCATTTTTTTTCTGAAACTGAAGATGCAGTGTGAATATAAAAGAGTGGCTTATATGTTTTTTTATCTTCCTCTTCTCTGTAATGGAGGCCATTTGGAGTTCTAGCTCTAAAATATTTATTTAAAAAAAAAAAACCTTTAGCAAAACTATCTGAATATAACTATGTCCTATAAATGCCCCCAAAGCCAAGAAATAAAGAATGGCTGAAATCGTACTTTCCTTCTGCAGGGACTTTGTTCGCTCAAGATTTCTCTGTTTAAAAGACCTCAGTGCAGTAAGGAGTAGTCATCCCTCAGCACCACTTAACACTTTACCAAGATGGTCTTCTGCTGATTTGCTTAAAGATCATTCTAACCTCTGTCCCTGGATGTGAACTATGACATTATGAAAGGTTTTTGTGGTAAATTTCTAACAGTCATTAAAACAAGCTTTTAAAAAGCAGAATGAGGTTATGAAATTATAACAGGAACAAAAATCAGAATCTTTCATACTCATTAGACTTTTAAAAAGTCTGTGTCCTGGTAGCCAATGTTTATGGCGTCCTTACTGTGCGCCTAACTCTGTCAGAAAGCCCCCAGTGCATGTTAACCCGTGTGATGCTACTGGTTAACATCCCCAACAATCCTAGGAGACAGGCCCCATTATCCTTAGTCTGAAAATAATGAAACAGGAGGAAGGAAACATGAGCTAACTTGCCCCAGTCACTTGTTTAGGAAATGGGAAGTCTGAGTTTTTAAACAAACTTGTTACTTTGCAGTCCAATTTATTGTACAGATTTTCAGAAACATGTGGCAATTCTTGACTTTTCAATCTAACCAGAGGGGAAACTTCATGTAGTTTATTTTCGTTCGTTGTTTGGTTGGTTTTTGTTTGTTTTATATATTACAATATTCAAGAAGGAAAAACAAGTGAAAAAAGAAAATTCCATCCATTTTTTTATATACTGTGTCCCTTACATCACAATAAGAGTCACTGAATATAAAAATTTGTTACGATTTTTTTTTAATTCAAGCAAAGATAAGATACTCTATTCCTGAAAAAACAAGACCATGGAAAACTTTTTAGGGTTCTGTGGCCTTAAGTCAGGCATTTTTCACTTTTCGTAAGTGCCCAAAGCTCGGAAGACTAATCCAGTTCTCCCAAAATATGCTATACTGGTCTGTTCACAGCAGTAATTTCTCATTAGCAGTGAGATTTGGTGATGTAAGCATAAGCTCTATGCTATGAGAACATAATTAGCTCCTTTAATCATTATTGGAAAAAAATATTATAACACAAACATTATTACTATATGTGACCAGAGACTTGTTTTATTTGCTAGAGGAGCCCTTTGAAAGTACATTAAAACAAATGTATAAAAAGTTGAAAAATGTATTCAGCACCTCTATTCATTGAGCATGCAAAAGAATTAATTGAAAAGTAATTTGAAAGTAGGAAAATGTGAATCATGGTAAAGTAGCTGTATTCGCTTAATGCAAAGTCAGGCCTGTGTCTTTGAAACTATAGAAGAAGCCCAACAGCAGATAATTTCATGTGAAGCTCGTCCCTCGAATGGAGCTATTTTGTCATGACCAGCTCAATTTGCGAGGCAAAAAGCTTAATTCTGATGCTTGGAGTGGCCTCTTAGTAGAAATAAATAACTAAATAAAATAATTCATTTAATTAAATATCGGTACAGCCATGAACTCTGTGAAACTTTGACAGCTATACTGATTGAGAACTAAATGGGATGGGTATCTAAATGAGGACATATAGAGAGGGCTTTTACGTAACAGCCTTGTCCTAAGTGTTTTTATGTGTATTCCCTTATTTAAGCTTCACAGTAACCGTGTGAGGTAAGTATTGTAATTATCCTCATTTTAGGGATGCAGAAACAAAAGCACATAAGCCTCACTAAGTACAGAACAAGGGTGAAAGTCAGGCAGGTGGGTCCTGGCTCCATGCTTATAATTCCAGCGGTAGGCTGGATAATGGCCCCCAAGGTATCAAGTCCCAATCCCTGGAGCCTATAAATCTCACCTTACATGGAAAAACGGATCTTTGCAAATGTGCTTAAATTAAGGATTTTGATATGGGGAGATTATTTGTGATTATTCAGGTGGGCTCTAAATGCCATCACAAGTGTCCTTAGAAGAAAAAAGCAAAGGGAGACTTGACAGAGATAGAAGAGGAGGAGGCAATGTGACCACAGAGGCAGAGATTGTAGGGACACACCACAAGCCAAGGAATGCCGGCAGCTACCAGAATCTGGAAGAGGCAAGCTACAGATTCTCCTTGATAAGGGAACACAACCTTTCCAACACCTTAGTTATGGCCCAGTGAAACTGGTTTCAGATTGTTGGCCTCCATCCAGACTGTGGGAAAATAAGTTTATCCTGTTTTAAGCCAGCAAGCAAAAATTTATGGAGAAAACAAATGTAACCACTATGCGACATTCCTCCTTCAACAGACCCTCATCATGAGGTAGCTTGCATCTCAATAGCTGGTAAGCTTGAACAAGTGAGTTTACCTTTCAAAGTCCTAGTTGTATTATATATAAAGGAAGGGGATTGGATGTGTGAATTCTAAGGGCTTTGATAGTTTTCCACCATAAGAGATATTGTTCTAAGACCTTCATTAAAGGGCATGGCCATATTATTTGAACTCAATTCAGCGTTTATTAAGAATCTACTATGCATTGAGCACCAAGCATCAAGATGTATTTGACCTCATAGAATTTTTAAAATACATAAATTCAGTAATTTGCTGGGAAGTGAAATTTAGCAGTGATGTAATATCTGATAGAAAGATGACCACAGCTGTGCAGGCATATCCCATATCAGGAAGTTCTGTGCAGCGAACTCTAGGTTGGGAAGGCAAATGCATCACATTTTAAATGCTAACTCGGATTTAGATATGGCTTCCAGGCTCCTATGCTAGGGAAATCCCAACTCCATGAAAAAGAATATAATGATCAATTACTTAGAGACACATGTGCTGAATGGGAAGGTCCTAGCACCAAATAGTTTCCATTTCTACTCTAAAAACAAGAATTGAGCACAGATCATAACCATTCTTGGCAGTTTACTTCTGTCCATGGAAGAGCTTCAGGTTTTTGTACATAGCAGCTATAACAATGAAGGCATTGCTTCAGAAAAGGATGTGGGGGCACGTTTATCCTATGTAGTCATCAGCAGTTATAGGAATGATGACAAAGCATCTTTTCAGTCGTCAAGAAACTTTTGGTTCACCTGACTGAAGTAATAGATTCCATTTATTTAAAATGTCCCTTCATCTTCTGAAGCCCTGAAATTTATTAGCTAACATTCTTTCTGAAAGTAGGTAAGGGAACATAAACTAATAACTATAAAATATTAATTCAGAATATGTTATATATATGATCCTACTGACAGAAACAGTGTTGCCCACCAAGATCTCGTGGTCAGCTTTCTTGATTAGGTGTCTGAAAAGCAGAAGGGCCAGGAGATGTCTAAAGGATTGTCTCTGAGGTGGGAGAGGCCACAGAAATATTAAGATAACTTTGACACTCTCAACACTGAACTCTCTAACGCCTCAAAGTGGCAGTCCGCAGGCCCAGTATATAACCCACCAACTTTTTGTTTGGCCCTTAAAATGTTTGCCCACACAGGTATTTTGTTAAAGTTCTCAGCAGTTGACAACATATACTATTAGAAAAAAAATTATGTAATAATCCACAGTACTAACTTCTGTTAGCAATAAAATATGCGGCTGTGGTACAGTAAGCCTACATTCTTGTGTGGCAATGTGTAGCTAGAGCTGAGTAGCAAGAGTAAAAAGTTAAGTGGATTGGTTTTGCACCCATATCTCTATTAAAATTTAGAAAACAATAGACAGTCCACGTGGGTGACATGTTGCAAGAACAAAAAATTCTTGTCCTTAATTTTCTCCCAGTTATATTACCTGCATGGCCCCTAGACACATGGGAAATTTCAAGTCCTATGCTAGAAAGTGTTCCAAAATGAATTCCACTGTTGAAACACTAATAGGGACTTATTTTAAACCCAGTTGTAAGAGCCCCAGTAGAGAAGCAGTTCGGCTTGACTCCCACAGGTTTCCAAGCTCCCTCCCTCCACTGCCTGCAGGGTCTACACAGTGCTGTGCATATCATGGGTGTGACATACATAATCAGTCAATCAGCCTGTAGTTCTCAGTTTAGTGCTATTCACACCTGTGGGACCAGTTAAGGCTGTAGATTCCCAGGGCCCAACCAAAGTATGAAATGTGCGCTTCCTTTTTAAGCACAGCGAGTAGTCCCCGGGTTTCTCTTTGCGACACATCACTTCCAGTCCTCTCACACTCATAATTGCTTTGTGTCACTTGGTTATGTTTGTTATGACTAAGGGAGATAATGCTTGATGTTTCTATAGCATAATATAATTCACTAATACAATAGGAAAAGATGGGGTGGGGATTACTCTCTTTTGAGCACAGACTATATTCAAGGCATGATGCTAGAATTTTATAGGTGCTTCTTCCTTTGTAACCCTGTTAGATAATAGAGTTTCCAGTATTACACTCATTTTTTAGCTGAATAATCTAAGGCAAGAAGAGGTTAAGAATATGTGCTCGAGCTCACACACCTAGTCAAGTGGTAGAATTAGAACATGAACCCAGGTTTGTCCACGTTGAAGACCCAGCTCTTAGCCACAATGTTACCTTGTGTTCCAGTTGCTTTTAGATCATTTTTACAGTGATCTACATTAAAAAAAAACACATATATGTGTGTGTGTGTATATATTGAATGATCCACTAAATACTTACCCATTTTATCTCACATACAATACAGATATGTGTGTGTAAATGGATGTGTGTACATATAACACATATATAATAATACTGTGTATGATATACGTTGACATTGTCTATTTATACAATTTCATATTTTTATGCTGATTTTTAATTCACTAAATTGATATATGACTTTCTAAGGGGTTATGTTTGAAAAAGTTTGAAAAAAGTTTGAAAAACACAATAATAAACCTTTAATCCCATAAGAACACTAAGTAATATTAGATACAATGGTTTACAGACTATATGGCCAAATTATAAAATAAAATGACATGTTGAAAATTTACTCATATGACTTTATCATCTTTCATGCCAGAAATCTCTGAGGAATAATAATAGAAATGTTTGTAATAATTTATTACATGTGTTTTGTCCTTTATAATCTTCCAAAACCTTTTCAGATTCAGTTTCTCTTTTAATATTCACAAAACCCTATGAGGCTTAAAAACAAACACACACAAAAAATATATATATTAATAATGTTATATTTCAATTATCTTATTATTCTGTGGCATTTAAGAATTTTAATTTACAATAGAAAAGCCTATTGAAATAAATCCATCAGAGAATTCTTGAGTTCGTAGGATTAGTCTATCACATTGCCAAAATTTTGACTTTTAAAAAATATTTTATTCTAAAAAATCTTTTAGCATGATGAAGTGCATTGCTGAGGGAATAAACACTTTTAATAATGCAAATAGTTTTTAAAAACTTGGAGTAAGAATATGTGTATTATTTTTTTCAAAGATGACAGTATCAGCAACCTGCCTGCATCATAGGGAGATCTTTTTGCTGATAGTCTTCCTGGGTTCCTTCCAAAATCAGCAAGGCTCACAGGTGCTTACATGGTAGTGTGACTCATTATACTCAAACTTTTCCTTTCCTATTGCAGGTCACACTCACCCTTCCATATGGTGTCAGGCAAAGCTTCTGCCGGGGTGTCATTGGGAGGGATGGGGGCAGACATGATTTTCTGCCCCTTTTGTAACGCACATTGGCATGATGAGCTTTCTTGCATACTGTTTTGGGTAGGCATTTCCCTCCCGTCTCTCCATGGAGACAGAAAATTAGTTTTCTAAAAGTAATTTCCAATGCATTTACAATCACCCAAGCTTTAATTTTCATCTGCTTTAGTGATTGCTTCCTTGGATTTGTAGGAAGAATTTTCTGATATTTTTAACACTGAATCTTCTGAAACCTACCTTTCTCCTGTTTTCTAACTCTTACCCATACCTGTCTGTCCGAGAGTCCAAAAGTTCCATGAAAATTGTCCTGAGGGGAAAATCGGAAGCTGTTCTCTTCAAAGATGCATCAACTCCTAGGTTATTGTAAAATAATTTCTTCTATTATTTATTTTGGACACTGATAATTGGTATATCTTCTCAAAGGTTTATCACAACCAAGAAGTATCTTATTTGATAAAGGATAAGATTTTCTTTGCCTAAAAATTATGCATATTTAAAATGTTAGTCTATTCAGTCACAGGCCCGTACAACAGAATAGACACTTAAAAGCATCCGGTCATTTACTTTCTCTTTACAAATGAGGCCGGTGAAGGCCACAAAGTCTTTGAAGTCCATTAGCCTTCTTTCCTCTTTACCACATTGTCAAAAAGCGAAGTTCATGTTCGTCGAATGCCATGAATTAGGGTATGGCACATCATAAATAATTTGTAACTGTAGGATTATTATTGTGGACAAAAATCACTGAAAGAATCAAAATTCTCTAATAAAAGCTGTGATGTTGTTTGCACCCACACATGCTTGTGTTCTAAAAGCCTTTCTTTGATTACTGTGTAAATGGTAAACAGAAATCCATATAATTTCACGTCTGATTCTAAGTCTGCTAATTGGATTTCTCTTTATGGATTTAGTAAGCCAATATTCATATTCTTAAGTAAACATCTCTCTGAATGCATGCATATAGCAAAGCTGATTTTCCTTTTTATTGGTGGAATCAATGACTAAATCAGAGGTAGGCCAAGTTGACTTTGCAAAAGTAATCTATGTCGTATTGAAAAGACTTTAATACTTATTTTAGTAGCAGCCTTAGAACTAATGGAAAGGAAACAGATATTTAGAATCCTAAAGGTCTTCCAAGGGCAGAAATTCATCTTTTTTCCTGACAAGAATTGCCCACATTATTCTGAACTATTCTGTTTTACATCTAATTCCTAGCTGACAAGTGTCCGTTTTTCATACTTATTCATTCGTCACCCATGTGTTCTCTCTGCCTGCAAGGCATCCAGCCTGCCTTCTATCACATCTCTCCAAATGATGAAAGATATGCTTAAACCGTTACCCACTTTCTGCTTGCAGAGTAATGCAGAGGCATACTGAAAGGAGCAGCTGCTATGCTAGACAACCACAATATATTCTATGCTCGTTACACTACCTGGAAGCTAGAAAAGGGGTTTTATGGCAGGAATTAAAAGAAATTTTCAGGAAGAAGTTCCTTCCAAAGCTTTCTGGAAGGTTAAATATAAGATCATTTTAGAAATTAGATAAAATTTATAGAGTTTAAAGCCAAACCATTAAAACAAAATAATTATATGGTATTCCATGAGGGTTCAGTTAAACCTGTCTCTTGAAGTCCATGCTTCTCAGGTCACCATTCTCAATAAGGAAGCAAGGATTCTCATAAGAGAATGTGGCAGGAATGTGAAAACTGTGCCCCAACCTATACCGTATCCTAAGAATCATAACACACCTCATTCAAGCCCATCACCCCTTAGTGGTGCTGCTGACTTTTGTCATCATTACATTTTGCAAAAGAATAGTAGCTTCCCACGGTGGTTATTTTCCCAGTTCCTGTGCACCACTCAACACAGCTTGGCCTCTACTCTCCCTTTACTCCTATATTTTCCAAACCACTGACCTCCCCTTTGCTTCCTTCACTGAATTTGTCCTGTTGCCTTCCCAACTTCTTAAAACCTTGTTCTTCTCTTGTCTCCCCCAACAACTTGTTTCTGGTTTTTCACTTACTTCATTGTTCATGCCACGTCATTTTTGCTGGCAGTTTTCCCTCATGAATATTGGTGTTGTCCTTTTTTTATGCTGCAGTCTTTCCCTTGGTGACACCATCTATTTCCAGTGCTTCCGCTGTCTCCTAGAAGACAAAGCACAAATTTTGTACCTGGATATCTCTTCTAAACTCTAGACCCAGTGATTCTCAAGTTGGAGGGATTTTTCCTCTCAGGAGACATTTGACATTATCTGGAGGCATTTCTTTGGTCATGGCTGGAAAGGGTACTACTGGTTTCTAGAATGTAGACTCAAGGGATGCTGCTAAGCATCTTACCATGTGCAGGACAACCCCACAACAGAGAATTATCCAGTTCCAGACGTCAGTACTGCTGAGGTTGAGAAATCATGATCTAGACCTACTGGACTTTTCCATTTGAATACCCTTCAGGTACACTAAAGTGAATATATAGTAAAATAAATTACTATCTTTCTCCTCATTTTTCTGCCCAATTCGGTACTAGTATTTCATTTAATTATGGTACCGATTTAACAATTGCAGTAGCTAAGAATATGTAGTATTAGCCTGCCTCCTGGCGCTTTCCGAATACATAGGTCTTCCCGAATGTGTGATCTATTTATTTCTAGAATTTGCTTTCTCCTCTTTCTCTCCACTATCACTAACAGAGTTCTGGGCCCAATCTTTCCTCCTGGTCTATTCAAATGATTCCCAAACTACTTTCTGTTTCTTCACCACTACATCAATCCATCTGTCACACTGAAGGCGTTATGACATTTGATATCACTCTCCTGAAAAACCTTTGAGGGTTTTCCATTCCTTAGCATGGCAGAAAGACTTTTCATAAACAGATCTCAATTTACCTTTCTCGTCTTGAATCTCTATTTTCCACATTTTCATTCTAAATAGTTAGTAAAGTGCCTACCATAAGGAGATAATTAACAAATATTAAAGGAATTTGTTTTGAGTATTTGGATACATATGTCCTTCACTTTTTCTTATTCTCAGTCTTTATTTTGTGATATGCTGGTGAATTTAACTGGGAATGAGTCAATATGTTATTCAATTTGAGAACTAATTCCAATCATTATGTCTTCACTTTTACCCCACATCAGATGGGTGTTTTTCAGAAAGTAGATATTTTTCACAAAGTATATGTACTTTGTTAAGAACATTTTATTCCATAAAATTTATTCATTGCCACTCTTCTTTATTAGTATTTAGTGTTTCACCAAAAATTTTATCTTAATGCAGATCAAGAGCAGAGAAACCACCATATCAGAAGAGAAAGAATAGAAAATTTTTAATGTTTCTGTTGGAAGGACACAGATTAACCAAAAGAGATGTTAAAGAGATGTGTGGAGTAGTAAAATATGTATCAAATCAAGAGTCAACAGGTTCTAATGCAACATCCATTATTTTGCTGTGAGGCTTTAAGTAATTTGGTAAACATGTTCCTTATATAAAAATTAAAAATTTGGTTTAGATAACTTTCAAGTTTAATAACTATAGATTTTAAAAGTTCATTTCTACAATATATTCAGTTTCTCAGCAATTAAATGAGAAGAGCCCTTCTGACAGGAATTCGGTCACCATTTGGAGATCCTCTTGTCTTACCTCAGACCCACATACATCCATAATTTTCTCACAATCCCTAAACTCTTGAAAGGCTTTCTTTTGCCAAGAAATTCAACAAAATGATACATAGGTAACAATGATTTTTTTTCTCAGTGAATTTTTCCAGGTGCTGCTTTCTAATAGCTCTTTGAAAGACAGAGCTTTTGGGTTTCTACTCATTAGTTCAATAGGATAAAATAGTGCTTTTAAGTTAGGTTTTTCATGAGGGAAATGAGATGAAAGGATGGAGGCATTATTTTTTTATTAAAATTAACAGGATAAGATTCCAGTAACTTTATACCAGTATGAAATAAAGAAATGATTTTTTGGTGTGCTTTTTCTAAAATGCTGGTTCAAAGCTCTGTGGCTGAATCATTTATTTTTTTAAGTTTGGTGTTTAAATAACAAGTTGGTTTCTAACATTTTTGTGTCCATCTATAATAATTTTTTTAAAGTCTGCATATTGTTATGGAAACTATATATATAAATATGTAATTAGGTGCTTGGTATATTTGGGCAGAAATGACCATTTAATCTAATTGAAGAATGGCCACATAATTACATAGGGAGAGATTTCTGGACTCATTCCAATAGTTACTCTTTCCCCTGCATTGTATAACCTCAACAGGTTATATTCATTCTTTCAGGACTCCCGCATTCTGTTTTACATTCTGAATTGGAAACTTGCTTTTCAGCTATTGATCAAAAGATCTCAGTGATTGCAAGTTTAATAGTATCTATTGTAAAGAGAGAAGAACCTTTATGTACATAAAAAACTCTGCGTTTATAAGAATCGTGCCGTTGGGGTTCTTTTGATGAAAAAAGTGGTCATCATAGTTGATTATCAAGAAGTACTAAGGAAATACAAGGAATGAATTTCACTAATTGTTAATATGAGGACCTTCAAAGCATTTCAGTGAAGATTAAAATACAAATAGTTAATAGACTCCGAATCTTATAATTTTTACCACATAGAATATAATCACCCACATTGTGGTACAGTACTAACATGTGGTTTAAAAAAATACAAAAACATATAAAATAGTAAACCAGAAAACTTTTATTGCACTTCCTATAAAAAATAAATGTTAATTAGTTTCTCATGTATTTTACTACCTATGCTTTCCAGATCTACGGAAGACATTTGAGCAGGAACCCCTGGGAAAGGAAGTATCCTTGGAACAGGAAGTCTTGCTCCAGTGCCGACCACCTGAGGGGATCCCAGTGGCTGAGGTAAGTAACAAAAATTTTTGCATTTAGCAACTGGCTCTTAGTTATTCTAACAGAGTTCTAATCCATGGCTAATGGTGCAGTGAATCAGGGGATGGCATGATGAATGGTTGGTAATGGAGTCCTAACTGCCTGCTGCTGGCAAAATAGATTGATTGGGAACTGATTAATGACTTTGGAGTCAATTAGAAATGCCCACTGGACAAAACTACAGTCAGTTTTGTTTGGTTTTGTCCTTCTCTTTCAAGAAACCAGAAATTCTGCTTTATTTTATCTGTAACTTACCATACAGAGAGATGGTACGACTTAATAATGTACCATCAATTTTATTATTCTTGATAATATGCAAAAAATGTAAGAAGATATAATGTTTGCGTATGCGTATGTCTGTGCGTATCATTGAGCCTGTGGACTCCACATACATATTTCTTGTTCCTTGATGTCATCGTGGACATACCTAAAAACCACATTTGCACACCATGAATAAAAACATGTTTGAGGCATAACAAGTGTCAATTAGTTTTATCCTGTAAGCTTTCCATCAAGCTCTTCATTTTCGTTTTCTGTTTTTGCTAAAAACAAATCCTATTGATTGCTAATGGAGTACTTTGAATCAGAGTCATATGAAGATTTTTCATTAGCCCCATACAATACAGTGCCCTTTGAAAATGTCTGTCTGTGGAAGATAGGACTACAGGACCACGAGAGAGTGCCATGCTCTCCTTGAGATACTCCCATCATCTTAGAGCGTACCGCTGAGGAAAATCATTAAATACTGTCTTTTGTTGGTTAACAAATAATTTCAAACTCTGAAAACTATTACCCTTTTATGATTATTAGGAGAAATCCTGATATGCCTCAAACACTAGTGATCTAGCTAATCCAGTATCCTACAAGCCCAGAAAAATTTTAATTTGACAAATGGTATACCTGCCAATTTGTTGGTAGATCTTGTTAGCCTCCAAACTACATTGAGTACTTCGGAATTTTTATTTTTTATTTCATATATGGAAAGAGGCATTTTTTTAAATTGTTGCAATTTTGGAGTGTATATAGATCAGCAGATATTTTGTATAAATAAGTCCTGAATCATCCCTATCTAAGAAACTACAAAGTAATATTACGTAGACTTAACAACTTGTCCAAAAAATGTTTAAAAGCTAACAATGCACTTACTATTGGATTTCCATAGTTTTTCAATCTTTCGAAGGTATGAACAAAGGTGGGAGTCAGCTCAGTTAGCTGGTCCCATGAAATAAAATTAAACTTCTGATTGCTCTTTTCAAATGAATAATAATAAATTAGTTAGAAACGTAGGTAGTATCCTTACAAAATAACTCCATTTTTCTGTGGCAGCCATTTATATCTCCATGTATCAATGGAAAGATGCAAAATGACACTGTTAATGAAATTTCTTTTTTACTGTAAAAAAGAGATGTTTTTGCCTTGTAACTGACATTCCAATGCACTTTCTAGCATTGTGTCAGAGATTTTTGCATGATTATAGATGTTTTTTCCAACCACACCAAAACCTTATCTTCCAACACTGACATACATTATCTATTGTGATTAGAAAGGAGGCAACTCTTCTCTATTCAATATTTCATTTCACTTATTATAGCAGTGCATCTCTCTCCTTAATTGTATTTCTAAAATTCTAATGCAAACTCTTTCATTAAATTATGTGAAAGACCAAAACATATCCTGAGTAACATGCGTGTCCACAGCCTCATTTTTACTCGATATATTTTTTTCATTAAAATTTATTGGGGTGACAATGGTCAACAAAACTACATAGGTTTCATGTGTACAATTCTATAATATATTATCTATATATTGCATTATATGTTCATTAACCAGAGTCAGTTCTCCTTCCATCACCATATATTTGACCCCCTTTGACCTCCTCAAAACCCCCCTTCCCACTTACCCTCTGGTAACCACTAAACTATTGTCTGTGTCTGTGAGTTTTTGTTTCTTCATTTGCTTGTCTTGTTCCTTTGTTGTTTTCAGTTTTATATCCCACATATGCGTGAAGTCATATGGTTCTCTACATTTTCTCTCTGACTTATTTTGCTTAGCCTAATAGTCTCAAGATCCATCCATGTTGTCGCAAATGGAACTATCTCATTTTTTTTCATATAGCAGAATAGTATTGCATTGTGTATTTATACCACGTCTTCTTTATCCAATCATCTATCAAAGGACTCTGGTTGTTGCCGTGTCTTGGCCACCATAAAAAAATTGCTGTAATGAACATTGGAGTACATATATTTTACAGATAAATGTTTTCAGATTTTTTGAGTAGATACCCAAAAGATGGATTTCTGGGTCATGTGGTAATTATATTCTTAAATTATTGAGGAAACTCCATACTGTTTTTCATAGCAGCTATACCAATTTACATTCCCACCAACAGTGTATGAGGGTTCCTTTTTCTCCACAGCCTCTCCAACACTTGTTATTACTTCTCTTGTTGATGAGAGCCATTCTGATTGGGGTGAGGTGATATCTCACTGGTTTTGATTTGCATGTCCCTAATCACTAGTGAAGCTGAACATTTTTTTCATATATCTGTTGGCTATTTGTATGTCTTATTGGGAGAAGTTTCTGTTCATGTCCTCTACCAATTTTTTAATTGGATTGTTAGCTTTTTTTGTTGTTGTTGAGTTGTATATTTTGGATTTTAGCCCCTTATCAGAAGCGTTCTTTACAAATATCTTCTTCCATTCGGTTGGGTGTCTCTGTTTTATTGATGGTTTCTTTTGCTGTGCAGAAGCTTTTTAGTTTGATATAGTCCCATTCATTTATTTTAGCTTTTATATACCTTGCTTTTGAGGTCAAATTTATAAAACCCTCTTTGAACCCAAGGCACATAAGTTTAGTACCTATGCTTTCTTCTATGTAGTTTATTGTTTCAGGTCATATGTTTAGGTTTTTGATCCATTTTAAGCTAATTTTGGTACATGGTGACAGATATCAGTCTAATTGCATTCTTTTGCATGTGGCTTTCCAATTTTCCCAGCCCATTTACTGAAGAAGCTTTCTTTTCTCCATTGTATGTTTTTAGCTCCTTTGTAAAAAATTATCTGTCCATATTTACGTGGGTTTATTTCTGGGTTTTCAATTCTATTCCTTTGGTCTGTGTGTCTGTTTTTCTGCCAGTACCATGTTGTTTTGATTATTGTTGCTCTGTAGTACAGGCTCAAATCAGGGAGTGTGATACCTCCCACATTATTCTTTTTTCTTAGGATAGTTGTGGCTATTCTGTGTCTTTTGTGATTCCATACAAATCTGACAATTTTTTTGTTTTATTTCTTATAAAAATTTCATTGGGATTTTGATAGGAATTGCATTTAATCTACAAAGCTAATCTCTGCAAAGGTTTTCAGTAAAAGATCCTAGTGATTTCTTCATTTTTTCGGTCTCCTCAACAAAGTGGTTCACTTTGTAAAGGAATAAAAAGTCATGACTGTAAACTAATTGGCTGTGAATTTTTGTTTGTATCATCACTAGAGAAAAGTCCAATTAACCCTTGAAAAGCTCAAAAAATTATATATCCATTTACATTCAAGAACTATATTTAATGTGTTTTCTTCCTTTCTTTCTTTCTTTCTTTCTTTATTTCTTTCTTTCTTTCTTTTTTTAAATCATAAGAGAGATCAAGCCCACATGCTGGAAAGCAGGATAATAAACTCCTATGTGTTCTTTTCAATACCCTTAGAATCCCCAAGATTGGAAAGCTAATGAATACCTTAATGCGATGCATTATAACTGTCTTTTGCTCAAGAGGGGCAGATAAATTAAAAAATGGACTGAAATATAATTTGTGAGTTAAAGGATCATAGGCTTGTTTTAATTTAATGATAAAAACATTAATTATTGAATACTCTATTTGTTTGAAGAATCTAAAAGCATTAAAAATAGCATAGAATGAAACAATGATCTTAAAGGGAAACCAGCAGGTAAAACTTTTATGTTTTACCATAAATAAAATCAGTCCTTAAGATATCAGGACACAGTGTCAAGGATTTCTGCTTCTTTTCGATCCAAGGCAAATGATTCTGAAGAACTCGGATAGTCAATGCTCAATGAACACATGGCCGATTAAGTCAATTGATCTTTGTTTTATAAGTACATGTCTAGCTCCATTGAAGAAGTAGCCATGTACATTCTTTGTAGAATATCAGGAGGCAATAATTTTTTTTCTTTCCATGTAAGTCAGTAACTTTCTAAAGAACTCTACTAATTTTAAGTCAAATGACGTTTCATTTGGTGCAAATAATGTCATAGGCATTTCTGAGTTAATAAAAAACATTTAATTTTTTCCCTTCTTTTGGCTTTAGTTTGCACTACAGAATGTTAAACTAATTTCCTTGCAGAGCTCTGTATTTAAACCCAAGCATCACCATTTTAGTCTCCGACTTTGGGCAAAGTATTCAGTTCTCTGGACCTAGGTTTCCTCAATTACAAAGTGAAAGTAATGACATTACCCATCCAGAACATAGTTATGAGGTTTAATTGAGAAGCTGTCATGCAGGATATGAGGCGGGGTCTCAACTCCCACTCACCACATCAGAACTCAGGACATGGTGAGGCCAAAAAGGAACACCCACGGAGCCATAGGTAGGGGAGTCATACCACTATAGTCTTGCTGGCAGCTGGGTTGGAGACACAGGAAGCAGGAGCCACACTGTCTGCAACCTGCTGTCCACTTCTCTGCAATCCGCAACCCCAACCCGCACTCCGCCGTGCTAACTGCAATCCGTGCTTGCCAGCCCAGCCACCATCTTCTTGCTAGCCCCCATTTTCTGCTAGCGTAGCCAGTTATATTAGTGTCCAATGGCTCACTGATTACAGCTGACAGCCAACTAGCCACAGCTGATGGCCAGCCAATCACAGTTGATGGCCATTTACTACCTGAGTCAGCACCTTTCTATGTGAGGCTGAGAGCCTGGAAACGGCTATCTGGGGCTCTGTCCCCACAGAAGCTATATGCAAATCACTTGGAAGATGTAGAAATCACTCAAGAAACATCAGCCATTAGTAGTACTATAATTATTAGTACTATTGATTCACAGAAGACTGAATTCAACCTCTTCAATGCAAAACAGTCACTGAACACATTACAGTTCTGCTAGGCACTGCAGTGTATGCAGAGATGAAGTTTCTGTCCTTTGAAGAATCACTAAGATGCCCTCCTGTATTCTCTAGCCAATTGCTTTGGCTGGAGTCCATAAAAGCTATAAATGAAGATAATGTGAGCTTTAAAATAAACAAATGCCCTTATTTATATAAACATCTACTTTACAAATGATTTGTTAATGTAAATATCTACAGTAAGTCATGATGTGCTGGTGTCCTTTCTCTAATTTCTAAAGTTACTCTTCTCCATTTCATTATCATGGTCCCAAGACATTGGACCAACCCTCATGTTTTCTCCCAAAGAGCAATCTGGGCTGAGGCTACCGTTGGTAGTTCACCTTTTCAGAGCCCAAGGAAAGAGAGCAACAAAGAAAGCTTCAGACGAGGAAAGAAGCCAATCCAGGATTGTTTATACTCCATCTCTCCAGGTGGTGACAGGTTTGACTAAGAACTCCTCTCCATATTCATTGGTTAAGAAACAAACTATGTTGTGGGCACCCTGGTAAGAGGCACAATGGTTTCAGAGCTCTAGGCTTAACCTCCTCCTCCTCTCATCTCCTTGCCAAGCCCTTTCTTTGTATCTATTTCCTTTATTTAAAATATTTAACAACCACACAGCTTCCTTAGCACAGGGGCAGAGTCTGAGGGCTTTGTGCTGTAACAGGTATAAACTCTGCCTGCTGAATGATAGGGTGGCCCAGGGATCCCAGGGGGCCAGCGGCATATGGGAGTAACAGGCACTAGGTTATTTAGCAGCAGATACAGAACTGCTCAGTATGCAACACCTGGTCTGGAGGAACCAGTGTGACTGGCTGAATGTCAGCTTCTATATAACATGACTTTGTATAGCTCTGACTATTACTTGTGTTCAAATGAATCTGTTTACTCCTCTGCCTCTCTCACCAGATTCATGAAATAGGAGCCAAAAGGGTTGTGTGTGTGTGTGTGTGTGTGTGTGTGTGTGTGTGTGTGTTTATCTCTAACACCAGCAGGCTGTAGTTTCCTTAGTAGATTCCCTAGGTATATTTAACTAAATGAAATAAAAAGAATCCCTGTTGGATGTGACACAGAGGCTGTACCTCAGGAAATGGAATTTTCCAGAGAAGAGGATATTTGTCACCTCTGAAGATGCAACCCTCCTGAAAGCACTCAATGTGGGGTGAGGAATCTATCAGTCGTCAGGGTTCCCACCCACTAGGACCCGGAATAAAAGGCCACTGAGAGTTATTTTAGTTGGAAGACTATAGGATGTGTTCATAATAATCATCAAAATTAAAAGACTAGATGAAAAAAAAAAAGAAAAAGAATCCCAAGAAATACTCTAAAATAGTATTGCTCAGTATTTTAATAACTCTTTTGCTAGGATCAAGTCAAAAATATAATTGTTTTCTTTAATTTCTGGCGCGGCACTTGCATCCCTTTCAACAGAAATCTCCCCATCTCTCTAAAGAAGCCTAAAAATTAATACGCCCGTGAACGGTGCGGGGCTGCAACACTGGCATAATAGCAGCACTCTATGAAATGAATCCCTCTTTGCTCATTCTAGTTTATGCCTAGAAACTGTTGCTGTCACATGGTGAGCCAGAAATATACTCAGAGACGCTTTATTTCATCAGAGTATCTCTTTCGGAGAGTACTGGGATCAAAACATCAATGGAGAAAATATCTGTTGGCAGGGCAAAAGGAACCAAACTGAATTTGTCACTAAAACCCGTGATTTGTTTCACCTTTAACAAGGGGATAATTGCTCCTCTAATTATAAATGAGCTATTTCTCATAGGAGTTTAATTGGAGAACCAGGGCACAGTGTTCAACTTATTGACCCAGTTGCGCTTCAAAACTGTCATCTTATTTATTAACATTTGCATCTTTCATTAGCGAAGGGGAAAATATGGGGTGTCATGCAAAAGAATAGATTATTTTGCTGAGTTTAGTCTTGATAAACAGGGAACAGATTGTTTTAAGCTCATCCTGCCAGAGCCAAAAGCTGTTGGCTGCTGGAGGCTCAGCCAAATGAGCAGCATCAGGTGGCTCTCCAGCTAATTGATTATTAATATGGCCACTGAACACTTTGTTTCGTGAGATGCATACAAGTTTCTCTACCATTCCCTCTTCACTGGAACTTCATGTCGATGGATTTCCGTGCAGGTGCATTGTCTCCCAAGCTGTGCTTTATATTCTTTGCAGACAAAAGACGTTTGAGACAAAAGAAGGGTTTGAAGACTAATTTGGAGGGAGCCATTGCTTTCAGTGCCCAGTAATGTCTGTGGGAATTTTCTTCTAGCATGTGTCTAGCAACAAGAGTTATGATCATGAGATGATTATCAGCCTGGCAAACAGCTTTGCACAAGTATTAGGTTCCCTGACTAGTATTAACTTGCAAGGTTTGTATTTATTCAACTGATATTTGCAATGTCACCTCTTTATGATGGTCACCCCATGTGTTTTTCTGCCATTATCTGCCGTTCATAGATAAAATACCCAGAGATCACCACAAGCTCAGATAACCGAGTAAGTCAAATTAAAAACAATAATAAAATTAAACAATATCAACATCAATTTTAAAAAGCGATAAAAAATAATAAACCTTCTCTGACTTATAATAGATTTGTGTCTTAACTTCTGCACATACATAGTGGTTTCTAAGAGCCTATAGTACAAAATGCAGGTTTTAATCATTAATTCATTTAGTCAAGAAATATTTATTGTCCACTCACTGTGTGCCAGATGCTCTTTCAGTTGCAGGAGATACATCAGTCAAAGTCCCTAGAGTATAATAAAACAAAGCTAACACTAAATAAGAACAGAAATAAATGAGCAAGATATTGTCAAATCACTACATGTTAAAGGAAATAAGACCAGGTAATATCTGAGAGGTTGATGGTTGCTAGGGATTGGGAGTCACTTTAAAGTTCAAGGAAAATCTCTCTGAGGAGGTAATATTTGAGCTGCGATCTGAATGACAGGAAAGAGCCAGACTTGAAAAGATCTAGGTCAGGAAATTCCAGGCAGGGGGAGCAGAATACCCTCAGAAGGAGCTGACCTGGTTACTGACTGCAAAGGGGGCTAGTGTCTCTGAGACATTGTGAGCCATGGAGGACAGGAATACATTCAGTCAGAGTCGGGAGGATGACCTTGGGGACTTCTAGACATGGTAATGTGTTTGGAGTTGTTTCTGAGTGCATGAAAAGTCATTGGAGTTTTTAAGTAAGAATGCCATGGCTTTTGAAGATCATTCTTGATGCGATATGGAAAATGTATTTTTGAAATGTAAGAGTGGAGAAAGGGACATCATTTAGGAGATCTTGCCTTAACTCAAGTGAGGAAAGATGGTTGCTTGTCTTAGTGGGAGATTGGAAGAGATGGTGGAGAAAGGTGGAGGAATACAGGACATATTTTAATTCTGTGGAAGAAAAAATTCTGAACGTGTTTTTTAATTTGATTTTATTAAATAAATAACATATAGAAAATATTTGGCCATTCAGAAAGAAGGTGAAATCTTTCCTGCTAATGCCCACTAGAGTTAAGTTTTTCTTAGATGACCTTCAATTGGTAGTCAGTAGATCTCACCTGTTTTCACATACAATCTCTCTCTCTCTCTCTCTCTCTCTCTCTCTCTCTCTCTCTCTCTCTCTCGGATGCTTCAGCAACAGGCAATTACCTAGCCTGGTCCATCATCACAGGTCTTTTATTTGCGCGGCCCTTAGTTCTTGAAAAAAGTTTATCTGTTTCTTCCATAAGTGGTCTTGCTTTGGAATTTCTTTCAATGATTCTCCGTAGCCTATAGGCACTATTTACTGTAAACTCTCTGTGGATGAAACATGGCAGTCACAGAGAGCAAAAAGCCAGTGTTTTCTAAAGGTGGTCAGACTTAATAAGAGTCCACAACACTCTTAATTTGGAAATAAGAAGAAATATGATGATAGTTACTTCTCCTGAAAGGTAAGTTTATTGTAAAGACTGGTCAGGAACTTATCCATGGACTAGTCAATTCATAGTCCTTTTGCCCTGGAAAATTGAGCATTTTAGGGACATTTCAGTGACATTTTGCTCCCGTGGAAGGTATTAGATATAGTCATTCTATTTGTAGCTCTTTTGGGCGTAGTTAACACTATTAGTTCATTTGTCAACATGGTTTTATCTCCTCATAGTCAAACTTTTTAGGCTTTAGAAAAGGAAGTTTTCATATTTCAAGACAAGTTCACCTCTCCAATATGGTCTGCATATACTCAGTTCTCAAAAGCAATGAGCCAAACATATGTGCAATTAAGGGAGTGTTTCCCAGCAGGAAAACAAATTCCATTTCTTAGCAAATTCCTTCCCTTTGCAGTAGTTGCAACAACTGAGCAAAATGTCACTATAGTTTCCACTTGGTTTTTTGGTCCTTTGGCTTTTTTTTCTTCAATTATTTAAAGATATGATTTTAACTTATTTGAAGATCAACCATTTTTAAAGCATAAAAATACACATGCTTTCACAAACCTACTGAAAATTGCAAAGTATATTGGAGGGTAGTCAACACAGAAGTGAATGAGTGCCTTATTTTATTGCAAATCTGAGAAGCGAATAGCTGCAGAAACAAAGTAGCTTTGATTCTTGACAAGAGAGAACATGATGGCCTCCGTTGGGGCAGGGTTCTTTGCATACTTTTTAAAAATGGCCTTTTGCTTCTTATATTTTAAGACATTTTTTATCCACAACCTTCACAGTTAACGGACATTCATTTGCATCCTATAATGAAGACTTTCTTGGTCATAGGAAGCACTTATGAGGAGTGATAAAAGACCTGTTTGCATTGTGAGAATTCAGAAGGAAATAATTCTGGGATTTTGAACTCTGGAGCAATTGGCTCTAAACCCTATCTGCCGAAAGTCTACAGAAGGCTTATTACCGTGTTTCCCTGAAAATAAGACCTCGCCGCATCAGCTCTAATGCGTCTTTTGGAGCAAAAATTAATATAAGACCTGGTATTATATTATATTGTATTGTATTGTATTGTATTGTATTGTATTGTATTGTATTGTATTGTATTGTATTGTATTGTATTATACCCAGTCTCATATTATAGTAAAATAAGACGGGGTCATATATTAATTTTTGCTCCAAAAGATGCATTAGAGCTGATGGTCCGGCAGGATCTTATTTTCAGGGAAACACAGTAGCTACAGATGTCTTTCAGAATTGTCAAGGCCTTTCTGTTCAAAGTGTGATGCATAGGTTATCTATATTGACATAATTTGGGACGTTCTTAAAAAGGCAGAATCTGAAGTCCCACCCCAAGCCACTTGCTCAGAATCTGCATTTTAGCAAGATCGTCAGAACCAATTTGCATTACTGATTCTCAAACTAGGATGCACATTGGGATCACTTGGGAATCATTAGAAACTACTAATGCTTATATCCCACCTTCAAAGTACTGATTTAATAGGTATGATGAGCAGCCTGGCTATCAACATTTTTAATAGCTCCCCAGGTGATTCTAAAATGCCACAAGGCTTGAGAACCACTGATCTAAAGGGCAAAGTTAAAACAAATACAGGAAAAGCTTCAAACTTGTCACTTCTAAACCAGTCAGTAGAACTTGGCAGACTCCCAATTTCTAGCTAATTCTTTTCTAGAAGCTTGACTTGGCTGAGTATGCATTTGATAATTGCCCATAATTGCTTTTCCCATTTGTTTGATTAATGTAACTGCATACAATGATTCTAGTCTGAATCTCCATTCTCTTAGATGTGCACACTGTTCTCAACCTTGTCATGTCATTTGCAACCTCATGTCAGTTGCAAACTTGAGGGGCCCCAGTTTGAGTTTAACAAAATAACCTTTCTGATAGATGTGGATTTTTCTAGGTAAGGGTTGCTGGACTCACTTTTCATGTTGGGTGGCATGTGGCAGTTTCCCTCTGTTAATTAGAACAAATGTGCCAATTATGTTAATGTTTCTCCCGATACCAATCAGAGAATAATTAGACACAACACATCTGTCTTTCACAGGGGAGTAGACTAGGAAAGAAAACTGCAAGGTGCTTTGCTGTTTCTTATTGACATACATGATTAGATGATTCCTTAACCAATCATACTGTTAACAAGTTCATGTATCAGAAGGGCAAAGGTTGCCAATAGCTACTTGGGGGCTGAACACCTCTCATTACTAGCAATTTCCTGACCAACATCCAACTATCTCTAAAGGACTTCCACAAAGAATTTAAGTGGTGTTTCATTCCATTTAAGTAAATGAATTGCACAGTCCTATTGGTAAAATGAAGGTAATCTTATTTACCCTGAACTACAGAAATAAGTTTTTAAGCAGAAGTATTTAAAACTCTCAAAAAGAATTCAGTTTTATTGATATGAAAGATCACACTGAATGAAATCACAAAATTTGGCCTTTAGGATTATATTGCACGTATTGTAAACATATGTATATCACCATCAGATTTATAATTTGTTACAATTTCTGCTTATATGTTCCCTTGTATCTTAACTTTGCAGCTTTCTGATTAATAGAAAATTTGATATCGCTTCTATTGTTGTTTCATTGGTACTTGAGGTCCACACTTGGCAGGGTTTTAGACAAATGGCGATATAGCCAAATTATTTCATAATACAGTAATGCCTCTACTCTTGTGTTGATCTGGCAGTATGGAGAAGAGACTTATGAACACAACATATTAGTCTTCTTGAACATAGTCAAAGCATATCTTAGGCACTTTTTAGGTAAAGCTTTTTGTTTAGTTCAGAACTTGAAGTATATACACTGTAGTAAATACGGCTCACCTTCCTGACACTTACTAATACTCAGCTATGTATTTCCATCATCTAAAGGTAAACTATCATCATTGTTATAATGGCTATATTATTGTGGCTCCAAATATATTGTCACTCTTCTTTAAAAACTATTGATCAGAAAATAAGATAGGAATTTCAGATTATAAATTCATTTTCTTACGGTGACATGGATTTGCTTAAACAAAACAAGGAACAACTCAGAGCAGACATGTAATATATTTGGAAATAGTTATGATGCTAATACTAGTGCCAGGTATTCATAGAAAGCCCCAATACATGAATCATCCTTTTGCCCAGGGGTTAGGAAGGATGAGGCCATAAGAAAGAGATGGTTGTTGATTTATTATTACATCATTCTGCCCCAAATATTTGTATTTTATTTTTTAGTACTGAAACATGAACATAGTTATGTTTTAAACAATTTTAGTAGTAAACCGTAAAAAGATATTACTGGAGATCAATAATGTTTGAAAACTAATGATCATGTGTAAATGGGTCTCCCACTGTATATACTCTTAACATTGTAACTTTTGAAATCTGTTTTAGGTAGTCCAGCTTTTTATGATGCTTAATTAGAAAGAGTGGAGAAGGTAAAGATGAGGAAATGAGTATAGGAAGTCAAGATTAATTTGAGGATTATAATTTATCCCATATTTAGTTATGGGCTATAAATGAATAATCCGTTGGGAATGTTAATCCACCTTTCTCTCTTTGCTGATGACATAAATCAAAAATTAAACTCAGAGTGACGTCATAGGAATGGCGGCAGCGGGGCACACTTTTTGAGTTCTCCTCAGGATCTTATCACAAATGGGACATATAACCCATCAAAGGCCTCTCTGCTCATCACACAAAACAGCTAAGTGACTTGTGCAAAGATTACTTGCAGGTGGGCAAATTGGATGAGCAGGGGAAGAGGGAAGGGAGCGGAGCGGAGTGGAGATGCAGCCCACATCTGCAGCTGTGGGGACACGGCCCGCACCTTCGGCTGTGGAGATGCGATGCGGCCCATATCTGTGGCTGTGGAAACGCCGCCGGCATCCACAGCTGCAGAGACGCAGGGGATCCCGATGGAACAGAGAACACAAAAGCCAAAAGGTGCACTCTTTCCCTGCATCCCACAGCTGATCTCTCCCGCCGAGACCCAAAATCAGACAAAAACACCACAAAAAAAGAAAACTACAGGTCAATATCGCTAATGAACAGAGATGCAAAAATCCTCAACAAAATCTTAGCGAACGGAATTCAGCAATACATTAAAAAGATCATACACCATGATCAAGTGGGATTCATCCCTGGTATGCAAGGGTGGTTCAACATCCGCAAATCAATTAATGTGATACACCACATTAACAAAATGAAAAATAAAAAAATCGCACGATCATATCAATAGATGCAAAAGAAACATTTGATAAAATCCAGCAGCCATTTATGATAAAAACCTTAAGAAAGTGGGAATAGAGGGATCATATCTTAACATAATAAAGGTCATATATGATAAACCCACAGCTAACATCATACTCAATAGGGAAAAGCTAAAACCATTTTCCCTAAGATCAGGAACAAGGCAAGGTTGCCCACTTTCTCCACTTCTATTCAACATAGTGCTGGAAGTTCTAGCCACAGCAATCAGACAAGGAAAAGAAATAAAAGGCATCCAAATTGGTAAGGAGGAAGTAAAATTATCATTATATGCAGATGATATGATACTATATATAGAGAACCCTAAAGACTCCACCAAGAAACTATTAGAGCTGATAGATGAATTTAGTAAAGTAGCAGGATACAAAATTAATATTAAGAAATCAGTTGCATTTGTATATACCAATAATAAAATATCAGAAGGAGAAATTTAAAAAGCTATCCCATTTACAATTGCTCCAAAGATTATAAAATACCTGGGAATAAATTTAACCAAAGAAGTAAAAGATCTGTACTCAGAAAATTATAAGACACTGAAGAAAGAAATGAAAGAACATGCAAATAGATGGAAACACATAACACGTTCATGGATAGGAAGAATTAATATAATTAAAATGTCCATACTGCCCAAGGCAATATATATATTCAACGCAATTCCTATCAAACTACCAACAACATTTTTCACAGAAATAGAACATATAATCCTAAAATTTATATGGGACCATAAAAGACCCCAGATAGCCTCAGCAATATTGAGAAATAAGAACAAAGTGGGAGGTATAAAAATACCTCACATCAAATAATACTACAAGGCTACAGTAATCAAAACAGCATGGTACTGGCATAAAAACAGACACATAGATCAATGGAACAGAATACAGAGTCCAGAAATAAATCCATGCCTATATGACCATTTAATCTACGACAATGGAAGCAAGAATGTACCATGGGGTAAAGACAGTCTATTCAATAAATGGTGCTGGGAAACCTGGACAGACACATGCAAAAAAATGAAGCTGGACCACCTCCTTACACCATATACAAAAATAAATTCAAAATGGCTTAAAGATTTAAATGTAAGATCTGAAACCATAAAATACCTAGAAGAAAATATGGGAAGAAACTTCACAGACATTACCCGGAGTAAGATTTTTACTGATATATCCCCTCGAGCGAGGGAAGTAAGAGAAAAAATAAACATGTGGGATTACATCAAACCAAAAAGTTTTTTCACAGCAAAGGAAACCATCAATAAAACAAAAAGGGACCCTACTGAATGGGAAAAGATATTTGCCAATGATATATCTGATAAGGGGTTAATATCACAAATTTATAAAAAACTCATTCAGCTCAACTCCAAAAAACAAACAATCCAATTAAAAAATGGGCAGAGGACATGAAGAAACATTTTTTCTAAAAAGGACATACAAATGGCAAACAGACATATGAAAAAAATGCTCAAACTCACTAATTAGAGAAATGCAAATGAAAACCACAATGAGATACCACCTCACCCCAGTCAAAATGGCTATCATCAATGAATCAACAAACAAGTGTTGGCTCGGATGTGGAGAAAAGGGAACGCTTGTGCACTGTTGGTGGGACTGCAGATTAGTGCAGCCTCTATGGAAAACAGTATGGAGGTATCTCAAGAATCTGAAAATGGAACTACCTTATGATCCAGCAATTCCACTCCTAGGTATCTATCCGGAGAAATCCAAAACTCTAATTCAAAAACCTTTATGCACTCCTATGTTTATTGCAGCACTATACACAATAGCTAAGACATGGAAACAACCAAAATGCCCATCTGTAGACGACTGGATTAAGAAACTGTGGTACATTTATACAATGAAGTATTACGCAGCCATAAAGAAGAAAGAAATCTTACCATTTGCAACAACATGGATGGACATAGAGAACATTATGTTAAGTGAAATACCATATGATGTCACTTATATGTGGAATCTAAAGAAAAGAATAAGTGAATGAACTAATCAGAAACAGTTTTGGAGACAAAGAGGAAAAACTGAAGGTTGCTAGATGGGCAAGGGGCTGGGGATAAAGGGGAAGATGAGGGGATTAGAAAACAGTTGGTAGCCACAAGATGGCCACGGGGTTTTGAAAATTAATTTGGGGAACGTAATCAATAATGTTGTAAAGATTTTGTAGGGTATCCGATGGACACGTGTCCCATTTGGGAGACCACCTCAGAGATGATGTAGATGCCTGATCACTGCACTGTACACCTGAAGCTGAACAATAATGAATGCCAACTATAATTTTATATATATATGATGTATATATATGTATGTATATACTTATGAGAAGCGGAGTACAGCATTAGGAATAGAGACAGTGGAAATGTAATGACTCTGTGCGATCTCAGAGGGATAGTGGATGGGGGAAGGGGGGTTCACACAGTGTGAGGGATATAAATGATAAACATCTAAGTAAAAAAAAAATTAAATTAAAACTAACCAATAAAGTTTTTAGGGAAGTGGTAATAGAGAATTTTTGAAACTTGAGGGTTGTTGAGTGCTGGAGAAGCTGCTCAAATGAGGTTATGGAAGCCTGAGCCATTGAAAAATGATCCCCCTGTTTTGCTGCAAAATGTCTCTTTCCCTGACAGCACATATATAGCCAATAGTTCTGAATTTTATAAAATATCAGTAACAGTAAAACTATAAAACCATGCATCTAGGAGCCATAAAAAAAATGGATCCTTAAATCACACGACACACAGGAAGGGATGGCAGTTTTATACACCTTTGCTGGGAGCACACAATATGGGGCCGATATGCTCCAGTCCTAAAACATAATCAAATTGGGAATCACTCGTCTTCATTAATAAAATCATGTTAGTGTTTTGAGAACTCTGTGCCAGACTGGAGGTGCCAATACAACTGAAAGATTTAACTGTTGGAGGGATTTCTAAACATTTTACCTTTCTACTACAAAAGCTGGGAACCACTCCTCATATAGGAAGGCTAGAAATCTCAACTCTGCACATGTGAGGGTTGGGACACAGAGCCAAATGTGACCAACTCCAAAGCCCATGTATTTTTTCTGTTTTTTTTTTCCTGTAACCAAAAAACATTTAATTGACTGTACATTTTTGAAATTTATTGCATTAAAATGATACAAATGCTTATAGGCTTATTTGATCAATTTTCATAAACTAGTTAGATAATATCCAGACAAAGATACATTTTAGGAAAATTCATTTATTTTAAAAGTGTTACATCACCTCAACAATTTTCTAAAAATAAGCACATTTATTTGTGTTGCGTGTTGTTATTCTCCACACTTCATGAAATATGAAAATTTTAAAATTTTACAATAGAAATTAAACTCAATTACAGTGCCTTTTTTTTAAAGAATATTTCAATGATTTTTAACCATTTTATTTGGTAATGTCTAAGAACTTTTTCTTCTAAGTATTTTTCTAAAATAAACTAACTGTTATGTTCTATATGTCCCCAAATCACATATTTTTGGTTTACCACAGTACTGCTCTTCGTTCTGTGAGAAATAATATTTCAGCTGCTAGAAATCAAAATATATACATTGCTCAGAATCAACAGAATCCAACATTGTGATTGTCTGAAACTTTTAAAAAGTCATAATTATTAAACATCTTATCTAATTCTTAGCACCTACAAATAGTCCTTGGTACATAGTAGCTGTTCAATAAATAGTTAATGGGTGAACTAATTTTGAGTAGATACCACTGACTTTTATTTTCCTGTGCAATCATGTCTTTCCTTCTTCTCTTTGAATGTATCTACATATCCCAATTAACGACATGCTTCTTTATAAAATCTTGTTCCTTATGGTAGTAGTTTTTATATTCTATATGGTTAATCTTACTCATTCATGCCTCTGTTCATACATTCATTCATTTATTCATTCTTTCACCACACGTTAGCCCTGAAGGTTTTATTTCTGCTTCTCAAACAACAATGTTTTCAATTGCTCTTCCCTCTACCTGCAACACTCTGCTCAGCATAATGGTTTCTTTCTACGTATTCAGGTCTTAGTGTGTAGTCACTTGTTCAGAGAGGTCTTCCCTGTCATCTAAAACAAGAATCAGCAAACTATAGCCTATAGGCCAAATATAGCCAACCACCTGATTTTTACGAAAGTTTTGTTGGAACACATCCATGCTCATTTATTTATGCATTGTCTATGGCTGCTGTTTAGAGGCTATATGGCCCACAAAACCCAAAATATTTACTAAATGACTCCTCATAGAAAAATATTTTCTGACTCCTGATCTAAAGCACTATATAATGCTGATTTATATTTTTCCTAGCCCTTAGGACCACTGAAGTTATCCACTATGTTTACTTGTTTATATATTATTTTTCTTCTCTCTTGAGAATTACTTGGAGAATAGACATTGTCCCTTTGCTTTATTGATGCATTCCAGGTACCAGGAATAGTGAGGCCACATAGTATATATTCAACAAATATTCTTTGGATGGACAATCAATACATTTTGAACATCTATGCTAAGGCTCTGTGCTAGAGACTGTGAACATATATATATATATATATATATATATATATATATATATATATATATATATATATATTCAGATATTATATGTACATATTCAGAGATATTCAAAAGGTATCATATTGAATGTATCATATATGTATGTGTAATCATGCTCTCAAGAGCTCCCAGAGTAGGAGTCTTCAAACTTTACACAAATTATTACGGTACAATATGATAACTGGTTTGAAGAGTGCTGGAGCTGCGCAGAAAAGAAAACACTAACTCTGCTTAGCAAGGACAAAAAGGGCTTTGGAAAAGAAGTGTCTCCTGAGGTGAATATTGAAGAATGAGTGCAATTCTCTCTACAGAAAAGAAGGAGAAAGACATTCTGGGTAGAGTGCACAGAAAATATGAGTTATGAGTGGCCATGTTAATGATGGTCACAGGCTGAGGAAACTTCCAGAAGTTCAATATGTCTAAAGAGTAGGATTAAGTTTTCAAAGTGAAGCTAGTGTAATAGTCGGGGATAGCTTGTAAAAGGTTTTATATGGCACATTATGAAGTTTGAATTTTAACTTAGAAACAGTGACACAATGGAGAACTTTTTTGTTGCAGTTATTGTTTATAAGATTTCTTTTTTGATGAGAGCAAAGGGGAAGGAAACCTGTCATAAAGCAGGTCAATGTAGAAGCTTCCTTCGTATCCCAAGTGTGGCTTCCTTAAAGGGCCAAGCTGCAATGCGGTATGGACTTGACAGAGCCTCTATTTCAATATTTGTCTCAAAATGGCTCCAAACGATTTCTGTATTGCAATATAAAGCCAAATTCTGGAACCAAAAAGCAAACAAAATATTGTTAGTGAGAATTGTTGGAATTAACATAACATCAAAATACTTAAGAGTATGACTAGAGAAGAGGGGCCAGATTTGAAAAACATTTTAGGTACCATTCATTACTTAATGGAATGATTTTTAAGAGCAGTGTGAGGATTACTGTAAGCTTAGAGTGTAAGAATGGGAGGAAAATGACTCCATAATTAAAAGAAGACCCGGAGGAACAAATTTATAGAGAGAGGACTGATGTGAGGAGATGTTGAGATCAATTCAGCAGCTGCTATGCTTTGCATATTTGTTGAGCATTCAGGTGGAATTATCTAGAAAATAATTGAAAATATGGGACTGAAATTCATCATATTTGAGTTAACAGCCATGAGAGTGAATGAGCTCACCAAGCCAATGCATGTGTGCCAGTTGTTGGAAAACCTGGCTGCACAGTAGCACCACCTGAGGAGCTTTAAAAACATGGATGCCTGGGCCCTTTGTCAGCTTGATTAAATCAGATCCTATGCAGGTAGGGCCTAAAGCGCAGGAAGGTCTTAAAAGCTCCCCAGGTAAGTACGATGCACAAAGTGGAGAAACACTTCTATAAAATAAAAGGGGGAGAAAGTGAAAGAGATTCCTGACAAGGACTATGTGAAAATAATGGATGAAATAAAGGGACCAGAGGAGGTTTAAGAAAGCACAGATGGGTATAAGGGGAAAGGTGAAGGGATTAGGAAGTAGCTGGTAACCACAAGATGGCCTCAGGGTTTTTTGAAAATTAATTTGGGGAACTTATTCAATAATGTTGTAAAGATTTTGTTGGGTATCCGATGGACATGCGTCCTATTTTGGAGACCACCTCAGGGATACTGTGGATGCCTGATCATGGCATTGTACACCAGAAGCTAAACATTAATGAATGCCAACTATAATTTTATATATATAATGTGATGGCTCGGTGTGAGGTCGGAGGGATAGTGGATGGGGGCAGGGGGGTTAACAGTGTGAGGGATATAAATGATGAACGTCTAAGTATTACCTTGTCTTGTACATCTGAAACTAATAAAAAAAAAAAAAAGAAAGCACAGATAACCAGGTGGCAATAAAACCGCAGAGGGAGGGAAAATGCCCTTGGACTGGGCAATTAGGGAGGTCGCTGGTCATCTCTGAAAGAGAATTTTGAGTAGAGTGGTGAGTGTGAAACCAGACAGCAGTAAATTAAAGAGTGAAGGGCTGGTGAATAGATAAGACTCTGTGAACATTCTGCTCTTTCAGGCAGTTCTAGCCACAAAGCGAAAGAGCCTGTGGAAGCATAGCTGAGAACGGCAAGCGTGTCAAGGGGTGATTTTGTTGTTGGTTTGTTTTTAGGATAGAGGAGACATGTGCATGTTTGTGGGTGACTTGACACTCAGAAGAAAGGAAGAACTTTGAGAGGAGTTTACATATCTTTTGGTCTATTTGGTCTGTTAGGAAAATAAAAGACATGACATCTACTCATATTAAGAAAGATCAGAACAATATTGAGTAATTTGTTGATGACCTAGAGCCTTTCAAAGAGCCTAGAGGTGGAAGAAGTGACCAGTGCATGCAATTTCTGAGTGCAAGATTCAGCAAGATGGAGTTGGGAATGATCGTGGGTGTGGTGCATACACCCTCAAGTTTGTATCTTCTATATAAACTTTCCCTTTTTCCTATTAGCTAACACTTTTCAGCTAGACTAGGACGACCTTATTTTTTGTCTTTTCTCGATTGAATTTTGAACAAGGTCTCACAATGTGAAGACTGTTGTTCAGCTTCCTTGCCAGGGAGCATGTTGCCTAAGAAAATGAAAAAAACACACAGAGTTTTTAGTTAGATTTAACACAGATGAATCATAGCATCTGGATATATGCAAATAGAAGGTGTCTTTAGAAGAGAATTTGATGGAATGCTGTTAGGTAAAGCATGTGCCCATTAAAAATATTTTTAAATGTCGTTACTTTTGCCCTAGGTATTATTCTTTCCTGTTTATTAAACTTAAGTCTTCCTTTATAAAAGTCGCTTAAACTAGTAAAGATACTTAATGTCCTGGAATAAAATATTTACCATGTGGAAAAATAAGCATAACATAATACCAGCTTAAAGTTGTGTAACAATTATCAAAAATTGTTTCATATGTATTACGTATTGCCTACCTTACAGGAGCCTTATGAGGGAGTTAGGACAAACATTAGTATTCTTATTCTAAAGATAAAAAAATAAGGTTTAACGACATTACATAACATGCCTAAAATCACAGAATCAATGAATGGGACAACTGTGTCTTAACTCTAGACCTTCATATGAGATGCAACTGTCTTTTGGCAAGCTCTCACTGGCCTTAGGTAAAAGTGAAGTGATATACATAACTGCAGAAGCACCCAGGAGAAATATGTGGAGGGTTCCATTCATCCGTCTGCAACTCCCACTCTTAGTATCCTGTCCTTTGGTCTTCCTCATTCTCAGCCTCCGTCATCCTCCCCTGATAGAGTTCCCTTCTTGATGATGGAATCACCATCCTCCTATGCCTTAGTGCACTGATTTCAAATTTTTGTTAGCATAGCCCTAAAAGACCTTTTATATACATATGTATTTTTATTATATATACATATATCATATATAATATGTAACAAATTTTAAGTTAGTATCTAAAATTTTTATCACAAAATTAAATAGTGGGAAAATACATTATGTCTGGGTATAATATAAATATTTGGTATCTTTAAAACAGATGACTTAAAGTGATCCAATGCAATGCAAACACTGTAATAACTTCTTAGCCAACATTATCCATTGACAAAGTATGAGAACAAGTCCTTCTTTAATAATAGGGGGTATTTACAGTGTTCCTTTTTTTTCTATTTTAGCTTGTGTTTCTACACCATTTCCTCCATAGATTTTTTATTCAAACATAATGCAGTGTGTGTATAAAAGTTTTTATTGATCATTCCATACTTTGCTTTAATAAAACTATGCAAATAAATTTTATTTCTTATGACCATAGAGATTTAAGTGTTAAATTTGTTTTAGATGAAATTGTCTGTACATTCATTATGATTAGTACATGATTTGTTTAAAGAACCCAAATATGTTGCAAATTTGATAATTATTTAGTATAAAGACTGAATTTTTATTGGAAATACATCGTTTAATAGGTGAAATGGGATTGTCCTTCCCCTTGGTTAACTCATTTAGCATATTTGAATGTTACTGGTGATATGAGACAGGATAAAATCAATTTTATTTCTGTCACTAATAATAGATTCAAATAGAAATGAGATTCTTCTCATCCATAAATAAGTAAATAGGAATACATGGAGTTATATTGTAGCAGTGTCCCTCAACTCTTTGCACAACTTCCAAATTGTATGCCAAAAATCACATAGTGTTCTATCATCAAAATTTATGTTTAGTGACCCATCAGCTGGCATATTAGGTCCTCCTTCAATTTTGATAAAAGCAAAGAATTGTAAACCACCTGATTTGAACAAAGATTTGTTACCCTGTTATTACAGTCCCTTATTCTCTCAACTACCTGCGAATATTTCCAATTATTCACCTGTTTGGCATACTGGAGGTCTTTATACCCTATGCAATATATAACACCATGGATACAAGATGTGTCTTTATTTTGAAAAGTAGAAGGCAAGTTCTCAAGGCTATTAGTTTTAGGGATGAAATGTACATGGAATTTAAGATATAAATACTGATTCCCTTACAAATATTTTTGCTTGTGTAGCTCTTAGAAAATTTTGCCTACTGCTAGTTACCTGAATCCCAGTTTGAAATCCTAGTGCCTTCAAACTCCTCTTCATCTGAACATGTCCCTTAGTCATTTATATGCCATGTTTTACAATACTTCATAGGCTTTAGTTTGAGATGTTATTTCTCCAATAATTTGCTTGTGAAGACAACCTTCTAATGGTAGAATTGAAAACTGGTCCCTCTTAAAGATATTTCAAGTCACTACTAAAAATTTGGGAAGCAATTTTGGAGAGCAAGAAGGCTTTCTTGATGCCTCTGAAATCAAAGTGCACTCAGTCCCAGTGTAAGCTCTGACAGCAAACCTGTGTTGGTTCCATAAGAGTGAATAGGGTACTGCTGATAATAGAGGGTGCGTCCTATGTCTTTCCTGAGGATGGCACCGCTTTCCTGGGGAGTATGAGCCAGAGGCTAGCCCAAGCCCATATTTGGAGTGGCTATGGTGTGTCTTAGTGTCCCAGCTTCTTCCAGCAAGCACCACATGATCCCAAGCCTACCCTCCCAATGCTCAAGTCTGTCGTATTATAGGTGCCTCCTCCCAATTATGTACTTTATAAAGAAGGAAAAGCCCAGGACTCAGACAGTCCTGACTTCAGATTTATGCCCCTTCACAAGCTGTGTGAGTCGGTGCTAGTTCTTCCCTATAAACATCATTCTTGTTTGGAAAATGACAATATAAATACCTCTCTCACAGCCAGGCTGTGAGGTATAGATTGTGTCCATAAGTTACACTTATAGGTACCTGGAATGCTCCATATAAACTCACTGTTTTCCTCCTTGTTCATTCTTTACTATCAAGCTCCATCCTTCTCACTCCCTTTTCTGTCCTCCCAATTTCAGCTTAGGAAAAGTATTCTGGTTTGAACTCCCTTAAACCAGGTCAGGATTTGCTTTAGGGACCGTATAGTGCCCTCTTTCCCTCCATGTTGCATCCCCTAATTCTCCCACCCCAAAGGATGGTAATTGTTCCACAACCATAAGGTGTGTCCCATAATTTCTCCCTCTTCTTTCCCATGAGAGCAGTCCATCTGCCCCAGAATCATTTCTATGTGGGGAGAAAGAGAAGCAGAAAAGAAAGCTCAGGACATTCACTCATGAACTTGGGGGTGATGGGGAGAGCTGAGGTGCTAGAAAGAAGTTCCATCTCTTGGGACTTGGATAATGGTGTTAAAACTAATGATGTGTATGCCATTATTTGGGGGGTGTGGGTGGGTAGAGACTGATGTCATTAAAAGAACAAGTGATGGGGACTTGCTTGAAGTACCAGGAGAAAAGAAGTGGAGAACTCACAGAGGTAAAATGGAAACCATATGAATGTGGATGGTCTAGGTCTAGGTAAAAGTAATAGTAATGGTTTCTTTTGCTGTGCAGAAACTTTTTAGTTTGATATAGTCCCATTCATTTACTTTAGCTTTTATTTCCCTTACCTTTGCAGTCAAATTAATAAAATTCTCTTTGAACCCAAGGTCATAAGTTTAGTACCTATGTTTTTGTCTATGAAGTTTATTGTTTCAGGTCTTATGTTTAGGTCTTTGATCCACTTTGAATTAATTTTGGTACATGGTGACAGACAGCAGTCCAGTTTCATTCTTTTGCACATGGCTATCCAATTCTCCCAGCACCATTTATTGAAGAGGCTGCTTTTTCTCCATTGTATGTTTTCGGCTTCTTTGTCAAAAATTATCTGTCCATAGGTATGTGGGTTTATTTCTGGGTTTTCAGTTCTATTACATTGGTCTATGTGTCTGTTTTTCTGCCAATACCATGCTGTTTTGATTATTATTGTCCTGTAGTACAAGCTAAAGTCGGGGAATGTGATACCTCCAGCATTGTTCTCTTTTCTTAGGATTGCTTTGGCTATTCTGGGTTTTTTTCTTTTTTGGTTCAATACAAATCTGATGATTTTTTGGTTCTATTTCTTAAAAAAAAAAAAAAAGCCATTGGAATTTTGATGGGGATTGCATTAAATCTGTATATTGCTTTGGGTAATATGGCCATTTTAACTATGTTGATTCTTCCAATCCATGAGCACAGAATGTCTTTCCATTTCTTTGTGTCTTCTTCAATTTCTTTTAAAAATGTCTTATAGTTTTCAGCACATAGGTCTTTCACATCCTTGGTTAAGTGTATTCCTAGGTATTTTATTCTTTTAGTTGCAATTGCAGATGGAATTGTTTTTTTTATTTCTTTTTCTGAGATTTCATTGTTAATAATAGGAATGCAATGGACTTTCGTACACTGATTTTGTAGCCGGGAACTTTACTGTATTCGTTTATTGTTTCTATTAGCTTTTTGGTGGAGTCTTTAGGGTTTTCTATTTATAGCATCATGTTATCTGCAGAAAGTGACAATTTAACTTCTTTATTCCCTATGTGGATGCCTTTTATTCCTTTCTCTTGCCTGATTGCTCTGGGTAGAATTTCCAATACTATTTTGAAAAGCAGAGGTGATAGGGGACAGCCCTGTCGTGTTCCTGAATGTAGAGCAAAGGGCTTCAGTTTTTCACCGTTAATTATGAGATTAGCTGAGGGTTTGTCATATATGGCCTTTATTATGTTCAGGTATTTTCCTTCTAATACCCATTTCATTACTTGTTTTAATCATAAATGGATGTTGTATCTTGTCAAACGAAGAGAACTGACCCTGGGTGGTGAAGCCACAATGTGATATATAGATGATATATTACAGAATTGTACACCTGGAATCTCGTAACTTTGCTAATAATTGTCACCCCAATAAACTTTAATTAAAGAAAAAAGTAATAGTAATATATAAATTATCTATCATTTATACTTTATTACCAAGTACCATAATGAATAGTTCTCAAATTAATATTATAGAACTTCTTTTATTAAAAATCTTTGTTATTTATACCTTTAGAAATTAATGTAGTCTGATGGTTTGCACAAACCTAAAATAATTAGAAAATAATATTTATACAGACTGATTAAAATGTCATGTTCCGAAGCTCATGCATGCTGATTACATCTCTAGAATCATGAACTCATTGAGTATAAGTGGAAATATATATTTAAGTTTGGCATACAAATTAGATTGGTCAATTTAATACTTAATCACTTATATGTTCCTAGTCTTATAGAGTTGTAGTCTAATGGTGAGTTGACTTTGTCCCAATAGAAATGTCACTGAAGGCAGAAGGAATTCAGCCATTAAGATATTTTACTTTTTGTTTTTAGATTAACACTATTTCTCTGGTATTTTTCAGAGTGGTTTGGGTTTTGTTCCATCTCTTTTAATATATGTTGATTGCCTAATATTAATAACAATTGAAGAATATTTGCTGTATGCCAGATACTGTGTATTAACTCATTTGACTCTTAAAAACCTTATGAAATGGGTTCAAGAATTATCCTTATTTTATAAATGAGGATCCCGAGGCATGTGGAAGATAAGAAGCTTACCCAGGAGAGGCACAGAAATAACAGAGATCAGTTTTGAACCCAGGTAATCTAGCCCAAGAATAGCCCTTTTAGCTTGTATGGTAGGAACTCATTCTTAAAGTAAGAGTCTCAATTTCACACAGTGGGATTAATCAACACCCAACATAACAACATAATATGCAAATAGGACATCCTAAACTCGTGATATAACTACTTTTATTAGCTGTTAATAGCATCCAGGTCTTTATAAACACTTGAGTCAATTACTTCAAATATGCTTATTGAAGTGTCGAACTTCAACTTATTGAAAAGACTGCAGTTACTGGGCCACAAGGACAGAAATGGCACTTTACCTCACTGCAGCCCTGACAACGAGTTATGGTTTATGGGCAAAGTCTTTTATTGTTGTCTGAACTTCAAACTATTTTCCTCTGTTCTTGAATGTTTTATACATAGCTAAAAATAACGTCTAACTCAGAAAGACCTCCCATGTATAAATCAGATGATTTGCTAAACGGGAGAAATGGGAGGAAGCAGTCTCAGGGTTAAATCAACAAGAAGCATTGAAATGACCAAAATGTAAACAGAAGTCAAGGCCAGACCAGAATTCTGACCCCTGATTAACCAAGATTAGCTTACAAATAAATAGCAATGAAACAATAATTAGTTATTTACTATTAAATACCATAAAATTCTAGCACAACAAAAGGTATTGTATTATTTCTTGGGATTTTACATAGACTTTACATAAGGAGACTTACTGTGAAATTCCTTCCAATGGCAGTGTCACTTTATCTGGCGGTGTTGGGTTCTGGATTCACTGTTTGAAAATGACATATTTTTTAATAACATGATATATTTATAAAGCTCTCATATGGATTTCTTTTGCTGATTCAAAAAGTCCTTGACATGATAAACAGAATTATTCTCACATATTGTTTTCCCTTCCACACATCCACTTCCAAATTTTCAATTAACTTTATCATTTTTCTCTAAGCCAAATAGGACTATTTTCTTTCTTTCTCTTTTTTTTTTAGCAATATGCACGCTCAGTTCTTAGTGCTAAGCTAAACCTGATCTAAGAGAAGCAGAAGTCATCAGGATTTTACTGTCACTGTTTTAGTATTTCAAAACTTTAAGGAAAAATATCAGTGTTCATGAAAAAAATGGGATTTTTTTGAACAATTCAGTTGTCAAAATCATGCTGTGCAGCGTGGATTTCTTGTAAGATCAGCCAGATCTGGATTCATCCTTATCCTTTCCGCCCTCAGATCTTTTCTGCCTCCTGCATAGCTAATCCACATGCAGGTGCCCAAGCCAGAACTTGGAGATAGGCTCCTCTTGCACCCTCCTTTCCACATGCAATCAACTCCTCTGCCTTATCCCTTGTTCCTTCAACTCACTTTCTGAATCTATTCTTTTCTCCCGACTCTCATTGCCATGTCCTTAATTCTCTCTTCATCGTCTCACCAGGACTATGGCAAGAACCTCTAACTGGTTTCCAACATCCTCCATGCCTCCCTCTAATCCACACTGCCCTTTATAACAATCTTAAAGCAAAGTGTCCCTGTACGCTTCCTCGATTTAAACCTTTCCCTGTGGAAACAACCAAAATGTCCTTCGATAGATGAATGGATAAAGAAGTTGTGGTATATATACACAATGGAATACTATTCGGCATTAAGGAAAGATGATATAGGAACATTTGTGACAACATGGATGGATCTTGAGAGTATAGTGCTAAGCGAAATAAGTCAGACACAAAAAGCAGAGAACCCTATGATTTCACTGATATGTGGTATATAAACCAAAAACAACAAAAGAACAAGACAAACAAATGAGAAACAAAAACTCATAGACACAGACAATAGTTTAGTGGTTACTAGAGGGTAAGAGGGGTGAGGGAAGGGAGATGAGGGTAAGGGGGATCAAATATATGGTGATGGAAGGAGAACTGACTCTGGGTTTTGAACACACAATGAGATTTATAGATGATGTAATACAGAATTGTACACCTGAAATTATGTAATTTCATTAACAATTGTCACCCCAATAAATTAAAAAAACAAACAAACAAACAAAAAATAACCTTTCCCTGGATTGCAGCAACTATAGGTAAAAGCCAGATGTGTTAGAAGAACTTTGGAGTCCCTGGACGATCTCCTGAAAGAAGCTTCTGCATCGTTGCTCCACTCTCGTTCCCACACAGTGCAATTCACGCCCACCTGTCCTGGGCTCAGACTCTCCGCGGCATCAAGCCTGTGCGGGAGAACCTACTGTTTCCTCTTCCTCAAATTTCCTTCTCATCCTCCTCTTTCCTTCTTTGTCTTCCCACCTTTCAGAAACTAGTTTAGACATTTCTTCCTCACATGTCCTCTCCCCACACTATGGGATTTCACTTTACTTTCATCCTGCGCATATGTCTATGGTTTCTCTGTTATACTATAATTGATTGTTTATAGGTTTCTCTTCTTATCCAGAGAGCTCCACAAGCCAGCACTTACCTGATTTGTCTCTTTATCCTCCGGCACTTGACACAATGCCTGGCACATGACACATATTTCAGTATTCGTAGAATGTAATTAAAATCACAAGATGCTTGACCCTTTGTTGAAAATTAAAAATCTTAGGAAGCTCTAGTGTAGGCTCTGGTTTACTATGACCATTTAGATAGATTCTGTGTTTATGAGTTCTAGATGAAAGTCTGTAATAATTATTCAAACACCTTTTAAAAAAATTTCCAGCAAACATGTACAGTAGGTATATAGTCAGCTAAAGGGATGCGATACTTTCAAAGATGCTTTAACTAAAACATACTGGCGACAGGAAACTTTAGACCCATAAATGGCAGTGAGACATTGGGGGTGTCACAACATAACTCTAGAGGCCCTCTTGTATCTCATGATGTCTCCAAGTAGTCCACTTGGAACCCAGGCCAGCTCCGTAGGATTTTCCTTTCCAGTGAAAATTTATGTGCTTTTTTTAAAAAGATTTTTATTAAAAATATAGCTAACACACAATATTATATTAGTTTCAAGTGTACACCATAGTTATTTAACATTTATATACATAAAGAAGTGATCACCATAAGTCTAGTAACCATCTGACACTGTACCATGCTATCGCAATATATTGACTATATTCCCTATGCTTTACTTTACATCCTCATGACTATTTTGTAACTACCAATTTGTACTTTTTAATGCCTTCGCCTTTTTCACCCTGCTCCTCAAACCCCTCCCATCACATGAATAAATCTAGTACCCATCTGACACCATACATAGTTATTACAATATTATTGACTATATTCCTTATGCTATACCCTACATCCCCATGACTACTTTGAAATAACCAATTTGTACTTCTTAATCCCTTCCCCTTTTTTACTTACTCCCCAACCCCATTTTGACAACCATCAAAATGTTCTATCTATGAGTTTATTTCTGTTTTGTTTGTTTGTCTTGTTAAGATTCCACATATAAGCAAAATCACATTGCATCTGTGTTACTCTGTCTGACATACTCCACTCAGCTCATTACCCTCCAAGTCAATCCATGCCACTGCACATGGAAAGAACTCATTCTATTCCCTGCATGAGCAATATTCCATTTTGTATATGTACCACCTCCTCTTTATCCGTCCTTGTATTGATGGAGACCCAGACTGCCTCCACATCTTGGCCATTGTAAACAATGCTACAACGAACATATGGATGTACACATCCCCTCGAAATAGTGTTTTGGGTTTCTTCAGACAAATGCCCAGAAGTGGGATCACTGGGACTTTCTTTGTTTCTTGTTATAGCCTTTGCTTTAAAGTCTATTTTGTCTGATATAAGTATTGTTACCCCAGCTTTTATTTTTTTCCATTTTCATGAAATTTTTCTCCCATCCTCTTACTTTCATTCTTTATGTGTTTTTCAATCTGAAGTGAGTCTCTTGTAGGCAGCATATGTAAGGGTCTTGTTTTCTTATCCATTCAGCCACTCTATCTTTTGATTGGAGCATTTAATCCATTGAAAGTAATTGTTGATAGTTATGTAGTTATTGCCATTTTATTATTCAAAGTTTTTATCTTTTCTTTTTTTCATCTTAAAGATGTCCCTCTAAGATTCCTTATAATACTGGTTTGGTGGTGATGAACTCCTTTAGCTTTTTCTTGTCTGGGAAACTCTTTATCTGTCCTTTGATTCTAAATGATAGCTTTGCTGGGTAGAGTAATCTTGCTTGTAGGTCCTTGCTTTTTATCACTTTGAATATTTTGTGCTAATCCCTTCTGGCCTGCAAAATTTCTGTTGAGAAATCAGCTGACAGTCTTATGGGAGCTCCCTTGTAGGTAACTATTTTTCTCTTGATTCTTTTAAGGTTCTCTCTTTGTCTTTAATTTGGCATTTTAATTGTGATGTGTCTTGGTGTTGGCCTCTTTGGGTTCATCTTGTTTGAGGTGTCCTGTGCTTCCTGTGCTTGTATATTTATTTCCTTCACCAAGTTAGAAAGTTTTTCATCATTATTTCTTCAAATAGGTTTTTAATTCTTGCTCTCTCTCTTCTCCTTCTGGAAACCCTATGATGTGAATGTTGATATGCTTGATGTTGTCCCAGAGGAGCCTTAGCTATCATAATTTTTTTTTTGGATTATTTTTTCTTCTTGCTGTTCTGATTGGGTGTTTTCTGCTACCTTATCTTCTAAATCACTGATTTGATCCTCTGCTTCATCTAACCTACTGTTGATTCCCTCTAATGTATTCTTCATTTCAGTTATTGTATTCTTTATTTCCGACTGTTTTTGTTTTGTTTTGTTTTGTTTTCTATCTCCATTTTTATATTTATTATCTCTTTGTTGAAATTCTTCCTGAGATCATTGAGCATCCTAATAACCAGTGTTTTTAACTCTGCATTTGGTAGATTGCTGTCTGCATTTTGTTTGGTTCTTTTCCTGGAGCTTGTTTGTATCTGTGTCCCTTTCCCCCACCCCTTGCTGTGTTGCTGTGTTTGTTTCTATGTATTAGGTAGGGCTTCTATGACTTCCAGTCTTAGCTTATGCAATAGATGTGCTGTGAGGCTCAGTGGTGCAGTCTTACGGGGCACCTGAGCTGGGTACTCCAGGTGTATCCCTTGTGTGGGCTGTGTGTGCCCTCCGGTTGTAGTTGAGACTTGGTTGCTGTTTACACATCAGTGGGAGGAATTGATTCTCAGGCTGGTTGGTTATGAGAACTGGCAGTGACTATAGTGGCAGAGCTGTTTTGCAGGGGCTCACTCTACAGAGCAGGATTCACATTAGCAGGGCTCTGGTGCCTACCCAGTGTGCTTTTTGGGTGTGTCGTACCTGGAGTTGGCCAGCTGATGCTCCAGTTTGGTCTGAAGCTTACCACCAGACCCAAGGCCTCCTGGAAGGGGCTCCCCTGGAGGCCAAGTTCAGTGGCAACCTGTGCTCTGCCCAGGGCCACCTGGCATGAGCCACAGAGCAATACACAGATGGCCACCACCTATGCTGGGCTTGAAGTTGCCTTGAGAGGCCAAGCTGCAAATTGAGGTTGGCTGTTTATTGTGCCAGGACCCGGGTCTGCTCAGCCAGAGGTACAGGATGTGCCAAAGCTAGATGCTGCTTGTTTGTGTTTTGTGAACCTTTGAGACATTTTAGGAAAGTCTGCAGCATGAGCCAAGGCAAGCTCTTTATACAGTAAAGCAACTGAAAGCAGTTGGGTATATCTGATAGTTGAGTGAGGCTGTGTCTCAGAGAATCAAGGCAAATGAATCGTGTTGGTCAAGTTGATGGAGCCTCAAATGTGACAGCCACTTGTGTCTGTATGCTGAGATGAAGGAGGGGCTCAACAAAGAAATAATGGCTTCTGCCAGCTCCTCTGTCCAGGAGAAAGTTACGCCTCTAGCCCTTGCCCTGAAGGCAGACAATTCAATTCCTCTCCTTATGTCTCTGGAGTCTGTAAAGCTGCTGCCCAAGCGCTGGAGTTCAAAGCAAGTGAGTCCATCAACAAGTAATTCCATGTGTGGGCCCTTTAAGACGATCCCCTCAGAAGGACTCCAGCAGCCTTCTGTCTCACTCAACCACAATCTCCACTGGTTTTACAGGCAGAAGTTGTGTGAACTTCTTTCCCTAGCACCAAAACCCTGGGCTGGGGAGCCTGGTGTGGGACTGGGACCCTTTGTTCCTCTGGGGCGGGACTTCTGCAGCTGATACATCCCTCCTAGTTTTTATTGGTGACATGCAAGAGTGGGATCAACTCGTTTTTACATCTCCACCCACTCTTACCAATCTCAAAGTGGTGTCTTTTATATGTTGCTGGTTGAAGGGCTTGTGGGTCCTTGTAAAGACTTTGGTTTTGACACTGATTGAGATAGGGAACCACTGGAAGGCTGGAGATGAGGTATAGCATGATGTGACTTAGGGATAAATATTACTCTACTACTTTGTTGAAAATAACCTGTTGAGGGGCAAGGGGAAAAGCAAGATGTGAAGTTGTTGCAATAATCCAGGTGAAAAATGATGGTGACTTGAACCAGAAAGTCAGTGGTAGTAAGGGGGTGAGATTTCAATGTGTTGCTCTGATATTAAATGGACAAAGGAAGTAGAAGAGAGGAGTCAAGGCCAAGTCTGAGGTTTTTGTCTAAGTAACTGGAAGGACGGAGTTGGCATTAACTGAGATGGGTAAGACTATGGGAGGAGCAGACCTGGAAGGGCAGTTCAGGAGGTTGTTATTAGACAACTGAGTGGAGTTGTAAGAGGGCAGTGGAATATATGAGTCGGGAGTTCAGGGGTGGGCTCTGAACTGGAGATAAATTTAGGAAGTCATCTGCATGAGACTGGATGAGCTAATCAAGGAAGTGAATAAGGATGGAAAATAGAAAAATGAAGGGTTCCAAGGATGGAGCCAACACCAGGGAACAGACTTCAGCTCATGGAAGTCATGGGGAATGAGTGAGATAGGACAAAAAGCAGGAAAGTGCCATGTCCAGAAAAACCAAGTGAGAAGCAGAGAGGGAGGAACTGGGTCAAATAGTGCTGCTGAGTCAAATAAGAGAGCACTGAGCCCTCACCAGCACATGTCACACAGTGAAAGTACTTGTGACTTTGAAAAGAGCAGTCTGATGAAATGGTAGAGGTGGAGGCAGACTGGAATAGATTCAGTAGAGATGAAGAAGAGAGGAATTGGAAAGAGTAAATATAAACAACTATTCCAAGGTGTTTTGTGAGATGAGCAGAGGAATGTGGGGGTGACTAGACGCAGAAATGAGTGGGGAGGGATTTTATTTAAAGTTGTGAAAAATAATGGCATGTCTGATGGAAATGATTCAGTGGAGAGAGAAAATGAATGATTCAAGAGAGAGAGAAGAGAATTGCTGGGGCACACGCTTGAATAAGAGAGAGGGAATGGGATTCAGAGTACAAATGAGAGGTGACAGGTCGGAGCAGAGAGTGCTTACTCAGAAACAAGAGAGGGTACAGAGCAGAGAGGGGGAGCTTTGGAAATTGTCTCATGATTGTCAGTTTTCTCAGTGACATAGAAATCTTGGTCATCAGCTGAAAGTGAGGATAGAGGGGGAGGTAGTATTTAACAAAAGAGGAGAATTTGTGAAATAGCTGTCTAGGAGTATGGGGCAGTGAATAGACCATGAAAATAGAGTATGACTTTCAGGCAGAATTAAGGGGCCACTTGAGTTCTGTTCTCATGAATTTAAGATGAGCTCATTGATTGTCTGTTCAGAGCCATGGTCCACTGCAAGGATACAAAGGTAAAGAAGAGGAAGTGTGACCAAGTGAGCACCTTGAAATGAGAGAGGGATGCAAGAATTGAGGAAATAATGTGAAAGGTTATTGATAAAGTCAGACACTGGAATTTACAACTGGTCAAAAGAAAGAGGGAACACAAGAGGGGTGAGGATAAAGTTGGTAAACTCAATAGATTGTAGGTCCTGGTGCAGGTTTGTTGAAATAGGGGTCCTACAGAGAATAACTAGGAAAGACAGAAAAATGGTGAAAAGAGAGCATGATTGAAACTGAGTGTATGGAGGGGTTGCAATTATTGGTTAAAGACAGGAGTTAGGCCAGTGCTGCTCAAACTTTAATGTGCATGCAAATCCCCTGAAGTTCTCATTATGATGTACATTTTTGATTCAGTCAGTCTAGGTGGGTGGAGCCTGTGATTTTGCATTTCTATGAAGCTCCCAGGTGACATAGATGCTATTGGTCCAAGAATTTCATTTGAAAGGCATTGGTCTAGAGTGGTATGTCACAATCCCAGCAGCAAACCACTGCCCCTTGCAGAGTTTAAAAAATACTGATGCTAGACCTGTCTTAACCAATGAATCAGAGTTTCTCTGGGTTGAATTTAGAATTGATATGTTATAAATGTTCTCCAAGTTATGTTGCAGTGAAGCCAGGATTGAAAACCTCTGGCCTAGAATATATAACTATGAGGGTGAGTGACTTAGAGGCCAAGATCATTGCCAAAAAGAAGGTTATGGAACTGAGGGGCCAAGACTTTAAAAGTGTAATCTTTTGGTTAAGACACCAGAAATTACGACAGGAATTGTACTGGACCAAATGACTGTGAATCCAGAAGTCTGTAGATGACTACAAAAAATATGGCAATTGGATGACATAATCGGATGGCATGAGATTGAAAGCAAATTTATTTGGAGAGAGAGGTTTTGAATAGACAATGCAGAACAAGGACACTTACTGGATTGCCATGGTATTTTGTTAGACTTGTTAGATTTGGGAAGTCAAATACCCACCATTTGAGAGGATTCCAGAAGAAGCAGTAGTATAATGAAGAACTCGGTTTTAGTTAGAGAAAAATGAAGAAAACAATCTTAAAAGAGATTGACATCTTGGAAGATTTTACTGCTGTATTCCAAGGCAGTAAAGATTTTGAGACTTTTGGAGGGCGGGTGATGGAGACGCATAGAGCAGGGTGAGGATTCTAGTACAGGAGGGAGTGATGACCTGCCCTCTGGACCCGCGCCTCTCGTGGAGATGATGGTCTCAAAGCAGGGCATGTGGCACAACTGGGAGTACTAGAGCGTAAGGAATGGTGGGGAGGGGTTATGCCAGAAGCCAGAGAAGTCCTTGGCTCCCTTCTCCATTTCTATAGCTGTTTTCTAGCAGTAGAACCCTTGGTTTCTTCAAACAAAGGTACACAAATGAATCCCATGTGGAAAACAGATCAAGGAAGAGCTTCTCTGGTTAAAGCCAGAGTTTGGACAGGAGTTCAGTGTCCCCTCGCAGGGCCCCAGGGGCCTCCTCAGCACTTCTCAGGCTCCTCAGGGGTTCTTGAAGCTGGTGAGAGACACCCAAGGAAAGTGCAAAGTCATGCACAAGAAAGGAAAGACCATATGCCCAACAATTATGTAAGTCTTTTCAAGTCTCTTATCAACTGTTCCGATTGCTCACTTTTTAACATGTAACAAACTCTTCAAATAAACCAGTGGTTTCCAATATCCCTTGAGATCTCTTTATGTCCCTTATGATCAGGAATAACAATACTGCTGTGAACTGATATTATATAAATAGGAAACCCCTAATTTTGAACAGTCATGACTTAGAGCATGTTCTCCAGAAGCAAACCATGAGGCAAAGATTTGAATGCAAGTGCTTTGTATGGATATTCTCCCAGGAGAGCCTCAGAGGTGGATGGAGCCAGCAGGAGAGAAAAATAGAAATCCAGAAAAGAGTGTAAATTCAGTTGAAGTCTTAAGGAGGTAGCTTCAGCATAATTTCTGCAGGAGAATGCTGGAGAGTAACCACTCAGGTTTTGACCCCCACTTCCCACCATTGTCTACAAAGCTTATTTCCACACCCTGTGAGCCAACCCGAAGGGGAAAGTTAGGGGAGTGGGCTGTGAACTGCTACACTTCCAGGAAGAGTCCTGGAGCCTAAGTGCTGTCCTTCAAAAAAGAGTAGCAGTATGGGTCCTTAAAAGAAAAGCACACAGAGCGCCTGCACACACACACACATACACACACATACACACACACACACACACACGCACAAGTGGAAGAGATCCAAGACCAGCTCAGTGGAACCCAACAGTAACTTCTATAAGTAGAAAGCTTTCCTCAGAATAGTATAGATAACCTAGGTAAAGATTAGATTATGTGTGTGTGTGTGTGTGTGTGTCTATATGTATATATATATATATATATACATTTTTAATGTGTTTCATTAATTCATGTTTTATTAATTTGTTCTTTCATAGGTTTTGTTTTTCCTTTTTTTTATTAGTTTCAGGTATACAAAGTAACATAATAGTTACCGTGTTTCCCTGAAAATAAGACCTAGCCAGACAATCAGCTCTAATGCGTCTTTTGGAGCAAAAATTAATATAAGACTGGGTCTTTATAATATTATATAATGTAATATAATGTAATATAATATAATATAATATAATATAATACCGGGTCTTATATTAATTTTTCTCCAAAAGATGCATTAGAGATGATTGTCCAGCTAGGTTTTATTTTCGGGCAACACAGTAGACATTTACATCTCTCACAAGATTCAACAAATATTAATGTCAGCTTTCAATTACTGTCAAGTAGATTTCTGACAGTATGAATTTTTCTACCTTACCCCTTGCAGTTCTAGCAGGATCACATTACCATACACATAGGGCCATATTTTGAGAAAATCCAGGTCGAGTGAGTATGAATATCTGATCAAATATATTCAAGCATGGCCCTGACTGAATGTGCTGTCTGTATTTGAAAACAAAATGTGTGCTTTAAAGTTCCACTGTTTTAGATGGATTCTATTCTCTTTCTCAATTCCATTAGTGTAAATACCAAGAATGGTTATCTATTTCAAAATGTACATAATTACAAATAGTTGCTCTTATCTATTTCCTCATACATTTATTTCAGGATTGTTGTTTGTTTCTGTTTTTCTCTATAAATGGTGGCCTCTCTTCTATGGATTAGAGGAGCATTATTGTAGAGTCCCTGCATTAGATTTAATTGAGAGCTGTGCAATGTCAAGCCCACTGACAGATTTAGAGATTAATTTCCAGACTTCTTGTGGTGCCAGAGAAGTTCCTTAAGATTTTGAAAATGGCAACACTATTGACTCCCTACCACTAAAGGTTACCTGTATCCACATCCACACTAATGTAAAAGGAAACTTTAAGTGTGGTAAATATCAATATCGTTTTGCTTTGTGGAAAAACCTGTGCACAGGAAAAAGAAAGAGACACAGGACAAGAAATAGTTTATCCTTTCTAAGGACAGCTTATACAAATATATCTTGCCTCCTTTCATTCTGTAGGAATAATGTTGCTATTGCTAAATTGATTTTATTTGCATAGAAAAAAATGTAGTTTAATAGTTTTGGACAGTCATGTCTGAGGTCACTTTCCCCAGAATCAAACCATGAGCCAAAGATTTGATGCTACTTATAGACAAAAGGAGAGATTTGAGTATGACTTATATGCTATTTGGATTATATTGAGAGTTTGTAGAAAATCTTCCCTCCGGCCCCCAAGTATTTTGGTGTAGATGCATCTCCAAATATGTGTTTACTACATTTAAAAGTAAGTGCATTTTCAGGGAAATTTAATCTAAATGTTCCAGCAAAGCTACACGTAAATCATCCAAATGTTGTTTTATTAGAGCTACATGATATGTAAGACGCCTTTTGAGCTTTTTAAATTGTTCCTATACTCTTTACTGAAAAGCAGCAGGTAAGTTGCCAAGAGTCAACAAATCAAATAGCAGAAGGTTCGAGTTCAGTTTGAAATGCGTAGCCCATTATTTTTGATTGGGTTCTGAACTTGGCAGTGCCAGTTCTCTCTTCCTGCCTGCAGGGCAAAGTGGAAACAATTTGAACACTGTATTTCCCAGTGGGTTCACTGGCATTTGAGAATAGCACAGTACACACAGAATCAGCATGTTTGGCAGGTGAGTGATCCCTCACATGACCTCAGAAAGTTACTTCCTCCCAGTTTGCAGTTCATAGCGTGGAGCAATATGATACATATTGCAAAACCCGCATTAGGCTGGCAGCCATCAAGGGATCCATATTTGGGAATTAACTATTTTTCTTGTGCATCTTTAGGTGGAATGGTTGAAAAATGAAGACATAATTGATCCCGTCGAAGATCGGAACTTTTATATTACTATTGATCACAACCTTATCATCAAGCAAGCCCGCCTCTCAGATACTGCAAACTATACTTGTGTCGCCAAAAACATTGTTGCCAAAAGAAAAAGCACAACGGCAACTGTCATCGTCTATGGTGAGTGAGCTGTTGGGTTCACACTCTAGTTCATGTCAAACTGCAGTTTCCCATTTTAATTTAAAATATCAAACAAGAGGCCCGTTTTCAATCGCCATTGCTGCTCTCTTCCAGCTTCTCACGTGGACAGTGAGAAGTTTAACTGCTTCTCTGATATTCATAGAAAGACTAGATTCGAAAATTCCTAGCCCTTTGTCAGTCAGTTTGTAGGAAAGTGAAAGAAAGTGCCAGTAGATATTCCTGCTTCCCTAAGTTCTCTCCTCTCCATACCCTGGACCACTGAGATCTAGAGTGAGTTCAGAGATGAAGCTACTTAAAGCAGTCTGCTGCTACTTCTGTGGTTCTTGGCTCAGTCCAATGGTTGCAAAACATCAGGCAAACTGGAGCTGACATGTTCCCCAAACACCTCAGAGCAACTTCCACTTCCTAGAACTTTCTATACACACTCCATTAGGGGCATTCCATGTGAAGACAAACACGGCCATTGCCAAGTGGTCCTAATCCTACCATGTGGCAAGGTTCAACATCATGACTTCAGGAACCTTCCCTCCCACTCTCTGGCCCTTTCTAACCGGTCTCATCTCTAAGCCTATCATTTCTCCAGAAGTAGTAAACAACTTCCTATCCAATTTTGCTGTGGCGTGATGCTTTATCTCCCTGTATGGTTTAGAACTCAGTGGTTTTCTAGTCATTCCATGAGTAGTTCCAGCGCCCCAGCTAACCTTTAAGCTCCTTTATGGACTAAATGACAACTCTGTATATTCATGTATTTCTCACAGTTTAGACACATAGTAAGTCTTCATATTCTTGATGAGTTATTGTGTCTGAGGAAACTGAACAATGTTGGGAAAGGTTTTGAGGTTATGCCACCTCCTGAATGATATGACTATTATTTTGAATGCAAGGAAGATTTTCATGGCTGCTTCAGTGTTAAATAAACTCTAGGGGCCTTAGTGTCTGGATGAGTGACAGAGTGATAGTCACTATCAAGTATCTGTCTCCTGGTATTTACTTAGAGCAGATCGTACCATAAGGATGGATGTGTCCTTAGGTGGTAGGGAGTTATGAGAATAGAAACGACTCTGATGCCCCAAAGGCCGAGCATAGTGATGCTTTAAAACCATCATTTTCATCACAGAGATGCAAAGTATTTTCTTTTAATCCTCTGAATACTCTGAGGTTTAATTTTCTAGTCAAGATAATGCTATGTTGAATTATAAGCAATTGCATTTCTTTAGTCACAATGATGTATTTCCTACTTTTTGTCTTTTTCTAAACTGAATGAGTTAACAGCATTGAAAATGCAAAGGGGGAATAAGGCACACGGCAGCACATACCAATTATAAATAATTAATGAAGGCAGGCTCTGTATAGATGTGTTATATACATGTTTAATACACATGCAAATCTCTTTTCCTAGGTAGACCACACTTTCCATACCCAATAATTACAATCAATAGTCACAAGTAATCAGTAATTACGAACCACACATTGTCTTCAGGAAGACTCAAACATAAGTAACAAGCATTTTGAGTTCAGAAAATAGCATCGGACTAGCTAGTGGTCAGGAGTCTTGTATTCTAGCACTAGTTCTACCACTAACTGGCCTTCCGTTGGTCACTTAATCAGGATGCTTTGAGCCCTTGTCACCTTCTTCATAAAATGAGGGAATAAGCCCAGGATATTCAAAGACTTTTATTTTCTCTAAAAGTTTATGATTATTCATTTCTCATTAAAATCCTAGCAAAGAATACATGTATACGATAACCCCAAATATCATCTTGCCAGTATGCAAATGAGCAATTTATACGGACAATTCTACAACATTTGAAGTTTTGTCAGGTGGAGCAGGTTAAGTTGTTAAGTCTCAGGAACATTAAATGAGACTCTGCCTATCAACCATCTCCTTGTGCTTTTCACAGCCTCAGAAAATAAGTTGTCCAAGGCTCACAGGTTGGGTTCACCAGAAGTCCACAGAAAAACATATACGTCTAACCAGTATTTCAGTTTCGAGTCAGTTGTATATATTTATTTTACTTGAATTAGTGCTGTTTTTAGATTGCAAATATATATTCATTACAGAAAATTTGGGAAGCATAGAAATGGTTAAAGAAGAAAATACCTATAATCTTGTCATTTTGAAACGATAAGAAATTCCAGAAAAAGCTTTAAAAATATACTACTGATATTTTCTATACATCAATAGGACTTTAAAACATGAGATATAAATATGTGCTTTACTTAAAACGTAATATTGACATATTCATCTATTATTAAATACACGTCTACAGCATCATTTTTAATGGCTGCCTAGGAGTAAATCACATGAATATATGTGGTTTACTGTTTTCCTATTGTTGAACATTACAGTTGTTTTCGATTATTTATCTTTACATAAAAGAATAACTCTGCTGTGAAAAGTACACTTGTCTGAGTCTGTGTACATGACACATTCATGATTATTCCCTGTTATGTAGGTTTCTAGAAAAGGAGATGTTGGGCATTTTATGTGCACATATAATGTTTATGTTTCTTGAATGGCTAATACTCTTTTTTACTTCCAGGAGGCATATGTATATATTAGTTTTTGTCATATCTTAACTACCAGCAAATAATTTTTGTTAGAAATTGCTTAATTACAATAATTTTATAGACTCACATTATTGAAGTACTAAAATATATCAGAATATTTTCTAGAGTAAGACTTCCAGAGGTAAATAATGAACAGAGTGTTACAGTGTAGGTTTTATAATCTCACCTATACTAACATCTCCATCAAATACCATAATTAGCCTTTATACATAAAATATGTGTCCATTTCAATTACATCAACTAATCGCCAATTCAACCAAATAGCTACTCAATTATTTAAAATCTAGCAATGTAAGACTTTATTTCTTAACAAGTTTCAATGGTTAGTTAATAAAACTGGCTAAAAATCCTTGAAAGGTTGTAAAGTTTACGTCTGCTAAGGAAAAACAATCAATCATCTGTTGAGCAAAGGCTAAATGATTTTATTCAGTTCCCATGTTTCTGATCCACTTACAGCCTTGACATAAGAATGTAAACATTTTTATTTGAGATATGCTGTCAAAAGTAATTTTTGGAGCTTGATTAGGTAAGAGGATGTATTTAAAAAATAAAAGAAAGAGAATCCAGTCCTATTTACTTTTCTGAGTAGGTGAGTAAATATTGGTAATTAATTTTATTTATCTCTACCCTTAGATTCTTCAGCTCCGCAACAAAACTTTGAATAAAATGATGTGCGATATCTCTCTTGGCTTTGAAGTGTTAGATGTTTTATGGTCATTTGGGAGATAACTTTTCATTTATGTGGTTTGTGTCTCTGTGTGCATGCACATATGTTTAATCTACATTTTATTATTTACCTCCTTCCAGTAAATGGTGGCTGGTCCACCTGGACAGAGTGGTCTGTGTGTAATAGCCGATGTGGACGAGGGTATCAGAAACGCACAAGGACCTGTACCAACCCTGCGCCACTTAATGGTGGTGCCTTCTGTGAAGGGCAGAGCGTGCAGAAAATAGCCTGTACCACATTATGCCCAGGTAAATAAACCAGTGTTTTCATTCCAAATGTCTCCTACCATTCTAGAAATAAGTTTTAAGGGATATACACAAAGCCTTATTCTTGACCTGAATGTGTGATAAACATTATTTAAATCCATCATATCAAGTCAATGCTTATATTGCTTGGAAGTGAAGTATTTTCTGCCAAAAGAGTACTTACCTTTATTACCTAAACATGCAAAATAGTATAAAACAAGGCATTAAACTCTTATAAACACAATCCCTCTCTATTACCAAATAAATTGCAGGAGCCAAGGTTGCAGGTTCTATAACTCAAGGGATTTGAACAGAATTGAAAGCCACACATTTTAGGAATAACAACACTTGATCTTCAGAAAGCCATAGAAATTCATTGGAACTGAAATTTTAAAAAGTTTTAGACTGAAATATTTGATATTTGGTGTCAGTTTCTGGGCAAGGGCAAATAAAACATTTGGAATCAATTAAAAGGAAGTCTAAGCTTTGTGACACATGAGCTAATAGATTTTGAAAATACAATGCAGTCAGTTCTTTATGACCTGTTCATGTTGGTCACCTGTTTTGTGAATTATTTGCGGTGGTATCTATGCCAAGATTGGAGTCCTCTGCCTCGAAGCATCTTTCTGTGCTTTTTCATGTTAGCACCAGGTATTATTTGAAGTTATATAATATCGGACAAAATCAAAACCAAAACTCACCAAAATGCCTAATTACACAATAAATTGAAAAGTTCAGCTAAAATTATTTGAAAATAATCCATACATTTAGTGCATTCCATAAAGGTAGTTATTATATTGTGAATTTCATTATTAAGATTCACAGTCTTCTTACTTCCCTTTATTTTGCCTAATGTTTGTCTGGTTTATACTTTAATAGAACCTTTCTCAGAGATGGATTGAAGAAATGAACCGAAAAGAAAAGCATAATCTATATTATTTATGCCTGTGTTGATTTGCAAATATCAAAATAGTATCCCACATTGAACCCTTTGAGAACTTTTATTTATGGAACAAATTTTGACACTTGGCTAGGCTTAGAATTTCATTATTTTATCTTGTACTCTCCTATGTGGAGAGCTAAGTACTCTCCTATGTACTCTTCTATCTAGATGTTGATTCCCACAATAAAAAATACACTTAGCATTCTGAATTAAAATAGAAGTGTTTGTGTGTGTGTGTGTGTGTGTGTGTGTGTGTGTGTGTGTACTTTGGGATGGTCTGGGTCAATGCAAATGCATTTTCCCCAGATAGTTATGAGATGCTTACACAGCCAGCTCTGTATGATTGAAATATTAATGCATTCATCATTTTTTTTCATGTGGGCATGTTTATATCTCAATACATAGTAAGCATACTATATTTACACAATAATTTGAATATGAAATCATAGAGTATTAAAATTGATATAATTTCTATCAATATGCCGTTATAAGATGCTATGTATATTAGATGTTCAATAAATGATCTTTAACATTGCTTTACATTGAATTCTATTTAATCATAATTATTTATGTATTTCAGGGAAAATTTTAAAAACTTAACTCTCATCAATATTTTTATCCTATTAATGTAAGAACCTTTAAAGACTGCATTTTAAAATATGACCTTAGTGAAATTTACTATATATTTTTTTTCAAACTGGGATTGAAGTCATGATGGGTTTTTTTTTTGTTGTTTGTTTGTTTGTTTTTAAATGGAGATATCTCAGCTCATGATCATTGAAATTACTGACAAACCAGCCACCAAAATCAGGAAGAAAGTGAGTGAACTCAAAGTGACTGAATCACAGCAAAATATTGGGAATGTGACTCAGTGTATTTTTAAAATAAAAATAGAAATGTGTACATCATAAAATAATAGAGTGGAATCATCGAATAATAAATGGAATAATATTGTTTTTTCAAGAAGTCACTGAAGAAAATCTCAGCAGAATCAACTAGCCTGGATGAAAAATCAAATCAAAATAGTATATAGATCAGAGACAGATGATAGGTCGATGATAGATAATAGACAGACAGATGATAGATAGATAGATAGATAGATAGATAGATAGATAGATAGATAGATAGATAGATAATGTAGATTACTTCCAGTGGTTGAGATGAATGTAGTCCTTAGTGGGGCATTTTCCTCAGGTTTTTTTGTTTTTGTTTGTTTTGTTTTTATACATGAGTTCTGCCCTCAAGCAACTCCTTCTCCCTTTGACCTGATGCTGAGTTTTTCTCTGTGGCAGTGGATGGCAGGTGGACCCCCTGGAGCAAGTGGTCTACTTGTGGGACAGAGTGCACACACTGGCGCAGGAGGGAGTGCACAGCTCCAGCCCCTAAGAACGGAGGGAAGGACTGCGATGGTCTCGTCTTGCAATCCAAGAACTGTACTGATGGGCTTTGCATGCAGAGTAAGTCTATTTGAACAAACGGCAGACACTGGGGAAGTCTGAGATTTTTACCAGTTAGATTTCTTTGAAGAATATACTAGAAATTAAAAATTATTTGACAACAAAAATGCAGTAATACATCAATATCTTAGCTCTCTCCCAAAATTGAAAACGGTAAACTTTCAGAAACCAGAAGGAATAATAACTGTGTTTAAAAATAATATGCACAGTATTGCTTTCCTAAGAGCAAAGAATGATTTAGTCATTTCCATAGAGGGGCTGTCATCCTTTCCAGGATAAGGAACCACTACTCAGTTTTATTAGAGTGCACAAAAGGGAGCCCTAAACTTTTCAAAGGGTCACATGACTTCCAAAAGGTAAGCTCTTTGTTCCTAATTCATGACCATTACTGAACTAGCCATAGGGTATATAATATATATAAGGACAGGAAACATTTCTGCAGGTAGATTTACCAATTTACAAGTGTTTAGTGGAATTGTCTTCACAACTCCTTGAAAATGCTGGGATTTGTTAGAAATCATAATGTTCATTTAAAGGAAACAATGTTAATAAAACATAAATTTTAAAAATGGGTGTAGAAGATTGGCTCAGCAATATAATAGGTGCTTTCAGCTAAATAGTCCCCATTTTTCACGGCTTTGTTCCTTAGGTTTTCTTAATGAGATGGTTGTTTGATTTTCATACCTGTGAACTCTTACCCCTTTATTGAGGAGCCCTTAGATCAGGGGTATCCAAACTTTTTTCAACGGTTTTCACCAAGGGCCATATGCGGTAAAATACACAAACAGCTGGGCCACTCACTCGAGGTGAATTACGTATTGCCGCACCTGGTTTATTTAAATAAACTAAATATATTTTTGGAATTTGCTGAGGGCCAATTAAAAATGGATTGTGGGCCACAGTTGGCCCGTGGGCCGCAGTTTGGACACCCCTGCCTTAGATGTACAAAATCTACCATCTCTTTCATGACCATGAATTAAGGTACTAAGAATTTTTCTGAAATCACACCTATACCGATGAATGGATCAAACAATGTCCTGTCTTTGGATCTTTCCTAATGGCAGCCAAACGTTGACATTTCTTATAATACATTACAAATTGTTTGTGGAATACAAGCAGCCAAATGTATTTGTGTAGAAGCATTTAACAGTAAAATATTTTATTTTCACCATATTTATGAAATTCTGTTCCAGAGTTTATATACACAGGGACCTTTAAAGAGAAACCTTACTTAAAATATAAATAAATAATTATGTTGCTGACATAGAATGAAAAATGCCATAGGCCTTTTGTTTTTGTATTCCTGGTAGGATGCATTCTTGAGAATGGGCTGCTGCTGAGTGTAAAAAGCACAGCTTCTGGTTGGGATTTTGGGACTGCTACTGTGCATCTCCCTAAGTTTGTACCGTAAGTGCAAGAATGAAAAGAATACAGCCGTTTTACTAACCATTTATCCAGAGATACAGGGTTTGTTCCTTTAGGCATGAGTTTGAATAAGGATTAAAATAAAAACATACCACATGCAAGTTATTATTTTAACATTTTTGTAATTTAGTACTCTTCCTTTAGTGTTTGACAAACTGATTCATGTGATCTAAAAGTAGCAATATTTGAAGTTCCTCTCTTCCTCCTCCCCTCTCCCCCACCCCTAACTCTTCCGCCTCCCCCCTCCCCCCACCCCTAACTCTCATTCCCTTCTGGCCTCCCTCTCCCTTTCTCAGTGTTATATTTCAACTTTGGGTGATTGAGTGCTTACTGTTTCTATTATGCATATTTAAAAATTCCCAGAGTAACCTATTTAACAAAGAATACAATGCTGCAAGATGGAGCACTGGGCCTTTTATTAGTTACACAAATGACACATTCTAAATTATGACATTTATCAAATACAAGCATACCTTGAGTACAAGGTAAGACTTCCATGACAGCATTTCCTTAGCATCTAGCTTATTTCTTACAGCATTAATAGAATTCTTTCTTATGGTTGCATATTTGCCAATAATGATAGCATGAAGTATGTGTGGACATAAAGAAAGGGAATGAGGCTAGGGTTTTTTTTGTTGTTTGTTTTTATTTGTTTATTTTTTATTAAGTCTCTTGTTAGGCTGAAACATTTGGGTATTTGGATTAAAATCAGTCAGTTTAAAAGCTATTCTCTTTTACAATTCTGATTTGCTATAGTAACAGCCCCTACTAAGTCAATAAACTCTTTCATTTGCCCCCTATATCTACTCTAGTGCAACAGAGAATTGTAGTCTGTACTACTATTGATTTCCTCGATGATGAAAAACCACAGAGATATTGCTGCACTGTGTAACTGTAGTATTTTATAGTGAAAGCCATAGTTACCGTTTCCCAGTAAGCTGGGTGTTTCTGGCATAACATTGTTGCCAAAGTTTTGCAAAGAAATAATATTGCTCTTGACCTTTATTTTGGAAAACAAAAGACTTTCTAACAGTGAAAGTACCAAGCTTGCAAGAGAAACAAGTCTGTATTAAGAAAAAGAATTCGAGTAGGAAAAGACAGCCAGAAAGTTGCAATTGATGGCTAAGAATTATCATTTAATATGCATTTACTTTAGAAAAGTTGTGTCTTCAATGCATTAACAAATAGTTCTTCATCAATATTATCTCAAAATAAAGCTAGCCTACAGGTATGCAACACAACCTCAGCATGCACTTGAAACTATCTACAAATGATTCTGATATAAATATAGACATGCTGCTAGGTAGGAGAAATTCAGAATTCATAATTATGTCAGTAGAATTCAGTTACCTGATAATGTAGTGTTGTATATTTTAAAAGCCAAACTGGTACTTAAAAGCAATACAATGTAAAACATATAGAAACTATTACTATCAATACTTATTAACTAACTTGTTCAAAACAATCATATTCAGACACATTTCTACTTTAACCACCATCCTCATTACAAAATGAAAAACACATTTGACTCAAGATATGCTGAAATATTGGATAAAATATTTAAACATAAAAGACAGACACATATATAGTGTGTGTGTGTGTGTGTGTGTGTGTGTGTGTGTGAGAGAGAGAGAGAGAGAGAGAGAGAGAGAGAGAGAGAGAGAGAGAGAGAGAGAGAGAATGAATCAAAAAGATCAAGTTCAAGAGAAAGAGGGCATCCTCAAACCAGAAATGAGGTAGGAACTAAATTCTAGAGCAATAACTGTCTGAGTGGACACCAGAATAACCAAGAAGAGCATTGGACATGGCTGTAGGATGTAAGATGTAAGATATATTCTCACTGGACATGGATTTAGGGGTTGGGAGTTAAGAGTTTCGGTTTTGGCACAGAGGCAGAAGCCCTGGATTTGCAATAGCCTAGGCTGAGAATTGAAAGCAGGAACGCTGAGTAAAGCTGGGTCTCATAAATGGCTGCCCCACCATGAAAAATAACTAGAAAAATTTTACCAACCAAGCTAGGGAAGCCACAGGAATATTCATGGTAGAGGAAAGAAAAATGAAGTCTTCACTTAAATAAAACTTATAATAAAACCACAATCCTAAACCCAGCTCTGGTATGGAGTCTAAGAGTACAGAGAACAAAAAGAAAATGAAAGATGTGTAATTTACATAATTGGTAAACCCTCTGGAGTACCACCAGAAGCAAACAGCAAGCCATTTTCTAGAGTTCTTTCCACAACCCAAGTGTATTGGTCTATGATAAAAATAGCCTACTCCTGAAAATGAACTAATACAACGTTTCCTATCACCCAAGGGAGCACAGTCTGCTGTAAGGGAGAGTCAGCGATGTAGTAATAGGTGAGTTAGCACTCTCGTAACATAGACTCATAGAGCAATCTGAATGAGACTGTAAAATAAATAAAAATAAAAAGGCAAACTGCATTTTTAACAGGAATGTAAGCATAAATGAAAGAATAGAATGCTGTAAAAAGGGCAGACAGATTTGGGGCAAAATCAAATGAAATGTCTAGAATTGTAAACATGATGAGTGAAAGTTAAAACTTGGTGAGTGATTAAAAATCAGATCAAATCAGAGAGAGCTTTAGAAAAAGTTCAAGAGAAAATTAGTAAAATAGAATGTAGAACTCATCAAACTTCTCAGAATACAGGGAAAACAGATAAAATGAGTGATTATATAAAAGGGGGTTAAAAGAGATGGAAGATAAAATAAGAAAATCCAAAATTTATTACTAAAAGAGCGAAATTAAAAATGTTCAAACAATCAAGAAAGAGAGGGCTTACTACTTGTTCACTCTCACTAGTAAACGACTAAAACTATAAAAATTGATTCTTTTAAAAAAAGAGAAACCATTTAAGAGGCAACTGAAAAAAATAGATGAAATTAAATTCTAGACAACAGTGACAGAATATGGGAAGGTGTGATCGAAGTTAAATTTTTCTAATTTCCATATATTGTTTAGGAAAAGAACAGTAATACTATTTGCATTAGACTTTACTGATTCAAGTGTTCCAGTTAAAATGTTACAACTGACTACACATGAAAGTTGAATGGATAAAATCAAAATAAGATTTTTAAGGTCAGAACAGGAACGGTAAAGAAAGAAGAAAAACTATAGTAAATGAAAATAATAAATAAGCTGATATACATCAGGGATTATCGTATATCAAGGATAATAATGTAAATGAACTAAATTTACCTGTTAAAGGAAACTCAAAATTATGGATGGGGGAAAAACACAGTTTTATACTGTTTATGAGAGGCATACTTAAATCATAATTATAGAGAAAGATTGAAAGTTAAGAAGTGGAACTTACAATATAGTTCAATTTTTATTTTAAAATGTCTAGTTAATGGCTTTGACTATTTGATTGGGCCATTCTTAATTCAATTCCATTTCCCATTATGCCTAAGTAACACATATTAGAGATTGTGTTTGCTCATAGTTTTAAATTAGATTTTTGCTTTCCTTAGACTTTATAGTTTTTAGAATGTCTAATTTTTCATTGGCTGTTTAATGAAAAGTGTTCTAAATTGCTTACTAGCCTATTAGTTTTTTGTGTAAGATGTCTTAGGTATTTCCTGAATGCCATTTGAAATTTTTAAAAGGCTTTGAGGGTTACTTACAAAATTATTTACTGCCTAAAAAATATAATGCTACATATTATCAGATGTGCAGTAAAGTAGAATCTCTTATATTTTGCTAATAGGGATACAAATTTTTACAACTATTTGGGGAGGTAATTTGACAATATGATTTAAGAGCTTTAAAAGTATTCATACCCTTTAACCCCATAATCCTACTTCAATAAATAAATTTTAAGTAGTTAATATGAAGACCTAAAAAAATATATGCCATACATATCATATTATTTGCTGGGGTTTTTGGGGGAAAAAATGTATAATCCAGACTTCAATATTAGATAAAGTATTACATGCTTCTTCCATAAGATGGAACATCATATAGCCACTAAAATATTTATTGGGATTTATGATTTTAACATGAAAAGCAGAATATAGATTTACAGATGCATTTAGTCATTAAGTATGTAAAAGTAAGGTTTAGAAAAAGATGAAATTTATGTATTTATGTTTGTGAGATTGCAATTTTTTTGAGATTGCAGGTTTTTTTTTCTTTTACAATATGCATTCCATTCTCCATATTCTTTATATTTAATAGTCCATTATGTTTATAATTGTAAATGACTTTTTGGAAGAGATGCTGAAGATTGTCTGGAACAACTGTATATCTTGTTTGCTGGAGTCTAGGGATTTGAAATGTAGCAAAATCACTAACACATCCTGGGAATTTGGTCACATTGAATCAAATTAGATTAGATTTAAATTAGATTACCAAAAAAGTATTTGCACAAATACTTGCATAAAAGCCCTAGTTGTATAAAACCCTAGGTGACAAGAGTTACTTATAGCCAGTAAATCAATTGTGTATATAAAAGGATTATGAAGACGCGGGGATTTGGAACTGAATTACAGTTTTGCATATTTCCCAGTTGCCTATTATATACACTTTGCAAACATACTTATTCTTAAACTCTTTGATAAATTGGATTCATTATGTGATGCTGTGTAATTTCATTTGTGAAACAAGGTTGTAGTCTTTAAGCAATTTCATTAGCTCTACTAAATTTTTTAGGCCATTCATACATATTAGTTGATATTGAAGTGTAATGTATGTCATATATTTATTACACTGGATATATCAACATTGGGCTGAAAAAGTATTTCCTACATTGGAGATACCGCCTTCAAATTAAGAACTTCTAGAAATTGGTGTTTTTTCACTAGAATGCAGTATTAATGATTAGTTAAAAACCATCAGTCACTTAATGTCCCAGAAAGAATTTGGGCATTTTTGGTTAAGCACATTGTTAACTTTAAAAACAATTTAAAAACTGGAGTCCTTTGATATGCTAAGTGGTGTGGATTGCATTGAACAAGAAAGGGTATAGATTGACTTGGAGTGGTTTTCACTATTGACAATAACTAAACACACTTGTCTGATATGTCTGATATGAGAAACTTAACATTAATAACAGGTTAGACTGTTTTTACTTAATAATACTACAGAATAATATATCTTATTCAGAAAGCAGTAATGGAAGGTTCATTGTGCTGTGTATCCATTTAGTTTTCTTTATATCATTCCTAAAATTATATGAAAGTTGCCCCTATATGGGTTTGCGATGTGGTTTTGAAATAGGATTTACATAAAATGGTTCAGGCAATAAAGGGCGGTGGGGAGAGAGAGAGGGAGGGAGGGAGAAAAAATCCTAGACACAGTTAGAAAAAGATAGAAGAAAAAGAGCACTTAGGACAATCTCCAAAAATTTAAGCAAATAAGTATATTTACCTTTAATGTTGAAAAACAATGGTATTACCAAGACCTGACAAATTTTAACTTTCATAATCTCTGTAATGAATTTGTAATAAGATCTACTTTGTCATGGTTGGCAAACAATGTTTTAATCAATGGCTACTTTTTCTTTTTGTAAATAGCAATCCGAGGAATATATATACATGTATATACGTATATATGTACATATATACGTATATACATGTATATATATATATATACGTATATATATGGCTTAGTCCAGAAATGGTGCTTTATATATGTTTATGAATATACGCAATTAGATTATTACATTACTGCCTCTATTCCTATGACTTTCGTTTTTAATCCAATTTGAAGATTGGAGTCCCATACAGCGATTGTAACATTTCAAATCTGAATTTAAATTCACTCCTTCTTGCTGAAGTGGGTTTACATCACAGTAGACAAATTAAAAATTGCAATTTACAAACAAGAAATTGTGTCTGCATCAGTGCACTTCCTGACTTTGGGAAATTAAAATGTTATGCAGTCTGCAAATTTAGCACTTTCTACTCATTAAAAAATTTACATGTTACACAGCTCTTACATTAATTCTCACATCCAGAGGAAGTGGCAGAACTTGGTGTGTAAATTGTGGTGTGGACTCACTGCATACCAGGCTTCCTGAATCCCAGGTGCCTTTAATGTGAGGAAACAATTTACCTTACAAAATACCTTTTTCTTGACTTTCAAATGTGTTTCTAACCACTGTCGCAGGCATTTGAGAAGGCGCTAGTCAGTTTCCAGTGAAATTCTTGTCAACACAGCAGTTTGATAGGGAATGCATAAGTGTGAGTGTCAGACAGTGAGTGCTTTTATCTCTAGTTTGGAAGAAGTTGATGTCATAGCTCTGTTTGTATAGTCGTCCTTGATAGGCGCCGTGTCCCAGCTGGCAAATAAATATTCTGTACGTGGACTGGCCGCCCAACACAGTTCTCTGCTGTCTCCGGTATAATAACTGTGGTGTGCTTTTGCTTTTTTCCTTTCTGGTAAAACATTTTCCTGCTCTTGAAAGCAGGGATGTGGTTAGAAATTGTAACCCACAGAGACTCGCTGAACACCTAAGGAGCCCCCACACGGATTAGTGTAAGAGGACAAATGCAAGGTCTTCAGCTTCTATAATGAAAGGAAACTCCTAGGGGTTCAAAAAACGTGCCACTTTTCACAACCACAGTAGGGTGTGAATTCCTTCCAGATCACATAGGAGCAGGGCCAGAGCTTTCAATTAGGTTTCCTTTTTGCCTAAAAATCTAGCCGATATAGTGATATACGCTAGAAATCAGACTTGTCATTTTTCTATCAGGTGTCTTTACTACCATAGATTTAGAATGTCATTGCCTTCGGGTTTGATAGTTGATTGTTCTTCTGAAGGAACATTGGTGAGGATCCAGTCTAGTGCATTAAAAACATTTGGGCAGCAGATCTGTGGGTTTGCGTTTACTCACCTGTTGAGCTAAATTTCGGACATTTATTCTTCATCTCCTGTGAGTCATGAGATAAGACTTTTGCATCCTGAGAGGCAAATTCCCTACTATTCATTTTCAGAGGGTTGTGGTTGTTACTTCCGGGAACAGAGCTGTAGGTCCGCTTAGTGAGAATGGCTGGCTGTCCTGTGAAGGCAGGAGCTCCAATTACCACAACAGTTTTGAGAACTGACATCAGTGATAAGCAAATGTCATTTTCAATTTTTGTTGTCATGTGCTAGAATTTATGTGTGCATATATTCGGAGGTTCTTAAGACCCTGTCAATAAATAAACCCTCAGAAGAGTGGTAAATTCTAATAAATGACCTGAATGTCTTTGACAGGCTTGACCTTTGACATCATTAGCGCTGTCCTGATGGGATTACCAGATAAGAACTGACTAAAAAGGCAAAACACCAAAACCTGGACATGTTTATTTTGAATGGCCCTTGAGGTTTTTAATAGGAACATATGCATCAGAAGAAATGTAATTGGGGTGAGAAAAATCACATTTTTTGGCTTAGGGTAAAGTCACTGGCAAAAAGAAAGACCAAGCAGCCAGATTGAGGAGAAGGGGAGATCCATCAAGAATGGAGAGTCTTCAACAAAAACTCATAGACACAGACACTAGTTTAGTGGTTACCGGAGGGTAAGGGGGGGGGGAGGAGGGTGGTACAACAAGGTAAATTGGGTCAAATATATGGTGATGGAAGGAGAACTGGCTCTGGGTGGTGAACACACAATGTGATATATAGATGATGTATTACAGATTGTACACCTGAAATCTATGTAACTTTCCTAACAATTGTCACGCCAATAAACTTTAATTTTAAAAAAATGGATTCTTCTAATGCTGGGAAAGTAAAAATGAGGACAGATCTCTTGAAGTTGTCTAGTATACTTCAGATAAATAAATATGACTAAAAGTAAACCAAAACCTGATGATGTGCAAACATGTACTTTTATGGAATACACTTAATGCTTTTAAAAACTATAATTGAGCTATATCATAGTCATAATTTACATTTTAACCCCCATCTAAGATTTGAATTATCTTCTATTTTACTGAATTCTCACAATACCATAAAATCTATTTACATGTATTAAGGTTATAGAAGCAACTTCATATTGAAATATAATGAGTAAACCTTGAACACAAGCAAGAACACTTTATAAAACTCTACCCATCTCCCTTTTGTCTTGGAATTTGATAGCTAATCTAAATACAGAAGTTTTCATTCCCAGAGAGAATGTTTTTCCTTTTAGATATTCCTTAAATCTGGCTCAGTGGTTCTCAAACTTCAGTAGATATAAAAATCACATATATTTTATTTTAAAGGAATTATAGATGTCATTTTATTTTCATTCACTTTCTGCCTAATGAACTGACCTAGGCCATGGCATAAGTTGCTACTGACTCCCATCTAGTGTGTTAGACACTGCCAAGCTGAAGCAAAATTGACCTGAGTTCAATATAACAAAACTCTGAAAGTACAAAAAAATAACCTTACACACAGAACTTTTGATAATCCCCTAACTCTGTCTTACAAAGGAAGACATTGAGTCATGAAACTGAAACAGTCCACCCAATCCCCATGACAAATTAGTGCAAAAGCAACATATGAAACCAAATCTGTCTCATTTTGAAATACTCCTTTTTTTTCATGTGGGCTCTTGGATGGTGGAAGCAACAGGTTATCAGTCTTTATTATTTTAAAATGTGATTTTCTTCTGATGGGTAGTGTCCTTCCGATTATTGATGTTTATTTCTTCTTTCCTGTTGCTATCATTTGAGGAAAACAATTATTTCTCTTTTAAATATTTACTTATTGTGGGGTATTATGACAAATACAATACGATGATCATACATTAACAACTACATTATTCTAGCATGGCTCTCGAGTTACATTAGAGTAGAAATCCCCATGTTTGGTACACCTCTTCACTTGCCCAATATGTAAAAGAAAAGATACTGTTTGGAACCGTTGATTCATTGAAGTTGTTTCATTGAAGTTGTTTCAAAACTGTTTCTGTTATTTTAGCTTTCTCATGAATGTCAATGATAATGTTTTAAATGGAGAGGTATTTAATAGTCTAAATAATTCCATCTAAATAATTCCACACTTTTGGACACAATTCCAAATAATTCCACACAATACTGAATTCCACACAATTACTGAATTGCAAAGTAAGCCATGAACATATCAAGCCCTTTTCTAATATTTCCTTGTCTCTCCTCATTTAAGTCTACTAATTAATGCCCAGTCCAGAATTACAGAGACTGTTGGGGCTTGAGCTCAGGAGCTGGGATGTGACCCCATCTTTGCTGTGGCACCAGCTTTGCCATATTAGACAAGTCCCTTTACCTCTCCATGCTCCTGCTCTTTATTTGCAGATACAAAAAGGTTAGAGTAGCAAATTCTAATCAGTGATCTATGTTAGCTCCACCATTCCTGGGGTTGCGAGTTAGGAGGGCATAGACTGGTTTTTGAGGAATTTAAACCTGGCCGGTGATGTTCAGAAATTCTGACATTTCTCATATCAGCAGATTTGCTTGATAATTTTTTTTCTATTAGAATATTATCTATGGCATAAAAGCAGCTTGTCTTATCTTTTTAAAACATTTAATCGTGAAAGCGTGATCATTTTTGGCTATGATCTATCATCCATAGGGCAGGAAAAATTTTTTTTTTTTTAAAGACTGGAAAAATCAAAGCAGTTGCTGTTTGTTCAGGGAAATGAAGATTTACACTTGGTTTCCAGCATTGTTCCTGAGATTTCCCAAATATATACCAGCCAAGAAAACCTATTACTGCGCACTTATGAGCTACATACTTAAGGATGATATGTTGTTACTTATTTCAGTATAAAACCAAGGAAAGTCTCTTTCCTTTTTGAGATACTTGGCCATGGGCTTCATTTTTTTTTAACAGTTGGACATTAGCTGAAAAACATGGGCAATGCCACCGCTAGTCTAAAAGATGACCTTGTGAAAAGTAGAAAAGTCATTCTTTCCCAAGTCACTTTACCACCATCAGCCAGAAAATTGTTGTATTAATAGTCCAGGTCTAAGTCCAAGGTGAATGGGGCGACCCAGAGTTGGACAATGCAAAACTCTTATATTTTCAGCATTACGGTCAGGAGATGTAGAAACCAAATTTTAATCTCAACGTTTTCGGTAACTTTAAAATAGCACTTCTCATCTTTGGGACTTAGTTTCCTCATCTGGAAAAAGGTTGGACTAGATAACCTGTTAAAATGATGTTTTAAGCAATCGTGAGACGGTTTTGTGGCAAAAGGAGTCTTTCACTAATTATTTAAGATAGCCTACTCTTGCTCTGATTTTCAAACTGTTCGCACCTTCACTTAAAGTTTCTCTCCAGAAAGTTCCTCCAATCCCTATTTTGCCAGGTCAGGAAAATCTCTCCATTGAAAAATACATGTTCTATAACATTACCATAAAAATGAATGAATGAATGAATGAATGAATGAATGAATGAATGAATGAATGAATAACGAAAGTCAGGGTGTGAGGCATTTCCTAAGCAGAAGCACTGCTCTGGGTCGCTTCCTTTAATTGCAGATGCTGAGGCATGTTCTGCAGCATTCCTGGAACCCGGTGCCCAATGTTCCTTCTATCAGTCCAAGAGAGGTAATTTTGAAAGTTATCAATGGAGCTGCATTTGTTCCAGACAGTTCTTCCATGGCAAGACTGTTCTTCCCATTGCAGGACATTCAGTAACCTTGGCCTGCACTCACTAAATGCCACAAATAACCCTCTAATTGTTGTGACAACCATAGAACACCTCCCCTACCCCATTTGAAGTGACACCAGCTCTGGTTGAGAAACCATTTTAGCATCAAGTTGCACTCTGGTCCTGGAAATTTGCTTCTGAAACATGCCACTATACCCTTATTAGAAGCCACAAAGGTCAGGAATAAACCTCTTTAAAAGGAGAGGGTGAAAGAATATATAGTACTTAGAAGAGTGCATTTCTCATGGTGTCTAAGAAAAACTGAGCTCCTTGTCTCTATAATAGCTAGGGAACCTGAATTTCAAACAAATTTCCGAAGGTCACTCATTAAGTAATAGGCTGCATCAACTCTACAAATAAAATCCCTTAAGAACGCAGCATCTTAGTGTAGTTGTAATGTGCATCACAATGACATTGATAGAGATGTCATTTATTGATTGCTTGCAATGTACCAGCAGCTTACAAATCTCATTTATCCTTTCCACAACCCTACGGATGTGATTATTCCTATCCCCTTACATAGAAAACTGGTTCTTAGAGAAGTGTAACAGTCTGACTAAGCTTTCATGGTTAAGGAAGGGGAAGACCTAGGATTCAAACTGAAGTCCACAAGACTGAAAAACTCAATTTCACTGCCTTGGCCGATAGCTGTGGTGCTTTTTCAGTCAGCTTTATTTTCAAGTAGTAGGAAAGTGAACTGAAATCCCTAACTTATGTACCAGGCTATTGATAGTGACACAAAACAATTATTTTGCACCGTGTTCTGCCAGAGATGTTATCTTTCATTATTGCTAGGACAACTCTCAGCAGGGTCACCTTATTAGCTGACGAAGATGTCCCACGTTGTTCTGTGAGAGAGGGATCAGATGGAGAAGTGTAAAAACAAACTCTAGAAAGTGATTCTGTGTTCCTTTCATTTAGGGGATGTAACAGTAATCCCCTTCTTTTCTGATTCCCAGCATCCTCAGTGATCTTTTTAGTTCTGTAGTTCCAGAAATGTTTTGAAAAGGATGGAAAAAGTGTTACAGAGTTACCTTCCCAAACTCTTTATCAGTGTTTCTGTAACAGAGTAAATTAGGATTTCGAATCGCTGGTGAGGAGATTGAATACTGGTCTGTTTTAAATTTTCCCATGTAGGAAAATAACACTTTGGCTAGGAGGAATAACTATTAGTGAGACATATTTTATTTTGTTTTATATTTTATTTTATTTTATCTTCAAACAACCTCAAATGCAAACACTTCCTGATGGACATCTCCTAAGCCATGTGTTGTAGAACCATCCATAAAATGCTGTCACTTTGCCCTCCATTACCTATAGAGAAACCAAGGTGATCTTTTCAAAATTACAAATGATAACAGGATTTGCATTTCATTTAGAAGAACATCCAAATGCCCCATCATGGGCCACCAGGTCTGCATGATCAGGTTTCTGCCCACCCCTCAGTGAGTGAGTTCCTGCTCACTCACTGCCCTCTAACCACACTGTTTTTATGTCAGGACTCTTAGCTTTACTAACCCTCCTCATGAAACATTGTTCACTCCTGATGTTTCCTCATTTGTTCAAACTTCAGCTAAGATTTCATTTCGACCAAACATTGTTCCCTGATTCCCTTAGTTGGTCACCCCTTCATTTCCAATCATATTACATTTTTTAGTTTTATTTTTTGAAAGGACTTTTTCAGCCTTTGAAATGACCTTATTGGTTATTTTGTTTACTTGTTTATGTTCTGTTAAACTAGAAATAAAACAGGGACTTTTCCCTTCTCATTTGTCATTTCACCCCTATGACTAGTATAGAATCTAGCATATAATAGGGTTCAAGAGCGTTTGTTAAATAATGAATAAATGAATGAATGGGTGGATTACAATTCTGTGTGTGGAATGAAATGTAAGCTTCAGATAAACGCCATAAGGCACAAAAGTATTTACTGAGTGGGCTAGATCTACATAAATATGGGAAAGTTGAGATTGAAACCAAATTATAAAATTGTCTTTTTATTATTTCTTGGTCTGCATGTCAAGAACAGGTATTCTGTTGGAAGCAGGGATGAAAATCAGGGAAACCCCAGAGCTGCTTCCCAAAGAGACATTTCAGACCATGTTCTATCTCTCTGGAGATAGGCTTCTCCCTTTATTGTTTTTCCATTTTTTTTCTTTTTTTTTAATTTAAGTGTGTTTTTCCAGGACCCATCAGCTCTAAGTCAAGTCGTTCTTTCAATCTAGTTGTGAAGGGCACAGCTCACAGTGGCCCATGTGGGGATCGAACTGGCAACCTTGTTGTTAAGAGCACCACTCTCTACCCAACTGAGCTATCCGACCACCTGGCTTCTCCCTTTATAAGTCACAGCTCTTCTGTTTACTCCAGCAGGTCCTTGTTGATTGTTATCAAAATTTTCATGGTGAACATCAGACCCTCTCCAAATATCCTATTTTACACTAACTTCTGGGCCCTCTCACTTGCAAAAAATAAATCTTTTGTCATCGATGCCCTCTACTTAACATCATCCCTACGAAAATGACAATATCAGTGATCTGGTCTCCTCTCCTAGCAGTGAACTTGTGTTGTCTTCAGTCTTTGGGTTTCAAAAATAAATAACCTTTTCTCTAGTGCCCATGTATGTCCCAGATGTCTTTTTATTGAGTTCATGGAATACAAATGGAAAAAGGTTATTACCAGAGAGAAGTGTTTAAAAATGAAAATCAAACCTAATAATGGATTCAGACAACTGGAATAAGGTATATAATATTTATAAAACTGAGTTGGAGGTTGCAATCATTGCTCTAAAATAAAGCATTAAAGATTAATTCAGAGCAAACCTGTCTGTGCTGCAGCAAACCTCTTTTTCATTAAGGTAGGACTGCATGTTTCTCCAGAATTAGTTCCCCCAAATAGGTAAATAGCTTGTCAGAACTGAGTGTTCTGCAAACTACAAGAAAACTACCTGAGGCACGATTTAGAGTTACCTTTAATATTAAAGCATTACGCACCTTTAATTTGAAACCAATTAATTATGATTCTCGCAGGTTCTCTACATTTTTGCCCTTAAGTATTGCTAAGAAAGTTTAATTCACATGCTACTTATTCATCTTCATTTGATTAATCCAAATGGTGCTGGATCATTTGATTAACTCATATGTTGCAGCATATTAAATATTAGGAAACAGCAAGTGCCAGTTCTAAGTTATGCTTCTAAAATTCCCATAGATTTATTTTTTATTTCAAAAAGTTTCTCTTCCCATTTTTTAAATGTTTTCTCCCAATTATTCCTATTGTTATTTTCAGTTTCCTACCTTGGAATAAACTAAAAAGAAAGAAAAATCGCTGGAGTTATTTCTGCATTTATTGTTGAGATGAGGTTTTGATTTTGCCCAATTTGCACCATTCCTGTGAAGCCCTAAAATAAATAACCTTATAACCTCTAGGCCCTATTGATTTGTGAGTGATTTGAAATAAAAAGCATCCAGTTTCCATTGTATTGACAAACTGCCCAGTCCGTGGGCAAAACCTATTGGATTCCTATTAAATGGAGAGGGCAGGAAACAACAAAAAAATCCAAAAAGTGGATTTGAGATGGAGAGGGGAGAGGTGGTCTTGGCTCAGCTTAGTAAATGGTTATTTAACCTTTGACCAATGGCGACAGGTCTTCTTCAGTACTATTTGACCAAGAGCAAGTTGTTATGATTAAATAAAAAAGAAGAAAAAACCTGTTTAGAGCCTTACTGAATATGTCCTGGGAATTAAAGCATATGGCAGGGATAAGGAAAAAAGATTTTCCTTATGCTAATGACCCTTGATGTCTAAAATAAATTAGATCCATTAGAGTTTATGCTCAATAAAAGGAAGACTTTAAGCACTCCAAAGTTAGTGACTCGAGACCAGTTTTTGCTCTGAAATTCAATCTGCCTGCTTATTAATTCTTCCTAAGACTCCAGAGCAGACAGGAGATGCAAAATCATAATTCTGTACTGAACCAGAATTTTAAAGGACCGCAGAATTCTATTCCTTTTCTTTTAATTAACCATTTTTCATGCTTCTCATTTTGTTTCTCTCATTAATTTGATTTTGTTCCTATTTTTGTTTCATTTTTTGTTTCTTTTTAAGGTTTCATTTATCCTATTTCAACTGAACAGAGAACCCAGAATGAATATGGATTTTCTTGTAAGTTTGATGTTTGGTTTTTATGTTGCTGAATAATCATTTAACGTTATTGCCCCCAGTTCAAGTTTACCTTTCTTTAGATCACAGATGTGCACATTGGAAATAGGCGCCTAATATATTCCAACATGAAAAACAAATTAGATTTTCACCGCTGAAGAGAAGAAAGGGTCATTTCAAGTCTCTGCCAGCTTTAAAATCTATCAGCCTACTATCCAAAGCTTGAGTCCCAGTAGCTGACAAAACATACCATGAAATATGCTGATATAAATAAAGGGCAGGGTTGAAATGCTAAAAAGTAAAGGGTTGAGAAAATGCAGATCCATTGAGTTAGAAATCATGAATGTAATTACAGTCTCGTAAAGTAAAACATTGAGGGTTTCAGTATAAAATTCTGACCAGAGTTCCTAACGCGGCTGTTGGGCCTCAACTACAACCCAGCAGCAAAGTAAAGTCAGCACTTTGAAAGCAGGTTTAACACAATCAAGACTGTTTGGGATGTCACTGGTTTTCTGCAATGATCTGTCAGTGTTGACTTGGCTGATAGAAAAGCAGATATTCTGGAAACTGGGGGAAACACAGTAGTTTAGAAAGGAAAAGAAAAAAAAAAAGGCTTTCACATACAATACATTTAAACACAAAATGCTAACAGGGATGGAGCGATTTCCAACAGAGAATTCCTTTACTGTCAGTGTACCAGAGATGCCATGGCATAAGAATATGAGTGATCCTGTGAGCCATGGGCAATCTAAATGATGAGTCATTTCACCACATGAACCTTGCTGCTGTGAGTTTTAGGAGACAGTAGTGGTTCCTCTACTCTTAGGAGGTCATGGACCTACAAATCAGAATTGTCTCCCCCAGAATGCACGTGTATATAAAATTGAGCATAAAAGCACTGTGGTTGACCACTGGAAGTACCCGTTGAATCACCTTTTACTGTGCGAACACCTTCAGTTTACTTCACTAAAAACAGAAACTTAAAGATGTCTATGGGATTCAGTAAAGGTTTCTTTTTATTTCTTTTGTTTTGATTATCAGCTTCTATCACCTTTTGCAGTTGGCTCCACACATGTGCTATGCCACCAAGGCAACAAGCAACATTTGTAGAAATTTTCTTCTTGCTTTACCCAAGATCAGACTCCCCCACAGCTGACCACACACTGTGTGGTCAAATGCTTGATTGCCTTCAGGGGTAGTCTGACCATTCTGATCACTGAACCAGGCCTTTATCTTATTCCACACACCATAGTGCTGTATTTTATTCCAGTAATGAGTAGCTCAGATGTGACTCTCTGACAAGAGACCGTGAGAAGCTCAGGGTTCTCACAGTAATACTGAGTCTGTATCAAAAGGAGTTACCGGCTTTAACCTCTGCTCCTCAGATCTGGGTCTTCTGAAAGCACACCCTTCAGGTTCAACATGTTTGTGCCTAATATTTGTTTTGCTTAGTTACACCATTCCCACCCACCCCTTCATTGATTTAGGGGAAAATGAGAACGATTGCTCCCTTTCATTATGGAAAGTAATTTTATGACTTGGAATGATACTTGGGAAAATATTCTGGTTCGATAAACATACAGATTCAGAACAAACCAGGTATTTCTAACACAGTGTTTATGTTTTAAAGAACTTTCAGTGAATTCAAAGCCACCTTCCCAACTTTCCACCTGAAATTAGTAATAAACCTTTGGGTCGTGTGGGTCAAGGATGGTTTTAGCTCCAGTTTCGTTTTATGCCATGTAATAAATGGTCTGTTACACTGCCCAATTTAAGATAGATGAGTGGGTGGATAGATGCAGAGTGAGAAAGGAAAAGAAATCAGAGATAATTTTCCACTGAAAGACCAAAGTTGTTTTCTATAGCTTTTGAAATAGATTTGGAATTAACCTATAAAATAGGCAATAAATGTCTGAAAAAAATTATAGCAATATGTATGTGTACTCCGGGAAATGTCTCTAACCAGTCAGTCAGTCCAATGTTTCCTTCTGCCCACCCCCTGTCCAGCTGCTCCTGACTCAGATGACGTCGCTCTGTATGTTGGCATTGTGATAGCCATCATCGTTTGCCTGGCCATTTCGGTAGTGGTGGCCCTATTTGTATATCGGAAGAATCATCGTGACTTTGAGTCTGACATTATTGACTCTTCGGCACTCAATGGAGGCTTTCAGCCTGTGAACATCAAGGCAGCAAGGCAAGGTCAGTTGACATTGCACTTCACACCTGTGACTTACACATGTAAGCAGCCTCCCTGTGTGGCTTCAAAATCAGTGAAATCATCCAGTTCAGCTAGAACGTAGTCTCCACGAGGAAAGGAACATTGGTCTATTTTATCAATTACTGTAGTACCTTCATTCACATAACAAATGAGAATTGACAAGGCGCATGAATTCTTTTTTCTTTCTCTAACAGGTTTCTCTGTTATACTTTTTAACTTTTATTTGAAAAGAGTACATGGATTGGTTGCGTGATTTCTTGAGTCTCCTTTTTTTCCCTTTTGACAAGAAATCTTGTGTTGCCATAAATTCAGTACTCTCCAGATAAGTCCAAATTCCGTATAGAGAAGGAAAACTTTTACCTGTAGTTACTTAGTGGGATCACTGTCTATGAATCTAATCTGTTGAAATTGATAAATATACTAGGAACCGTGAGTAGACTTCAAGGAAAATACACAATGAACTTGTCTATGTATTTGTAGCCAATAATAACATGGATCCTAGTTATCTAATTGCCAGGATGTAACCTCGGAGTATACATCTCTAATGTTCGCTGAGTTGCTTTCCTTTTGCTCAGGAAGCTTCAGGGGGAGTCTGACTGATGTAAGTTGCCTGAGTGGAGAATGCTAGTGGACTTTCCTTCTCTTTCTGACTTAGATCTCCTGGCAGTCCCCCCAGACCTCACATCAGCTGCAGCCATGTACAGAGGACCTGTCTATGCGTTGCATGATGTATCGGACAAAATCCCAATGACCAACTCTCCAATTCTGGATCCACTGCCTAACCTGAAAATCAAAGTGTACAACACCTCAGGTGCTGTCACCCCCCAAGATGACCTCTCTGAATTTGCATCAAAGCTATCCCCTCAGATGACCCAGTCCTTGTTGGAGAATGAGGCCCTCAACCTGAAGAATCAGAGTCTAGCAAGGCAGACTGATCCATCCTGTACAGCATTTGGCACCTTCAACTCTCTCGGGGGTCACCTTATTGTTCCTAATTCAGGTAATTCCTAAAGGTTTAAATTGCAACGATAGAGTTGGAAAAAATATGTTTGTACCCAAATCTTTTTTTATTTGTTTGTTTTCATTAGGCCTGAAAAGTTAAATGTAGCCTATTTAACCCAAATCTACTTTCAATGTAAACCAACATCACTTCAGACAAAATCTGCAGAGCCATTTGTCTTCCTCAAACCAACTCTGGAAACACTTCCTCTATGAATAGTATGCTCACAACTTTCTGCCAAGGTGTAATTTAGAACTGTCATTGACCTTCTTTTTAACAGAGCTTCAGAAGGCAACATCAAGCCAGAAGCTCTCACTGTTTATCATCTCACTTTAAAAGGACAAATTAATTAGAAAACATATCAGTCGGTTCAGTTCCAATTCACTACAGGAACCAATACTTCAGAATGCTAATTTTCAGATGATCAGAGGACATCATAATAAACAACAAATCTTCATTTATTAACCCTTTATTACAGTCTTCAGCCTCAAGGTATTTATAAGGTACACACTCCCACTTCCAATATATCTCTCTAGAATCACAGCTTCCTCATGTGTCCTTTTGTAGTCTTATTTTGTTTTCAGTCTATTATTTAGTTATCTGATTAAATATAATAAGCCTCATAAAGGTCTTAAGTGGTGAATTTAAGTTAATGACTGATAGTGTTTGATTAAAATTTGGTAGTCAATCAATAGTAGTAATGGGTTTGGAACTATGGGTCATAAGAGGGTTAATGGATTCCTCTATGAATCGACCTTAGCTCTTTTGGACAAGACTAAGTATTTTGTAAAAACAACAATAAGAACAATTTGATTGACCTAAAGCCGTCACGTAGCATAAGAAAACAATATAATGAATTCTTTTGTAAACAGCCATACAGCCAATTAATCTACTACTAATTTTTCTTGAATCTGAATATGAACTTGTCTTTGATTCTTCCTCTTATTCAGTCCCCCATTTGAGTGCCTTGACAATTTTTGCCGCATACCTTTAAAAACCTATTTTAATAAATTGAAATACTTAATGGAATATTATTTTTTTCTACATATTTTACATAGTTGAGATTATATATTATATAAAATACATTTTACCTTTTTCTCATTCTCATGCTATTGTGTACTCTTTAAAATCCTTATTTTAAATATATTTTAACAGTCTATCAAGTGAATAGATCAAAATATACTCTATTGATACTTCCATTGTTTAAACATTATATTATTCTTAAGACAGTGTGTTGTTTTTTTAAAGGATATTCACTAGATTCTACCTTTCCTTCCCATTTCTACACCTGTCACTTTTTCATATGTGAATTATTGTAAAGGCTTGTCAAGTGAAAAGGAGAGAGCCAATGTGTGTTAAATACTTTCTATGTACTAAGCAATGGTGATTTACATACACTATTTTATTTAATAGAGTAACAGTTGTTACCTAATATGTATCAGGCTTTATTTGTACTACTGTACATCTATAATTTCACTCATCCACATAACAAACATAAAAGTTCCCATTGGAAAAAAGAAAAATACCGAGACTTGGTAGACTCATGTGTGGTCTTCCTGCTCCCACTCTGTGCCTTCACAAACTATTCTCTGCACTGGTGTGATGTCCCACTTCCCACAGCACCACAGCTCTGACATTGCTTTCCTTCTCAAGAAGGCCATGACTCAACATTTTCGGTTATACAAAAGCATTTGAGTAACTAGTCCTCCTTAATGCTCCATTCTTTCTTCTCGAGACTTTCCAGTGTGGTCGGGCAAGTTTCCTTACTGCCCTCCACTCGTTTGGCATATTCCATTTCCTTGCAAATTAAATTATAAGCTACTCAAAGACAACAACACTATCTTTTACTTCTTGGCATTCACAACAGTGCCACACACTGTACTCCCAAGGATGCTCCATAAATTTTTATTGAGTTGAAATAAACCACATTTATTAAAGAATAAAATCATGGAGCCCAGTATCTTCAGGTTGCTGCCTGCCCTGAGTTACTCTTTAAGATGACAGTGGTTCTTACAGGGTGGTCCATGGACCACCATCATCGGCATCACCTGGCAACTTGTTAGAGCTACAAAAATTTACAGTTTTGTTAGAACTATAAAATCAGAAACTCGAGGGGGTAGGATCCAGTAATCTATGTTTTAGCAAGTCCTCCCAATGATTCTGATGCAAGCTCCAGGCACACCACTGTAATAGTTACTGTTAACTTAGAACAGACGTCAATCCAATAGTCAAAATGGCACTAATTCTCAACTGAGTAAAAACCTGTTTGCCCTGCTGTGACTGAAACTAGCAATTACTGTTGACTTTCTGGAGTTATGTATGATAAAAAAAACTTCATCAATTATTGTTCTGTTATGGAGAATCACTGATTCTAACCAGCTATTTCAGAAATAAATGTGTTTTGATATTGTTGAGGTTAGCATTTCTCTGACTTTGACTCTTGTGGGGATTTCTTTTTTTTTTCTTTTCTTTTTTAATTACAAACAATTCATCATTATAGCTGTTGGAAATTTTAAGAACAGTTGTTCGTTTGCCCCTCCTTTTACAAGGAAAACAACAGTGGAACCATCTGTCTATTCCTTAAATAAAACAAGAGTTTAAAAAAATTACATGATTGTAATTTCATAACAGGTCAGAGGGAGCTGTGGTAACAAGGCCAGTAAGGATGTGAGGCAGGGCAGCCATGAACATTTACATGCCTTTAAAGAGAAAGCAGGCGTATAGCTGCATAGCCACAAAATCTCCTTGATTCCCTTTCACTTGCTTCAAAGGCATTCTGTGATGTTTCCTTTTGATGCATAGGTCTTATATGACTGCTTTTCTCTTTTGCTATTCAGGAGTAAGCCTGCTGATTCCCGCTGGGGCCATTCCCCAAGGGAGAGTCTACGAAATGTATGTGACTGTACACAGGAAAGAAAATATGAGGTAAATATGCTTTTTCTGGTGCACTTGACTTTATCAATGTCTGACTTGGAGGAGAATTGTACAACAGAAAGAATAAAACCAGCATATTTTTGTCTTGAGTGCCCTACTTCTGGCATACCCTTGTTTTTCTAGACCAGTGAAAAGTCAGCTTTTACTTCTCTGTATCTTTGAGGCTCCAGACACTTTTGAAGATCTTGAGTATGGGTGGAAGGCCAGAGATCTCTTCCCAAGTGGACATGTGGCCATATTAGCTGAAAAATGGTCATAAACATATCCATAGATTGTCCAGAGAGATATGTGGATAGACACAGAGACATCAGCTTAATATGGCCTGGCTCAGGATTCCAGCTTATTCCCATTACAGGGTTAAAGTTTACAAAGAATTAGACAACCTCTAGCTCCTGACCTACCACCCTCACCTCATCCTAGCACTTTATTCTCACCTGCAGATTCTTGTTTTTGTGGCTGTCTCTAACTAAAATATTATCAACTTCCTTCTTATGTTTATCACTCATGAATGCCATACTGTGCCTTTCTAAATGGATCTAGGGTTGATTAATGCTAGATTGAATCAAAAGGCTCTGTTTTGAATGTGTCATAATCATAAAGATGAAGTTATTTTAAGTGAAAATCATAAGAGGAGTTTAGAAGTCCTAATTCAATTTGCAGTCTGGCCTCTAACAAATTATACATGATTATTTCTTGCTTAGTTCCCATATAAAGTGCTTGTGTTAAATAGTGCTTTAGAGACCTGACTGATTAATGCTTCTGAAGTACACAGTGATTTTAAAATAAAAGATGTTGTTGAAATGAAGATTCTTACATGTAATTTCATTGTTTTTCCCGAGGGTAAAGGCATCAGCTCCTCAGCCCTGAGCACTGAATGTAAAGCATTAGTGACAAATGTAGAATTACATTATCATTATAACGCATTATACCTTTTCTCTTCCCCTCTCTCATCCTCAGAAAAACATCCATTTTTAGTCTTGTTCTTCAGTAGCTGAAAACTCTTTTATCATGCTTTCAGGTGGAGATACTGATATTTATAATCTGTAGGACCCAGAACATTTTTTTTTCCTCCGGTGGTGTACTTTCACCTACATAAACACGAGCCTGTCTAACAAAATAATAAAATTCCTTGAGCATCACTCATGCCCTTATATTTGAGCAACGGAAAAATCACTAAAGGCTTATATTTACTCACATCAAATATTCATTTTTTCATTCTCAATGCAAAGTAACATTCATGGGCCCTCAGAGCCTTTTTTTTTTTTTTTTTTTTTTTTTTTTTTTTAAGTAGCAACAGAAATGAAAATTGGCAAGCTCTAAGATCTCTTTGGAATTTGTTTTTTCTTTCTCTTGTCCAGAGTCAAGGTTAGCAACTAGTACATCCATTCCTCAAGGTCTTTGCCAACATGGACATTTTTGTTTAAAAAGAAATGAGTACTGGCTGGTGCTTTATGCTGAAAAACAATGAGGTGTTCATGGTCTCTTATTTCCCATCTAATCACCATTATCTTTAGCTGAAGATCACATCAGAAGGGCTGCTAAAAGATGTGTGTGCTCACCTGCCTCCCATCGTTTGCCGTCCCGTCTTTTAGTCAGCACCCTCACCAGTATAATTGCACATTTTAGATGAAAGAAAGAGAACACAGAAAATTGATTAAAGCTAGACACTTCTGCTTTTAGGTTCTTCTGCCTTTGACTCTAAAGAAAAGGAAACTAAATCCCTCCTTGCTACGCCTTCCACCTGAAGTTAGGTGCAGAGGGAATTATTCTATTGAATTTGGTGTGTATCAGAGAAGGTCTGTTTATAAAATGAAGCTCAAGAAGCCTCAAAATCTCAAAAGAAAATAGGCACAAGGGGACACAAGAAGATAACTATCTCAAATAAATGAGAAAGTCCTCTCTTCCCTAATTTTCTGTTGTGGACTGGATCCATTTTTTTTCTTGTAAAAATACAATGACAAGAATGTGTTTCCGGGTATAGTGATAATACAAAGCATAGCTACCATTTATTCAGCATCCTTTTGGTTTCATTTATTCCTCCCTACTTCTCTGCAAGTTATGCTGAGCTTCACTTTAGCTATGAACAAACTAAGCTTGGGGAAACTAAGTGGCATAGCCAAGTTTTCTCAGTTAACGATTGAGGGAAGGCGGAATTCACACCCAGGTTATCTCAACCGCAAAGCTCTTCTGCTCACTCTCTCACATGCCATCCACCCTCCATCGCACCAGTACATGACTCAAGCATCTGCCTTCTTATTACGGTGCATTCTGGAACACAGCTTCTTTCTATTGCTCACTAAAGACCTTTTCTATCCTCACATGATGTAAGAAAGAACTTCTTTCAGAGAAGACACTGTAAGGACTTTAGGAGATACGAATGTTACTTCAAGGCATTTAGGAAAATTCTGATTATTTTTCTCCATTTTCCTTCTCTATGATTCCCTTTATTGCATCCCAAACTGGGTGTTTTTCCAGCTGGATGGTATCCAGCTGGTCATGTGCTGATGTGAACTGTCCAAAGGGAGGCGTGAGCTTAATTACATGTGGCATAATGAATGTGAAAAGAGGGGCCTTGTCATTACCAACTGCGCTCTAAGAGAAAGCACTGAATGGCAGATAAGCAGCCTAAATGAGCTGCAGAGATGGGACAAGCTGTCTCGGACCAAAAGGGAGCAGAGCTGCAAGGCTGTACACGTGACTTCTCCCCTGCTTTACAGATCTCTGCAAAGCCCCTGGAGAGACTGCAAAGCCCCTGTTTCCCTCTGTGGATACAATTGCCACGATTGATGGCACCAATATGGGCTCTTTTGCCTTGTTTCCAGTAAAAGTTTTTTTTTTTTTAAAAAATGAACCTAACTAAAGATTGTTTTGCCCATTGTCATTGTTTATTGAAAAACAATTTGCATTAAAGATATGAGCATTAAATTTTCCTTTCTTTGTATCCTGTACTTGCCTAGCAGTTTTCTCAAAAGGCCAAGAAATGAATTTAGACATTCCAAAGATAAAGGTAAATAGAACTTTTTTTTTGTAAACTGTAGGGGGCCATGGAAGGTTTCTGAGCAGCCAAGTGATACAAGAATAGCAGTGCTTTTTAAAGATTGATCTGGTGATGGGCGTGTGGGATGAATCGTAGAGGGAACAGAAAAACTTCCCTAAAGGATGGATGCCTGGTTGAGCTGTGGCAATAATCTCAGTGTGCAGAGAAGGGACAGAGCCAGGCCTGAGCCTGGAGAATGGAAAGTGAAATATATTTCTGAATCAACTGTTAGAAGCGATGTAACACACACACACACGATGTACTTAGAAATCAAACCTTGGTCACTGGGAGGATTGTGAGAGCATTGAAAGAGGTCAGAAGCATCAACTGGTTCAGGGTGAAAAGGATAGATTCTGAGTGAGCTGCGTGCAATGTGTGCAAGTGGAGATAAGGGATTTGGGCTAGATGTGCAGATGGTAAGTCACTGATGAGCGAATACTTGCAGGGTAAAAGTGCAGAAGCAGAAAGAAGAAACTGGGAGAAACAATCTGGGAAATATTCCTAGTATTTATGGTTTGGGTGTGATGAGCAAAACTAAATAGAACATGCAAAGATATGGCAGGTAAAGAATTTGCAACACACGTGGTGCCACATCGCAGCTCCTCAAGCGACTATTTTAAATGAAAGAATGAATGATGGTACGTGTAATAGGAAAAGATCCAAGGTAAAGACGGTTTTGAGATGGAGGAAGAGGTATTATTAAAATTAAATTGTAAAGAAAGAATAATAATTTAAATAATTATTAGATATGTTAACTGCAGGACATTGAGAGTCTTTAGATATTATATTTTTAAGGATGACATCCCAGTAGGAATAGTTTAAAGTATGAGTTAGTGGTAAGGTAGTTAAAACTATCATATATATTTACTGAATATAAATAATGAAGTAATGCGTTAGGCTAGTGGGCCAAAAATCTCTTATGTAGGTAATCAACTATTGAAAAGTTTTCATTTATTTTAACATGTTGTTTGCAACTTTGTAAACAGTTGACATTATTATTTCTCAGTGAAACTCAAGGTATTCTCCTTTTAACTAGAGTCCTAAATTCCTCCTTTGAAGGAACAACTATAAAAAGATTAAATATATAGGTGGGAGGGAGACAAGTCCAGGTATAATTAAATCTTATTCTCTCACTGTTCTCCACAGTGTTTATTTATTGAAATCCTACTTACAAAGAAATGATTTAAGGTGAATTATGAAAACACAATCTTTTCACTGGAAGAAAAAAATGTAAATAAGTGGACAAAAAATGGGAAACATAAAATTAGAAAAGATAAGATAAAGTCAGGCTAGCAGTTAGAATATAAAATATTTCGTGAAATTCCCAGCATATTTCCTGGAATAGATCATGAATTTACTATCTCAAAGTTTTCAAGAGAAAAACATAGTGAGTTACAAGATCCCTGTGTCCATGAGGAAAAAAATATGCCCGGAAGAAGCTTACTGATGTCTCCTGTGGTTCTGCATGAAGAAGACATTTTCTTAATACAATGAACAACATCCTTAAAATAAAAACAGCAATGAATTTCATAGGGCTGCTTCTTTTAGTGTTCCTCAATGTAAGTAGATGGTATAAGGTGCTAGTATGAATTCAGTAAAATAATTTCACAAGGATTTAATAATACAGTCCAGGTCACAATACCTAGGATAGATTTTGGCCTGGCTTTTCAAAGCAGCTTCCATAATTTTTGTTTGTTTGTTTGTTTGTTGCTCAATTAAGCTTTTTTAAAAAAAATTTTATTGGAAAAGTAGAATTTAAAAAGCTCAGGGCAGGTGGTGCAGTTTTTGTTTTGTTTTGTTTGTTTGTTTGTTTAATAAATTTTATTGGGGAATATTGGGAGATAGTGTGGTTTTGCAGGACCCATCAGCTCCAAGTCAAGTCATTGTTTTCAATCTAGTTGTAGAGGGCGCAGTTTACTGGCCCATGTGGGAATCGAACTGGCAACCTTGGTGTTATGAGCACTGCGCTCTAACCAGCTGAGCCAACTGGCTGCCCTCAATTAAGCTTTTGATAGCCAGTGAGTTAGATATTCCCTGTCAGATACGTAAAGTGCAAATATTATATAAATTGCCAGCTATATGTGAAACCATGTGCTTTAAAAGGAAGCTGAGCCTCCTGAGGGGCATGACAAAAGACATGCCTGTCATTAGAAGGCATCTCATCTCTACATAGAGGTGGATGGAGAAAGCTTCTTTTCCAGAAGCAGTTTTGAGCCTGCCATAGCAAACAGACAAAATTTTTCAAGGCCCCAAAACCCCAAATAAACAACCCAAAAAATACCATTATGTGCGAGAAACTAAAAGATTGTGTTTGAACACTAGCTTTGCCTGTGACTAGCTGTACACCTTTAGGCAATATCTCCAGATATTAATATCTCCAGATTCCAGTTTCCTCTTCTGGAAAAAGAGGTAACAGAAATATTTACCCAAACTACCTAACAGGAGTGCTGTGAGCAGCCAATGCAATTGCTTTTGTGAAAGTTTTGTAAATTACGCACTTTTGCATAAAAGTTCTCATTGATAAAAGCAAGCAAAGGATGAGAAAAATATCTCTGACAGGAAATAAAAAACTCCTTTCTGAGAGCTTTGTTCTAGAGGCCTCAGAACCCATCCAGCATTTACAGTAATATTAATTTTGCTGGACTTTGAAAATTTACAATTTTAATCGTTATGCATTACTGAATTTCTACTTAATTGCTGCTTCTGCAGGTAATTTTTGCTTTGTGTTCATTTCCATACTCATAAAGTAGTCAAATCCTTCTTTGCAAAAACATGAATCAGACTTATTTATATTTATTTTCTACTATTTTTGTTTCACATATTATAATATCCTCCCTTTGCGCAAATAAAGAAAATGTGAATTTAAACACTCTGACCTTTGGTTTCACGTAGTTAAATCTTAACCGTCCCAAAGTCACTCCTTCCGTAAATGTTTGGAAATATTTTCAGTTTCAACACTACTTCTTTCAATCTCTAAAACGCAAAAATATTCTTATCATTATTTCTTCTTTGTTTTTCATTCCATTATGAATTCCACTTCACTACTTTCCTATTTATTATGTTCTTGCACCTCACTGGTTTAATAAATTCTTTTGACACCTACCGCTCCTTCTTTCTCTTGCTGTCCCTCCTCCAAGAATGGCACCCATCAATATTGCATGCCAGGGGTGTGCGTGGAGAGCACAGGTCTGACAGCTCCCCATCCCAGCAGGGAGTCTTCTTCCTTCTGTTCCAACTCAGTGATAAGAAGAACCCCTCCTCTTTCTGCCTCAAGCACAGGCTGCTAAAAGCAGACTGAGAGACAGATGTTTCCATCCCCAACTGTATTGCAAGGACCACTTGAAATGCATTCCACTTTAGTCTCCTTCCTTAAAAGTTTAATGCTTACTTTTCAAGGTATACTTGTAACTAAAAGGTAAGAGTAGTGCTCAGGAAAACGCAATCATTGGTTGTTGTTTTTTTGTTTTGTTTTTGGCCCAGGTAGGAAAGGTAGAATTTAAAAAGCTCAGAGCAGGTAGTGTAGTACTTTTATTAAAATAAATTTTATTGGGGAATATTGAAGGATAGTGTGTTTCTCCACGGCCTGTCAGCTCCAAGTCATTGTCCTTCAATCTAGTTGTGGAGGGTGCAGCTCACTGGCCCATGTGGGAATCAAACTAGAGACCCTGTTGCTAAGAGCTCACGCTCCAACCAACTGAGCCATCCGGCCACCCAGATAGTGTAGTATTAGCTATGATACAATGAAAGCAAAACTTCACTCATGTTCTAAGAGAATGAATTTCAGACTACAAGGAAGGAAGGAGGAAAAACTGGGTTAAGAGGAAATGAAAATGAGGGGCAAAGGGGATGATAATGATTTCTCAAGCTGCCAATAACTTTAAGATTTCATATAGAAGTACATTTCCAAGTACTTCAATAAATTTTGATTTAATAAAACTATGTTGTTATTAAGAAGAATCGAGACAGTATTAACAGACTAAAAAGAGACAAAAAAGTTGTTTTGATTTTCTAAATAGAAGGAAAGAAAAGCCATATGTTGCTGAGATCCTAGTAAAATTTTAAAATGAGGAAATTTTAGAATTTTAGAAGAGGAAGCAATGATAGCCCACTTTAATTAAGGGGAAAATGTGCCAAATTCTAGTTGAGTCCTCAGAACTGATGATGATATTTGTCAAGAACTGAAGAATCTCTAAGATTTACTTGTGAGCGACCACAGATTTGTGAACGCTGTTATATGACACAGACTCCTGGTCAGAGACAAAGGACAGTTTATTCCTCACAGCAATCGTAGCATCCAAAGTATCATCATTTTGGTGCCAGTTTTCTGAACCCCAGTTCCAAAAGAGAAATGAAAAACGGGTTCAGTGACATCTACACACTCAGTGGTTGCACTCCAGAAATGACCCCTGAGCTTAGGTAACCTGGGTCTTTTATAATGGGAAGTAGATATGCCTGCCATTTACCCCAGAGGTCAGCATTATCTTCATCTTCCAAGGCAATTGCTATGTAATCACCTTGAAAAGATAGTCTGGAACATGCAAATGCATGAGACATCCATAGAGAATTGTCTTTCAACAATATTAAAAAAAAAAATTAATAACAACCTCCATCACTCATTGCCTGCCTTCTTCTGTTCCAACTCAGTATTAAATATATCCGAGTATTAAATGAGGCCATAGATATAAGCTAACTTCTAAAGTATGTAGTATTTAATACATAAAATGTAGATTGACCACACAAAAATCCATTTCAAGTGTCCGTTGCAGTTATAAAGGAATTTGATATATCTCTTGTAATATCCATGTTAATAAAATGGAAAGATGTGAACTGGACAATGTATATTTTAATAGATTTATATTAGGCTGAACTAAATAACTAAAAGTATTGATGTCAGTGTGGAGAGAGGTTTCAAATGATGTCCTTGAAAAGGTCTCTGTCTTTATCCTGTTCTTGTATTACAATGTTATCAGTGATTGGAATGAGAACATAAATGGCAGGCATATCAGATTTATGGAGGATAAAAGACTGGAAGAGGTGGCCAATATTTGGGGGAAAGACTTAGCATTAAGAAATAGATGACCTGAAATTTTCTCTGAAACTATTAAGGTGAAATTAAATAGCTAACTATAAATTTCTGTACATAGGTTCAAAAGCTATCATTGCAACCATAGAACTATAGAGACTTAGCCTAAGACATTTCGTTTTAGGAATACACAGAGTTGTTAGCTTTAAGAAATTGCTCAACCTTCTTGGGGCTTCATTACCTCATTTTATAAAAGCGATGCTTAACCATATTATCTCGTCTTTCCATCTAACTGAAGCTTACTAGATAATATTTATAAATAATTACTTGTATGAGAATAATCTAAAGCAACATTTTGAAGGTATTAATCAAACTCCATATTCCAAATCAAAGCAATAGTAGTCCCTCTATAATGTCTATTTGAGTGTTACATTCATTTCAAGATGCCCCATTTTAGTTGACATTAAAACAGACAAACATCTCTATGTGAAGATTATATAATCTATATAATGAAGATTAAAAATATAGGGAGAGAGATGGAAACTATGCTTTTCCAGCTAAAGTCTAAAAAAAGATTGGAGAATTGAGAGGATATTTGATCTGAAATACAAAAACTTTTTAGACACCATAAAAATCTCTAAATATTTGAAAGGCTTTCATGCCAAAGTGGAGAGAAAGCAGAGCAAGGATATGTGAAGAGAAGTGTCAGGAAGGCAGATTGTGTTCTTTCTAAGTAAGAATATGTTGTAAATTAGAGTTGGTAAGAGATGAGTGACCCTCAGTAGTAGTGGACCACAATTTTGGGTGTGTCTAAAACACCCACCACATGTCAGCATATTGTAGAGAGATTTCTGCTTTGGATGGAAGGTGGTACTTGTTGACCCTGAGGGCCCTTCGTCCTCTAAATTTCTATGTGTCTCTGGTTTCTTAAGCCACTCTACCTGACAGAGTAGTTTTGAGTACTGTTGTTAAGAAAGCACTGGTTTTAATCCTAGCCCTAGCACTGTTAGTTGTGAGACTATGGGCAATCCACTCAACACCTTGGGACTACTTCCTCACATACCAACTGATGGCTCAGATTCATTTATCCATTTGCTTGTTGATTACAGTCTTATTAGGGAAAGAGTTTAAGGGAATTAAAATAAAACCTATGAAATAAAAATTTTGAATCTTTAAGGTTTTTACTCCCCGACTCTCAGAGTATGAAGTATACAAGTAGAGAGATTTCATTTTAAAATGCTATAGAAAAAGTTATATATTCTGTCTGGTAATATTGGAATGAATGAATGTGCCATACTAGCCTGAATTATTCCTGAAAAAAATTATTTGGATGAAGTTTAGTTCTATGGTGTCCGTATTCTGAAGTGATGTTTTAAAAAGTATTTTTCAAGTTAGGTCCTAAAAAAAAAAACACACAAAAGTATTTAAAATCCTGTGAGACCAATGACAAGTGTTATCAGAAAACATGGTTCTGTAACCTCTTAAGGCCTCTGTACCTTCTCATTCCACCCTGAAATTATCCATCCATGGATTCAGAGGACATCACCAAAGGCAGACCTGTGTCTGAGGGAAGCAGATCAAAGAGATGCAGGCATATCCACTGTTATCATAAAGACCTTCAGTCTTGCAAGACCAAAGTCTTGGTATAAAGAGCTTGCCTTTCCATGTAGTTCTGTGTCACTATCACCCCCAAAAATAAACTCCAAGAAGAAACTATGTGTTCAATTTTAGATTTAAATTCTCAAAGAGTACATAGCACAGAAATAGGATGGAAATGTCACTGATACTGTTCTCTGCTCTCCTCCTAGGCCACCCATGGAAGACACGCAGACACTCTTGACCCCTGTGGTAAGCTGTGGGCCTCTAGGAGCCCTACTGACCCGGCCCGTCGTCCTCACTATGCATCACTGCGCAGATCCCAACACTGAGGACTGGAAGATACAGCTCAAACACCAGGCAGCTCAGGGGCAGTGGGAGGTGAGCTCTTGTTGGATCAAGATGGAACATAAGAGCAATCCATGCAGATAAACAGGAGCAATCATGAGAAGCAACAACATTTTTAAAACGAAACATGGATGGAATTTTAGCTTACACTCCAAATGAAAAAGAGAGAGAGAGAAAAGGACAAAGAGAGAGGAGAAAGAACGGGGGAGGCAGGAAGGGGAAGAGACAGACAGACAGACTGTTTATGGAATGCTTTATCTACTGACTGATAGCTATAAAGAAAATGGTCAAGCATGAGCTAGCTCATAGGGAAAGTGCACTTTGGAATCTTACACAAGTCTCTTTTGGAAAATACATACTATTTCTTGGGAAGGGAAATAAATATATATTTATATTTATTATATTTATTATTAAACATATATTTATGCATATATATATATATATTTACATATATATATATTGAATTTGCAACTAGAGAAACATTGCACCTGGGTCAGAAAACGTTAGGCACTTACTTGTAGACAAGTACTGGGAATCTAGTTCTTCTGAACTTAACCTAGGAAAACAGAAAGGGTTCATCTTCTACGCTCCACTGGAATGAAGAACACCTATGGCATCCTGGCTCTCAGTGGCCATTGCCTTCCTAAGGCATCATAACTTCCTAAGGACAGTACCTTAAGCAGATCCAGTTTTGACATCAGAACCCTTCAGTTAGCACCTAAAGTTAAGTGCAAAAGGGTTTGTTATATTTACCATGAAGATTTTACACCTAATGTCTTTTTAAAGCTTGCCTATGTTTATTATTATCCCTTGGATAAATAGTGTCTATTGTTTTAATGGAAAATACCAAGTAAAAAATTACATTTTAGACTGTTCTCAAAAAAGCGTGTTTCATGAATATGTTTATCAAAAAATATCAAATAGTTGTAAAAACTATCCGTCTCTGTATTTTGTGTCATCATTACAAAGAGAAGTATATGTTATGTATTGTGAGATTACTTACGGTGTTTTTCTTTTAGGAAAGAAATTTTTGGAAAAAATATATATAAAAATTCAAGCCCCTAATATTTTAGGAAAAAATAGCATTAGAGTTAGAAAAGCATCAGGGGATCCCTGGGGTTGATTCTTTTTCTATGGACATGTTTCTTTTCCTTTCTATGGACGTGTTCTCCTCTTCGCCACTGGAGGGGATCCCTCTTGCCAGAGGACTTAAAGTCTAGGATTGAAGTCTAGGGATTTATATATTTTATGTTCAGTTAAGGCAAGACTTAACCAAGTCTAACTTTAGTTCCATTAAACTTTAATCATATATCTCAAAACATTCCAAAGTCTTAGTCTCAAGGGACTTTATTGTCCTGTCTATGTCTGAGTAATTTGAATAATAATAACAATTTGAGTAACAATAACATCAGTAATAATACTAAAAGAAAGAGATGAGAGGAGCAGAGAGAAAGGGAACAATGCTGATGAAATCACTCTTATTTATACTTGTGACAAGCACATGGGACATCTTTATTCTTGACCGTATCTTCTAGGAGACTTGCTGTAACATGTCATCATTGCATGATGCCTAGCTTATGCTCGTTCTGTTAGAGAAAACAGCTTTTTTCCAAGTGTCCTGTTGGGGCTGGAATAAACCTGGAGGTACTGCGCTTCCATTTCTTTTTTCTGGTTCATTTTGAGCTTCATCTTTGGGTACCAGTGTAGTTGAAGTACAATGCTATGAGAATACAGCTCTTACTAGGGCTCAGATGATGTTACCAGGCCTACCTAATAAACAACCATCTGAGGGGGCTACTTCTCTCCTATCTTTGTCCATCCCCAGGGACTCAATTTATGATGAAACAGTCATTCCTGTTTTGAACAAATAACCCTTTGCTCTCCATGAACCAGGTCCACTGAGATACCATGGAAAGCAAAGCACACACAGTTCCTGTTCTGTGGAGATTAAGTAGCCTAATGCAGGGGCCGAGTCATGCCCACACATGTATTTTATCTTTCCCGTGTGAAATTGTATTAATTAAATTAATTAAATTGAATTAATTAAAAGTTGGAAGAGTTCACATAAATATCTGAAATTCTAGCTTCTTTTGAAAAATGAAAGGTTGTACGCTCAAGGGGCCTGAATTCCTGTGTAGCCTCCATGGGCTGAAACAAGTGGAGACTGAGCTCTTCAGCCAGCTCTATGCTCTGTTTCACCACGGTCTGTCCCACTTGTATTGCCATCTGCCCTTCCTGCTTCACACCTTTCTATTGCCTGGTTGCCCTGGGAGGTATGTGGCATTGTGATGCTTGGTTTATGGATTCTACGCTTGGTCTTTCTTTTGTGGCCTGAGTCATCTGGATAAATCAAAACCTGGTTGAGTTAGTAACTTTTTATAGAATTCATCACTTCACTTCCACTTATTTTTGTGTCTTTCTAATTTTTTCCCAAAATTTAAAAGGATGGACTGTTTAAAGGCTGACATGAAAAATAACAGAGAAAAGTGTCTTAAAAGTATGGACTTGGCCATGTTGTGCTTTCTGTAGAGTCCAGCAGCCCAGATTATTGAGGAAAAGAAGGGTATGGCTTCAGAAAGTAATTGGTGGGTGAATTTGGAAGAACATAGTAGAGTCTTATTGTATAATTCCTTAATTTGTCTAATTCTTTCAAACTCCTAGATTTTAAGGGGGGCAAAAAACTACTCTGCTATAATGACACTGATATAAAATAGTACTTTGGGATTACATACGAAATTGAGAAATTAAGACATTAAATTCTCAGAAACAGACAGGTGAACTGAAGTTAAAAGGATAATTCATTAATTTCTCGGGGAATTTTATGTAGATTCCAGTATTGCAGATTCTCAGAAGATCAAAACATGCCAAATAAAGAGCATCTAAATAAAGAATATTAAAGTATAAGACAAGGGAAGTACAGGAGATTCTGATAAAGAATGGAAATAGAAATACAGTAAAGCCTGAGAAAGAAAAAAGAGCAGGAAAAAAAATTATAAAATTAAGAGAAGACATCCTGCTCTATCCACTAGCACTGGCAACTACCGCGACCACTACCGCTGACAATGGTCAGCTGGACCCTCAGGGACTCAGCCACGGTTCCTTCCCTCTTGTCCCCCAGGACGTGGTGGTGGTGGGAGAGGAAAACTTCACGACCCCCTGCTACATTCAGCTGGACGCAGAGGCCTGCCACCTCCTCACAGAGAACCTCAGCACTTACGCCCTGGTTGGGCAGTCCACCACCAAAGCGGCCGCGAAGCGCCTGAAGCTGGCCATCTTTGGACCACTCTGCTGCTCATCTCTGGAGTACAGCATCCGCGTCTACTGTCTGGATGACACCCAAGATGCCCTGAAGGTAAGCGCTCCTGCCTGAGCCGCCCTTTCCACCTTCACACAGAAGCCAAGGTTTGGCGTGACTGTGCACGTGTGTGTGTATGTGTATGTGTGCATGTGCCTGAGTGGACGCACACAAATGTTTGGCCCCAAAAGATGCAGTTGAAAAAAAAATTAGACGTTTCTCTGAAGCCAGGATGATAAATGAGCTGTTTCCATTATGCTGATTCCTCCCAAGAGCTACTTTTGTTTACCTTTCGTGATTTCCTTTAATGAAAAATTTAGAAATGGGAGAATTTGGCAACGGGACCCCTGGATGGTAAATAATCTGCTTCCATGTTCATCTCAGCTGTGTTCTTCCTATAAAAGGAATCGGTGTAATTGTTCACCCTGTATGTTTCTCTTGTGTGCTACTGTATTTATACGCTTCCCCATTCTTTATATGAGGACTGCAAGGAAGAGGGTTAGCATTTGACAACAGGCGGCTGCTTTGCAGAATAAATGAGCTGAATTCCTGGTGGTATTTTTGCCATTCATTTTATCTCATTTGAAGCTTTAAAGGCTATAGTCAGTGCCTTTGAAGAAGTTATAATCTAGCAGGAGGAATAAAACAAGCATGCCATGGCCTAGGAGACGAGTCAGAGCGTGATAAACGCTATAGATGAATGCAATGTTCTATGGACATTCAGGACAGCGAGGCATCAGATTATTTTAAGGAAATATGACAAGAAGTCGACATTTGATATTGGCCCTAATGGAAGATATGGTTTAACCAGCAATAATGGGAAAAAACACAAGATTTCTATGTGAAGGGAACAGCGTGAAAAAACACAGAGAGAACAGTAAGTACAGACTTTACACAGGCATATTATTCCCAGTAAGCTTAGAATGATAGATAGGTGTTTTATGGACTGCGACTGCCAGAGAGAAGAGCTGAGATTCAGTTTCTTGAGTTAATGGAGAGCCACTGGAGACATTTAAACAGAAGAAAGACCTGGTTGGAAATATATGTTAGAAATAGTTTGATGTCAGTGGGAATATAAAGTCAAGTTACAAAGAAAAGCGTGTTAGCGTTGGGGTGATGACAGAGGCAGGAGAAGAGAAGAGATGGGCAAAGTTCTGTGTAAGTAGTTCTTTCAGGACTTGGGGACTAACACCGAATGGACTAAGCAAAAGATAAGTCTGCCTCTGAGTACCAGTAGCAAATGCAGGAGGCAGGTAGCTTTGGGGTGTGGATCTGGTGCTTTGGCTTTGGGAATATTAAGTTAGAGATATGAACAGACATAGGACAAAAGGTGCCCAAGGAACAATTAGAAACATGGGTGTGGCTCTCTGAACAGATTGCATATCCTGAGATAGAAACTCAGCAACCAATTCTATAACATCCATGTTTGTCATCCATGGTGATCAGAGGGAAAGCTTTAAAGGATATAGTCAAGGGATCTACTCAACGGATCCCTACTCAAGAGATCTACTCAAGGGAAAGTAGAGGGCGAAAATAATAATAATAAGTCATAAACATTACTGAGAACTTGCTATGCGCCGGGCAAGATTATAAATATTTTTTATTAGCACATGTAATCTTCCCGTAAGATACCATTATTTCCATTTTACTGATGTACAGTCCAAGGCCCAGAAAGGCTAAGTAAGTTGCTCTAGGTCACACAGCTAGAAGAAAAGTGCAAGTTCACGCCCAGGCATTTGGCTGCAGTCTGGATTCTCCAGTCCTAAAATGTGTGTTTCTTGAAGAGCGACCTCTAGAACATAGGGACCAAGGCGGGGATGGAGGACCCTGCCATTGCAAGGGAGCAGGAAAGGCACTCAACAAAGGAGCTTCAGAAGGATGAGCACCCAGAGAAGGGAGAAGTGGAAGAAAAATGTGCCAAGGAAGCCAAAGGAAGCAATATTTCTGAAAATCAGGGTATTTCTTTCTAGAGTTTGCATCCAGAGAATATTTCTGGGTCATGAAAACTTGAGTGTTACAGATTGGTTCCATGGAAGGGATAAGACAGAGTCAGTCGCTGGATATATTTTTGATGGTCAAGGCTGCAGGAGTTTCTGATGTTGAATAAATGATGTGAACACATAGCTCTGTGTAAAGCCTAAGGTTGTTTCTTTTATATTCTTTGCAAATGTGATACTTCTAAGGCACTGTCAGGATAGAAATCATCCCTGGCTTAAATTGTTCTTAGGGAAAACTGTATTTGTAGAGGGGTCTGATTAAGGCAAATCTTTTTTTAACAATTCCAAGAAAAGTTCATTGCAAAAAGCATACCATAGTAGACCTACATTGCATTTGAAATGTTTGCTATACATACTTGATACTCACACAAATCGTTCTTCTCAGGAACCCTTGTCCTTTCTTCCCAACAGACACACACAAATCCATGCCAAAAAAAAGAGTAATGTTTCATAACATAATTTTGATTATTTTAATTAGTGATCAACACCAAGAAAGACTGATATATAGGTTTAAGCAGTGAAAACAATCCAAGAGAAGTTTGTATTGTGGTCAGGGCTTTTCAACTAGACATTTACAAATTCTCAATATCTGGGGATCCAGCACTTAACCTGAAATAAATATGAATAATGGATAAGGCTTTCTTGCACCTCGTGGCCTTTTAATAATTCAGGAATACCAAAATCCTAGTTAAAGGTGGGCGGTCTATCCACCTTACCAAAGAGACAGTTAGTGCAGTGTGGTCAACACTGCCTCACACCCATGAATAAATTGGATCCTTGGGGCCCATAAACTCAGAAAGGCCCTTTGTTACCTCAGTTTTGCACCCTGCACACTTTTTGGCACCTTGCCTGCTAATGATCGCTACCAATCTCTCTCTTATGCCCCTACTTCTCTAATCTCTGTTATCCATAAATACTACCTTTTGTAGCACTCCATCCAGATACCCCCTCCTTCTTCAGGCCCACCCTACTTCATGTTCTTCCTAAATCAGTAGTTCTCTATCCCACACACATTGGAATCAGCTCCGGAGGTTTAAAAAGACTTGCTCCAGGACCCCAACCCAAAGGCTCTGATCTAATTGGTCTGATTATTGGTGTGTTGGTTTGTTTGGTTGGTTGGTTTTTAGCACTTTATGAGTAATTCTATTGTGCCGCCAAGGTTCAGAACGATTATCCAAACCACACAGATCTTTTTGGAACTTTATTCCTGTTAAGGACAAAGTTTCCTACATCCTCAAATCATTCTGTCACTTGTTCACATGATCTGCAACTGGTTCTTCCAAGTAATACAGCATCTCTCACAATTCTTGCAGTGAAGATAACACCCTTTAACAACAAGGCCAAGAGGAAAAATGCCAATAGTTCTCATACACCATGACCACTTCTGGGCATTACTCTACTTCACTGGCTGGTTCTCTTTTCCGTTATTCTTTATTCTGTTACTCTGTTATTCATTACCCATTTCAGTTCCTTAGTGCAGAATCTCCTTAGTATATATCCCCACACTAGCAGTACCTGCCTCATGGTCTTTCTACTCATTTTATTCCCAGCATCCTCTCAAATTCAAAGTCACCATGTAATCACAAGTCCTTTGTCCTAATTTAGTCTAATAGCCTTCACATCATCCCACATTATCTATTCTGCAGGTAGACACGTTCTAGATTTCATCCTTATTAGCAACTGCACCAAGATCTCCACATGCTAAGATCTTTACCTGTGAAACACCCCCTTTCTGACCACAACCATCTGACCTTCCATCTCTCTCACACGAAGCACATGCAAGCTGCCCTTTGTTCTTAAGTCAGAACTCTCTCAACCTTTTGTAACCTCCTGTTCCACAAACCCTCATCTGCTTTTACCCATATCTACAGGGAACTCACTGTCACTCTGAAATCTCCCATCTGAAGCTGCTGCAGTTTTCTAATTTCCATAGCTAAAGATGACCCCCACTGAACAAGCCCTCTACTTCCAGGCTGTTGATTTGCTCTAAAAAGTCATCCATTTCTAATGAAGTCTATTATGCTCTCAAGATACCTCCCCTAAGCTACGCTTCCCCTATTTCTTCAAAATCTTTTCACTTCTCTTCTTGACTCATTAGATTTCACAGAACACTTCTAAATCTCTCCTGCTCTCCTGAAGGAAGCCCCTGATTGTGTCGTAGACCCTTCATGTTTTGCAATGACATAACTCCATTGTACCATCCAAGGGATGATCCCTCAGATGCTGTCCTTTATCTTTGAAACTTTTATTTCAGCCTCTTCTCACCTTACCTGGGCTCTGATAAAAAGGAGCTCTGCTTCCTTGTGTGTGCTTTAATCCGACTCCTATACCACCTTCGTCTCCAGCATAGCAAATGATGCCCGGAAGTGAGTCTCCCTGGACTTCATCTTTTCTTATAACCACTGCTGTGTACTGAGGATCCTTTCTGAATTGAGGAAAACCTCACCGCTGCACTAGGGCAGAGAGGGAAGACCAATGGAGGGCTCATCCTCAAGGTTTAGAACCACTCAGTCTGGAGAGCTATTAGAAAAAGACAATGTCTAGAGCTGAATGTAGCAAGAATATTAATTCCCACTTATTATCATACGTGCTTATTTTTTCCATGTGTATGGGGATGGGGGAAAGGATACCACCACATCAGTCTCAAGTAACCCTGATCATTCTGTCCTCTCTCACCCACCTCTTTGAGTTCAGCAGCTTTCTAACAATGTCTCTGAGATTTGTTAAGCCTGGGGGCAAAAATCATCACCTAAACCTTAAAAGGTGCTTCAGCTATTGGGAAGAGTTGAAGTAGAATTAGAATACAGGGCAGTGACTGCTGGAGTAAAAAGTCAACGCTGCTGGGAGACAAAGGAATTATTTTTTCTTATCATTATTATTAGTTTCAGGTGTACAAAACAATGTAATAGACATTTATTATTTATATCCCTCACACAGTGATGACTCCCCTCCCCCATCTACTACCCCTCTGACATTGCAAATCTTATCATTTGCAACAATATGGATGGACCTAGAGAACATTATGCTAAGTGAAATAAGTCAGAGAAAGACAAATACCATATTATCTCACTTATATGTGGAATCTAAAGAAGAGAATAAATGAATGAACTAATCAGGAATTCTTTTATACACCTTTCAGGTGGGTTTTTTCCTGTACATATGCTGAAAGGAGCAGTGGGAGCCATTATTATGTGCAAGTTGAGTTCACATAAAGAGATAAAGATGCTAAGAATTCTGCAGTAATTTAAAATCAATCCCATGCTCAAAAAGAGGTCACATCTATTGTAAAGATTGTGTTGGGTGTTATCACAGCTTTTCTCTTTCCCTCCTCTTCAGGTGATTAAATTAAAAATATTGGTGTTTTCCTTCCATTATTTTCAAGAGTTAAATCCTAATGGAAATAGACTAGAAATTAATAGAGAACAAGATTATAGTTGGGTAAGTTTTGAAACACTCCAGGAAAAACATACACATACGTGGAAACAAGTAATTTCTGCCCCACTATCCAAATGGTACAATTTGTGAGAATTTCCTTTCACAATAAAGGGCTTCATTCTGAACTCTGAGGAGTTATTTGCATACAATCTAGGCAGTATATGATGTTTATTGAATTTCTGACAAATGTATATGCGATACAAACCGAGTAATGTGTATTAACACAAGCTGGCTTTCCTCATGTAATCGTTTGGCATGGAGAAGAGTCTTCTTTTCATTTCTTCAGTTTTCACATACCCTAATCCAGGCTACAGTATGGTATAGTAAGTCTGTGAAATATCATATTTTGTGAGGAGAAAAATAGTAGAAAATAAAAGAAACACTGAAAATTCAAGGAACTATGAAATCTAGTTAAGAACTTTGTGATACTCATTTGGGGCATGGGCTGCATTTGTAGTCAGGTAACCTAAAAAAGTTTTTTTGTTCTTTTTTTCATTCTGCCACTTGGTGCCTTCCTCACCAGTGTCCTTCTGATGCTCCCTCCATGACAAATTGTGACTCTACTGAACCCAGAACACCTGAGGCCTGCCTCTTCTCGGCCTACTAACATGGACCCTCAATTGAATAGGCCCCATTAAACTATCTTTTCTTTCAGTTCCTTCAAACAACCTCAAAACTAGCCTGACCTGTGTTTCATATTTTCAGAATCTTTGTCTCCATAATTACCATTGGCCCTTAACACGGGAGGTAGGGGCACTGACTCCTGCACAGTCAAAAATCCATGTATAACTTTTGACTCCCTAAAATCTTCAGGTATCCCTTGGTACCCATGGAGGATTGGTTCCAGGACACTAGCGGATACCAAAATTCTCAGATGCTCAAGTCCCATGTATAAAATGGTATAGATTGATGCATGTCAGTTTTCTACATCTGTGAATTCCTAAATGCAGATCGAAAATTCTGTTTTCAATCCATAATTAGTTGAATTCATGAATGTGAAATAACAGGGATACAGAGGACAAACTGTATATTTATTGAAAAAAAATTCATATATAAGTGGACCCACACAATTCAAATCCATGTTGTCCAAGAATCAACTGTAAATATTCATACATGTAACACATGTATTAGATAACACCAACAAAAACTGTGTTAAAGGTTACAAATTTGTTTTCCCTGATGAGAGCATGGACGGATGTGGCATGATGGGAAAGCTTGCCTCAGGCTGGCTAACTCGATGGGTTCTGCCACTCATCAGCTCTGTGGCCCTGGTCATTGAATTTGACCTCTTTGGGCAGTCATTTGGTCTGTATCAGGGACCCTCAGAAGATTCAAGGAGATCAAAGTTATTAAATTTCCTGGTACAAAATAGACACTCAATAATGTTAATTATCTTTAGGTGGGCATTTAGATTATACTGGTATTTTGAAGATAAGGGCTCAATGAAAATATGAACTCTAATTGCAATCTAATTGTGGGGTGAGTTTCGGGTTTAGTGGCAGGCTAGCTGGTCAGCCATTTAGGGGCAGGGATTACGAAGGTACATCTATAATCCGTCTTTATCGTCTTCTCATGAGACATGGCCCTGGGCTTGACTCTATCTCATATTTGAGAAATGACCTGCCATGTTGAATTTATTTTTTAAGAGAGAGAGAAAAGAGGGAAGAGAAAATAGACATTGTGGTAGGCAGAATAACGCCCCTCCCACACACAAACATATCTACACAGAATGTTCAGAACCTGTAAATGTGTTAGCTTACATAGGAAAGGGAGGTGACAGAGTTCTCCCCTAGAGCCTCCAGGAAAGGAGCAGCCCTACCAACATCCTGATATTAGCTCAGTGGGACTTGTGTCAGACTTGTGACCTACAGAACCATAAGGTGGCAAGTTTGTTGTGTTTAAAGTCTCTAAGTATATGATAAATCCTGACTACAGAAATAGAAAACTAATACAGAAGTTAGAAAATAACATGTTAAGGGTGAAAAGAAATACAAGAAGATTTCAGAAGTTCTAGAAAAACCTAGAAAGTCCTATTCCTAATACATAGTTGTGAGAGATTATCTTTTCCTTAAAAGTATGCCCAGAGGTGGACATGTGACACAGTCAATTCCCTGAGTGCTACCCTTTGGCATTTTGCTTCAGAAGTGTCACAAACCACCCTGACTAGGCAGACTGGAAGTGGCAGCTCAAACCAAGCATCTGTGGTGGCAGCAGCTGTGGGAGCAGCAGGCAGAGCCCTAGAAACTGAGTGACTTGACTGGAAATGTTTGTACATGGTCACTGGCGTCCAGCCTTGTTGTTATGAGGGATGAAATATGGCAGACAAACTCAGGGGGAGAGCAAAGCTCCCCAGCGTGAGCACGAGAAGAGAAAGGAGCGCAGCCAGGCCAGATGCCAGCAGTGATGACCAAGACCAGGTGGAGAGGCTGCTGACAGTCAGATGTTCCTCACAGCCTGCTCTGCAGCCTGAGGCCTGAGGCCAGAGGAGGAGTCAGCACCGGGGGAGCCGAGAGCAATGTGGCTGAAAAGCTGCCGGGGAACCAGCAAGAAGGATGGCACTCTGTCTGGCCTCTGCTTTGGAAGAGGACAGGCTCACAGCTGTGATAGCCACAGTGGCAACAGACTCAGGAGCAAAGAGACAAATTTCTCATCCTCAGTGACAAGGGCGGGTTTCAGCACAGGATGAAAGAATGAATAAGAGCAAAGCAGGTTCCATAAAATCTGATGGGAGATGTGATTTTTTCTAAGAACACTAGTTAGCACAATCCTTGAAGGTTGTTGGTCTTTGGAGGTTGAACACACGGGTCATGTTGAACATTAGCCAGTTTTTGTTCTTTGTGCCCCCAGAGCCCTGTGTCCATATGGCAGCAGCATGGAGAAGGTGGGCACAGGTCTTGAACTGCACAACTCGGCCTTTGGTGCCTGGTCCAGCACTCTGGACAGAGCATGGAGTGCATGTGGGTCTCTTTCCATGGGGCGGGCTAGCCAGGCCAAACGAAAACCCCCTGGAGTGCAAGGCTGGCCGCTGCTTCACTGCCCTTCACACTCTCACCCCTGGGTGGGAATCTTAGTGGTTTCCCCACGATAGCTGCCTCCACCTGCTCAGGGTCCTGGCGCTGTCCGCAGGCTCCTCAGCAGCACTAAATACCATCGATTCAGGGTTCTGTCTCCATCAAGAATAAAGAGTACGCAGATAAATCACATCCCAGAAAATACCAAGAAAGAAGCAAGACAAAGTAAAGCAAAGCCTTGATTTAACCTCCTCCAAACTTCTCTACCACAAGAGATTTTAATGAGTTACATGAGATTAGGTTTAATCATTTGTGTTTTCCATTCTCTAGTTGATAAGATTTCTGTAAAGTAAAGGAAAGTACTGATTGACAGGAGAGATATCAGAGGGAAAACAAGACAGAGTCACAGACACAGAGAAGGAAGTGAAAGGCTAGATAACCCACAGGTAGGACATCCTCTCTTGAGAAACTGGAAGCCAAGGCAAGTGCCTCCGAGGACGAGGAAGAAGGCACAGTTCAGAGCAGTAGTGTGAGGCAGGAAGCAGGTTCTCAAGCAGGACGAGGGTGACCAAAGGACAAGTTTGAGCACCGAGTGTGGAGGACAGAGCCAGGGCCCCAGCACCTCCCACAGTTCCCTACACAAAGTCACTGCTTCACACTTGGGAAGACACTGGTCACGTCCTTGAACACAGGCTTCAAGCATCTCAGTGTACGCAGCTGTCACCTGGGCGTTCTCTTGTGCATTCTTTGTGAGACTGACCCTTCAAGGAAATTTGGCCAGGCTGGAAAGGACCGAGAGGAAGAGGAAGAACCAGAGCGGCCGTGCAGGCAGATGCAGTCTAACCCTGGCAGTAATGCAGAGTGAAAATTCTGGGGTGAGGAAACCAGAGTGTAGGAGTTGTCGGCTCCTCCCAGGTGCCTTGTTCTGTCAGGCCTCAATGAGGAGAAAAACCTATCATCTCAGAGCCTGGGAGAGCTCTGGGAACAAGCCAGAGGGGCTCCCTTTGTACGCAGAGGCCTTTAAAACAGCTTGGGTTTATTGTGGCTCTTAAGTGGCCCAGGCTAATGGCTTGGCATGGATCATGTCTTGGTTTAATTGGTTATTGTGAAAGCTGCTGGGTTGTGGAATCCCTTGTCTTTGCCTTTCGAGCAATCCCTCACAGGTTCCCTGAATCAATAGAATCCTCACTCAAGGCCTCCGAGAAGCTTGGGGTGGGGAAGTAGCCATCTCACAGGTTTGCTCAGATCCCCATGGGGCACCAGGCTCTGTGAGGGGCTTGCTGCTGGGGACATTGCGACTGGGGTTCTTGTGTGTATTTCAGATGGGCTAGAGATACCTCTGTTGATAACCAGCCCCTGAGAGAATCTTTTCAAGGTTAACTTAGAGGGGTAGAAATGGAACTGACAAAGGAAGACAGAAAGTGACCCCTTCTGTAGAAGCAGAACAAGCTCCTCAGAGCACCAGGTAGAATCACCTGGGTCCAAACAAGGCGCTGAGGTGGGGGTGCTGCCAGAAGGGAGGACAACCTTTGCAAAGGAAGGTGACATTTATATTTCTGACAACAAAGAGCCTAGATGATCCTCATTCCTAAGATGCCATTTTTTTTCCCAAGGTCATGATATTTTTCTTAAGTCTTCCTAAATCTTCTGACCTTAAATATATTTTGTTGCTATTCTCTTTTAAGGTGTGTGAAATAGCCTAACAGTTGGGATCCAAAAGCAGACTGTCAGGAAGCCGTCTTAGAGCAGAGCACACTAAGTTGGGGTTGCATGTTTATATGTTGGTCTCCCTGCCGTTCTTCATGAGTGGCTGGAAGCAAGGACGGAACTTGTCTGTGTGCCCCAGAGCCTGACCTGGTTCCTGGCAGAGCACATGTGCTTCATTGATGCTGAATGAATGCTCCCAGGAGGACTGAGAGAAAAGCATTTAACTGTGACGCTATGTCTTATTGATACATCTGTTATTTTTTTTTGTTCTCTTATCTGTGTCATATGTATAATAACCAAAATGATTACATGCAGAAGGAATTTCAAAATTCAAGCTTTTTAAAATATAAGCTACAGTATTTTTAAGTGGGATTGGCTATAAAACATCTGAAGTCATAATACTTAAACATAACAATACAGAATAAAAGCCTGATTCGCCTCTCAAGTGGGCTTGCTTCTTCTGTCTTCTGACACAAAATTTATACATGGGATTCGCTGAATGTGGCAAATCATCTTCAACTCATGTGTGGTTTTAGATGATGTTAGTTGTCAAGGAGTTGTTTTATTTATTGATTGTAGTATCTTTAATTTCCACTATCATATTTTTAATTTGTGCTTTCGTTATTGTCTTCTCCTTTATTTTGTTGTTTCCTTTAAGTTGAATATTCGGTCCTGAGTTGCTACTTTTCAGGAAAAAAAAAATGTTGAATTTCAGTTTGGTAAGGATCATTCTTACTGAGTCATTTACTCCTGGGCTGATATCTCCCAAAAGTTCTCGTGAAAGGACAGCTGCCCAAGCCAGCAGTCTCCAAAATGGAGTTCACACACCCCCGGCCCAATGAATCCATGGGCAAAAAAAAGACAACATTGATTCTTCTGTGTTTGTCTTAGCTCGTATTTTTAACTTTATATTTTATAATGTAATATTTTATTATACTGATGTGTTAATATAGGTATATAATTTATAAAGAAACATTTGAAATGCATGCTTAGTTTTTGACTGATGGGCATATGCAAACACATATGTTTAGAGACCTCTGCTCGAAGCCTGGATGCATTCTGACGGGCAGTTTATCTTTCACCAGAGTTCATGTCCAATCGAAGGGGAGAAAAAAAGTCCGGTTTCCCTCAGCTCTGTGCATTCCGACAACTTTGTGCCATTCTGGTTAGTGAAGAGAGGGAAAGCTTAGGCGTATGGAGAGTGTGTATTCTCTGGCCCAACTGTCTAACATGGCACTTTACTTGGGACTTTTCTCAAAAAAAGGCTCAAGCCAGCCCAGTTTCTTTCCCCACTAGGAAGAACTCTTTACCATGACTTAAAGTCAATGACAAAGCCAAGGACTGAGCCTTATTCTTGGGCTAACTCCAAATCCAGACTTTGCGCTCAACACATGGCATTAGATTTCTTGACTTCAGGGTCATGGCCAATAGGCAATTTAGGCTTTTTTCAATGATCCTCCCTGCCAAGAAAACTGACAATGCTCTTTATATCCTCTGGCAATCTATGTTGATTGTAGGAATGGGGTGTGGATTATACATTGTTGGGTACAATTACCTCCCGGAATGCAATGCATCTTCTTTCAGACATCCCAGGCAGATAATTGGGACATAATGAAGATCTATAGTAATCAGATAATTACTATCGATTGCTCTTTAGACGTCTTGATGAGGTAATTAGGGTATACTGGAAAGAAGCTAGAACTGATTGATTGGCATGACTGTAATCTCAAAGATTTCTAATTGTGTTTCTTTTCTTCTAACGGTTTATAAACAAACATCATTTTAGTTTTAGAATTTCTCAGGTGCCAGGTTCACAGGGAACATCAGCTTTCTCTATTATGCTAACGAGACACTGAACATGAACATGATCAACATAAGCTCATTATGCCTTCCTGTTGAAGCAGAAGGAACTGTAATTAACCCTCACTTTTCTTACTCGTCTTCATTTCCACATGGCCAGGTTCTTGTCCAGGAACGGAGTGTGAAGTGCTGTGGGAGGGCATTCCATGAGGAGCATGTGTGACTCTGGGTTGGGTGGCTCTGTACAGCCGGCTGGGCACCCTCAGAGCCTGCTGAGCCGTAGGCACAGCAGAGCCAGGACACAATGACACAGCCTATGTGTCCAGGTGGCCAACTGACTGGTTGGGGAGTGGCTGACTGTTCAGGCTCCTGTCACAAGTAATAGCTACTCATCAGCCAGCAGCAACGTTGAATACTCTCAATGTCAATACACTCAAGCAGCTGGACCATGCCTGTGTCTCCATCACTGTGCTATTGCCTCATCTCTTCCATTAGACACTAATTAGAGGAGTGTCTGTCTGAGACCACATTCCATATTATCCTAATATTTTCTACACCTTATAGGACCTTTCAGCAGATTGCATTGTTCAGAATAGTGCCCTGAGTCAGAGATGATGGATGCTGACAACCACTAAAGAAGCAGCTTAAAATGAGCTGTTTACATCTAATCAATGATATCGGTGAGCTCTGCACTTACTGAACTACAATCTGGTTCCCATACTCACAATTCTCCACTGTGACCCATCCATGCTTGGTACCGTGGTAGGTGCCCAATATAGGTGTATGGAATGACCTGAATGATCGCCTGTGTTATTGAACCCCATGCTTTCAATTGAAATATCACCACAAAATAAAATTTTATTTTTCTTTTATATTTTTATTGAACCCCTTGAACCCTTATTATTTTCTTGAACCCCTATTAAAGCAAGGTCACAAATTGCCAACATATTTGTATCACTAAAACTTTTAAAGCATGAGAGGAGCCATGTGTGTGCAGCGATGGTTCAAACAGCAAAGGAGATCCAGGATATTTTGTTCATTGATAATTTGTGGTTAGATGCTGTTTGGATAATTGCAGCTGTAGCTGGAAATGCTTCATTAACTCCCATTAACTAGCTTGAGGAATGAAAGTATATATAGAATCTGTCTTCCTTTTACATCTTTATAGTATAAGTAAAGTTACATAGTTTTTTTTTGCATCAGCCACAGATCTTGAGAAATGAGATGTTCTTTTTCAATTTAATCTGAGTAACTGTTTTGTTCAATATTTGGTGCTAAAAAACCTTCCTAATCTGTATCAGAATATTTTCCTCTAATGGGACATACAATGAATATATTTTAATTTTGTTGGTCACTTGGAATCGTGCAATGGATAATTTTAAGCAAAATTTTATTATTTTATTTCTATAAGAAACTACAAAGTATTGAAAAAATGCCCCAAACACATTCCAAATTTTTATTCATTAGCTTGTTTCACCAAGTCTAAGACACGGATTTGTTTTTTAGTTCTTTAGCCCTTTACCTAAAAGTTCGTTGAAAATCTACTTATTTATCTGTTTATATATATTTCTACCTATTTTTTTTTTAATCTGGGCTTTTCCCCTTTGGTGTTCTGACTGTTGTTTTCCTGTATTTGACTAAATATGCCACTTACATTTCGGGAAGTGCAGGCTGTACTGAATTTGCCCCACAACAGTGTGATTAGATTGCTGAAGCACACATGATGGTCAGTAGGATCCAGTCAGATGGAAACCAGCAGGGGCTTCAGTTGGAGGGTATCGAGGTTGCAGAGGAGGAAGTCACATGTTGCACGACTTAACAGGATGGGGGTAGGCACAGTGAGGAAACATTTGATAAGACAGCCAATGGACATGATATGATTCAGTAATTTGCTTTTGGTTTTGGGTGTGTCATTGTAGGAAGTTCTGCAGCTTGAGAGACAGATGGGAGGACAGCTCCTAGAAGAACCTAAGGCTCTTCATTTCAAAGGCAGCACCCATAACCTGCGCCTGTCGATTCACGATATCGCCCATTCCCTCTGGAAGAGCAAATTGCTAGCTAAATATCAGGTAAGGTTCCCGAGCTGAACTGAAGGCTTGGAGACAGCTCTACAAAAGAGGACTAAATTATTTAGACATAAAATATTCCCTTCCTTGAAGTTAATCTTACATGAGCTCTCATTTCTCCAAAATAGCTTGGGATTATTTAGGATGTTTGAAAAATACTCTAGATATATTTAAAGGAATGTTTTTTTCTTAATTTTTTTCAAATAATCGTATTGTCATTGTTTTGTTTTTAACAAATAAGATTTCTGAGTTCATCATTTCAGTCCATTTTCAGAGTAAATGTTTATATCGAATTGATTTTTAAAAGCCTGAAAATGCATTCGTAGGAAATATACAAAGGAACATTGTTATCCATGTGACACAAATCAGGCTTCGACCTTCTAGAAGAGTATCTTTCTGTTGAAAACTTAGAAGGAACCCCCGTTTTAAAAGTGAAATGGCATGTAAAAATAAAACCTGGTTAGAATGTTATTAAATACCAGTATGAAAATTCTGGCCCCAAGTCTCATTGTATGTACTTGTGGGAAAAGCATACGACTCCCCAGGGGCTTCTGCCTCCTTCTTCATCAGTCAGCCTGAGCTCTCAGGAGACTGTGTTATGGGATCCCTAGCCTCATACCCAGTCCTAGGAAACGTACGCTTAGATAAATGTACACTTAGATAAACTGTGAAGCCTTGTCTATGTGCATGCAAATCCAATCCCATGCCCCAGCACTGTAGCTGGACTGGTTTCGATTTCCTGATGTAAGTCAAGGAACATACTAGAAGGAGGAGAGGGGAAAATTTTCTAGCTCCATTCTTACTCTCATAGGTCCAGTACTCACACAGAAATTGTGGGAAACAACCCTACTAATTTGCTAACAGTCTCAAGCGTCCACGAGTGTTGTATGCCAGACTCTTCTGAATCGCTCTGCACTTGATTGAGAGATCTGGCTTTTAACTTTCTCATAAAATGTCTTCCTTTGCTTTTTCCTTCTCCCTATTTTGCAGCTGCTGTATAAATCCACACATCTCCCCACCACAATTTTTGTGAACAATTTGCTTTGTGCAATCATAATGGAAAGTGCTATTTATATAATAATGATAATTCGATATTAGTTCAAGCTAAGCCTGGCTGCATTCTTATTATAATACCATCCACCAGACACTCATGCACTTTGGTTTATCTCATCTAATCCCAGCCCATCTAGGTACTCTTTTACTTATTCTTTCGCACATGAGGAAGCTGAAGCACGGAAAGGTTAAATAACTTGCCCAAATCACCAAGTAGACAAGGGGAGAGTGTTCTCATTTGTATTGACTTCTCTGCTCTTAACCACCATGTCCGCCCATTTTTTTTAGTGTATCAACCATTTTCTTTCTTTCCTTTATTGATAAAATATTCTAAGATGGGCTCTGCAAGGTGGTCTAAACTTTTTGAAAATGTATATCTGTTCGAGGCTTGGTGTGTTTTTTTAGGCCAAGGACATTTCTGCAGCATCTAACCAAGTCTGCAGTTTCCAAGTATAGTGCATGTTGCCTGCCCCCTGTCCTGTGCAGAGGGAGGATATAGGCATGAAAGGGAACTGGATCAGCAAATTATCCTTTAGAGCTTCTTTGCTTTTCTCCAGAATACCACGGCAGGGATTCCTTTTAATGAGCAATGACTGGAATGTGTGGGTTTTATTTTGGGGATTTTCTAAACTTAAAAAAAAATCATTTACAATGGCTTCTGTCTCTCTCTCTCTGTCTCTCTTTCTGTCTCTCTCTCTCTCTCTCTCTCTCTCTCTCTCTCTCTCTCTCTCTCTCTCTCTCCTCATAAGTGAGACAAGTAGATTATGAAGGCTGACTCCTTGGGTTCAATTCTCAACTTTGCCACTTACTACACGTAGGACTTTGGCTGAGTTTTTTAACATCTCTGGGTGTCAGCTATTTCATCTGAAAGCGGGGGTCAGGATGTACTTATGGATATAAGTACATTTGTTGTGATGACTAAATGGGGTAATACGTGGTATACTGAGAAAAGTACTTGGCAGCCCAGTGTCTGATAGTTACTTTTAGTATTTGTGGTTAACACTTTTATATCCTTTAGGAAATTCCTTTTTACCATATCTGGAGCGGGTCTCAGAGAAACCTCCACTGCACATTCACTCTGGAAAGATTTAGCCTGAACACAGTGGAGCTGGTTTGCAAACTCTGTGTGCGACAGGTAGAAGGAGAAGGGCAGATCTTCCAGCTAAACTGCACCGTGTCAGAGGTAAGAAGCTCTTGTCTGTCTCAGACATCAGGGGAGAGAAGGACCATGGGGACGAGAGAACATGGGGAGTGTAAAGGTATCTCGATATAGGCCAAATGGGCAGGAGTCCTAAAAAGCTTTCTATAGGTCCTATTTATTAAAAGAATAGTATTTTTAATGAGCACAGGGAGCTAGATGCATACAAGAATATAATGAGGAATTCTTTTTGAAAAACGAGTCTGTTATTTTTTATGACATGAATTTAAGGATCATGTTCCTGCTCTTTACAACGGATCTGAATTCCAAATGTGAGGTTTAGTTTAAGTAATGTGCACAAGGAATAACTTTTCCCCAGGCATCCCTTGCTGTGCCACCTTCCTGCCTCCTGTACATCTCCTCCCTGGTCCCTTCTTTCCTCAGGGAACCTGCCTAACACTGGTGGGGCCGAGGAAGAGAGACCAGCCTCTGACCCCACACCTTCTTTTTTTCTTCTCTTCCTTTTTCTCCTTGCTGAAAGGAGAACTCTCTTGGTCTCCTTTCTATCTTACACATCATTCACCAAATATAAAAAGATTGGCAGAGGCAGAGGAGATAGGTGTGGACAAAATGGGTGAAAGGTACAAACTTCCGGTTATAAAAAATAGTAAGTCCTTGGGGATATAAGGTACAGCACAGTGACTACAGTTCCTACTGTATTGCATATTTGAAAGTTGTCAAGAGAGAAGATCTGAAAAGTCCTCATCACAAGGGAAAAGAAATATAACTATATATGAGGACAGATGTTATCTAGACTTACTGTGGGGATCGTCACAATCATTATGTTGTACACGTGAAACTAATATAATGTTATATGTCAATTATACCTCAATACAAATAATAATTAAAAAATAAAATTAAAAAAAGAAAAGAAAATATGCCCCTTTCCCCGGGGGTGGGGAAAACGTTCCAGAAATAGCAGTAAAATCTACAAATTTTTCCCCTAGTGGCCATCACTTTGCCTTTCTCGGCTATGATCGTCACTCAATTCAGTCGGGCATTTTTATATGTCCCTATTACAAAAATAGCAATGGGCCCTGCTAATTAAAACCCCTCTATGTGGAAAGAGGGTGTGTGTGTGAACTTATCAGGTACCTTGGACCCCGAGGCTGTAGTTTGAACAGTGGAAACCCTTCACTCTGGAGGAACAAAGGAAATAGAATAAGCCAAATGGTTAGAAGGCAGCATCTCCTCCTGGGGCCTGGAGATAGCTCAGTTCTATGCTGTTTGCTACGCCACAGAGCACAGGATTGTCGTATTTTAAAACTACAGTGGGACAGCGTATGATTTAAAAGATTTCTTCTCTCTCTCACTGTCTCATGCAAAGTGACAAATGAAATGTCAGGATGTTCAGCATGTCTCCCTCCACACGTTGTATTTAAAGACTGCCTTCCTTAGCAAACCGAGGTGGGAAGAATGGCAGCCTCCACGATGCTCCATCCTTCTTTCCCACAGCCTGCGAAGGTTCGGTCATCATTTCCTCCTGTAGTTTCATGAGACTTTTGACTCATAAAACAACTTTAGTCACAGACCCCAGTGACATTCATAAGGAATGATCTCGGTGTCAGGGTGCCATGGCAACCGCCAGGCCTTCCTGAGGCGCAGGCCCTATCTCCCAGGCACACAGCACCACCCCTGCTGGCTCTGGAGGGTGTTTTCACTTTCTAGGCCCAGCAGGTCTGCAAAGTTCAATAACCACCCAGCTCCAGTGACAACAAAGGCTGCGGAATTTTGGAGGGGGCGAGGAGGTCTGCTCCTTTGATGCTTGCTTTCTGTTCAGCGGGAATGTTTGCCGTGTGATGAAAAGGTGGATCAGATGCAGCCAAGAATGAAAAGATCTGTGGAGGGCTATTCCCTGCTAGGTCCTAGGTCCACCACCCCCTCATCCAGAAGAGACAGTTTTGCATAGTCTGATCCCAATTTAAGGACTTTTTCTTGTGCCATCATAGAGGAAAGATGATTTCTCTTGCAACTTGGCGGCAGTCAGCTCAGAGAGGCCAGCCTTTCAGTCCTGTCGGAGGCCTTTGCCCATGTGTGACAGACAAGCACATTTAACAGAGGGAGGGGCAGAAATGACTGGAGTCAGATGACTTTGGGGATTAAGGGGCACTCTGCTGCTTTTACTTCTGGGTCACTGAGTCCCACTGTCGTTGTTAGCATTTGAATGTGGTGCCTGCAGCCCCCAGAGGGGGCAAGCGTGGGGCTGGGTTCAGAGATAGGGAGCGAGGCTCAGCTCTGAACACTTGGCTCTAGAGAGCCCTGAAACCCAGGTCCTCATCAAAAGCTCTGAGAAGGGGTTCACTGTGACTGATAAACCATAACCAAACAGAAAAGACTGCATTGGTGGTGTCTATTTTCTGCACAGGGCTCCTTCCTAGGGTCACCTGGCAAACTGGTGTGTGGGCTGGGATTGCAGTTCCAATGTCTTCTGCCCCAAGAATGAGTTGACTTGTCAGGAATGTGCGGCTCCCCCTTCCTGCAGCCACCCACCTCTCAGGGCACTCCCCGGCAGTCATTTATAAAGCGACATGGCCCTTGGCCTCTCTAGTCAGGCAGAGGACCTGTTGCCCCCCTCAAGGGAGACCAGGCTATGCTTGACATAGACCATGGTGATGTCAAGAGCCGGCCGATTGTTCCTCTCTGGATACTTTGGCCGGAGATTCCTTAACTAGAAACAAAGCCTTTAGTCTCACAGAGATGCAGTTTAAGAATGAAAATGTCTGAAAAGTATAGGCATGAATGCATCTCAAAATGTAAATGATAATAACAGGTTTTTTATTTTTATTTTTTAGAGGGATAGGGGGAGCTACCCACCACTACCAAGAGAAAAAATGGTTTAGAGAGAGAAACTTGTCTCTTCAGCCCTTCTATTTAGTTTTAGCTATGGGCAGAGTACTTATAACCCCTATTAACTATTGACACACAACACTTTGGTATACACAGAGGGTAATATTAAAAATGTATAAAGTAGCATTGCTCTGCTCTAGCCAGCCCGTCTATTGACCTCTACAGTTTTTTATAATCTGTTCAAAACAACCATTGGGAAAATCTAGTTTTTCTAACTGACTTTAGGAAGAGTTGGAATATAAGAGTGAGGAGTCGATTCAACTGTGGAGTGAGGGATGAAAATGTGTGCCATCATCGGTAGCAGCTGTTTGGTTAATGGTGAAAAATCGCATGTTTAACTAAGGGACTCATAACATCAAAGACAGACGGTACCAGTATCATAAATGATTATTGTTATAAGCAGTCTGTGAGAGTAAACTCTACTTTTACCTGGAAATAAAGGAAAAACTAATAGCCACTGAAATTATTAGATGAAATTGAAATGTAAATGCAGAGGTATATTCTTCTTTGACCTCCAAGGCTGTTGTCAGCCATCCGATAAGCTCTTCTGTGCTTGCTTCATCCACACAGAAGTTAGCAGGCTTAGAAGCCAGGGCTGGAGACCCAGGTGAAGTGGTGGTGGTTCTGTATCCATTGGGAAAAGGATGACTACAGGGATATGTGAGCAGACCTCCCTGACAGCCAAGCTACCTTTACCTGGCCTTTGTCTTCAGGATTTGATAGTGAGAAGAGCCATATATTCGCTTAGCCACATTTAGCTGGAGGAAAGCTCAACATACTACTCTGTGGGTGGGTTTCCATCAGAAACTGGTTTCCGCCAGAAACTGGTTTCCGCCCGTTTGTGTACTAGGAGGCAAATTTTCTCTCGTTTTAGAAAATGTGAATTCAGTAGCTTCTGTGTACAGGTCGCTATTGGCTCTAGTGCTATTGGCTCTGGTCGCTGTGCTGAGTATCGCAAGGGTTCTGAGGAAGACAAAAATACTCTCATCTCCAAGAAATTTGAGAAATCAAAGGAAGAAACACATAAATGATGACCAACATGAATAGGGCAGAATGAGGACTGCAGAAGAGCTGTGAAAAGTGCTGTAGGAGGTGTTCAAGTTGACGGCTTTGGATGGATTTGCTCAGGGGAGACTCAGGAGATATGCTTTTGATCTAGGCTATGAAGGGTTTGCTTGAAAGAAATTAAGGGAAAGGGCAGAAAAATTTCCAGAAGTAGAGCCTAAAAGCCAGGTGATAGAAATAGTGAGTGGTCCTGTCTGAGGTGAGTTTGAGTCATGTCAAGTCAACCCGAGAAAGACTAGGGTCTGATTGTCCAGCGGCGGGGGCATGTGGATATGGGGCCCCTACTCCATGTCAGGCCTGGCTCTGAACTTTACAGACATCACCTCTGGGGTTTCATATCAGCTGGCGAGGCAGATGGTACATATCCCCTAATGCCTGATTAAAAGTTAGGGTTCCCTTTGGTAGGAGGAACACTTAGTGGTTTTTAATAAGAGAGGGTGGAGGGGGAGGGAGGGGAGAGAAACATCAGTTTGGCGCTTTGGGAAGATTAGCGGGGTAGTGGGATGGATCACAGATATGCAGGAGGGAGTTCCTGTGTCCAAAACAAGGATATCTGGGGACAGTACTACACAAAGCACACCCCTCCATTTGAACTTAACCTCCACTGCTAGCAAGGGACAATCAGCGTGGGGTTGTATTAGGGGGACATGGTGGGTTTCCTTCTGGACCCTATTGTTATTGTCCAGACAAGAAACAAGCAGGACCTCAGTGTGGGTGATGGCACTAAGTTGTGGAAATACCACATGATTTATCTTCACCTCCACCTCCCCAACCCATATATAGATCGTTTTATGCCTAATGCAAGTGTTGGGCACTTGGGTTCAGACATCGCCAACATAAATCCATTGATAAACACCGACAGGTACTCTTCTGCTCCCCTCTGTTGAAGCCCTATGCCCTTGAGGTCAGGAGCCCTTTCTCCTCACGTGGAAGGAACTCTGTGCCTCTTGCAAGGAAAGATCTGCTGGTCATGTCCTCATTCAGGGATATTGTTGCTTCTGTGTTTCAGTCTTTTACATCCTGGCATGTGCTGCTGGAGGTAACACAAAGGAGCAAAATGGAATCCTGAAAGTCTCAGTTTGCTAAGCTTTGGATTTTGGGGCTAAATACTGTGATGGCAGCCACCACCACTGTGTATAGTACGGCAAAAACTTTGTTTAGCTCTCACGTGCCCTGCAAGCCCCCAGAGGGACCCTGTGCAGTGGGATTACACAAGCCTCGCTGTGCACATTAGCTGTTGATCCTGTAATGCAGAACCCACTGTCAGTCAGCACTGGGACCAGACAGCAGCGACCCCTGCAGTGCAGGAGCAGCAAGGTTTGGGGGCCCTGGGCAGTGGTGGCACTGACCCCCTCTTCTGAGGACTCTTCAAGACACAGAGACTCCTTGGTGGCTGAAACTGTGTGTGGCTAGTTTATCCTCTAGCAACCAATTATGTACACCAAGGAGTTACCTGCTGAGAGAGAGAGAGAGAGAAAGAAAGAGAGAGAAGAGAGAGAGAGAGAGAGAGAGAGAGAGAGAGAGAGAGAGAGAGGACATTGAAAGTAGATTTCCTATTATTGCTTTAAAACTTCCCAGGCAACATTTGCTTTTGCTTTTCCAACCAGCAGAAGATCAGAAAATGATTAGGGTTTCTCCTGCAGATGAAATTCAGATTTTGCATTTGTGCTGTTTTATGAGCTGAAACTATTCTAAGAGCCAATTTATGGTTTTCTCTACTAAAATTAGATTTTAAAAAAATACGGTGTACAGCAATTGGAGGATGCCATTAGCAGCTTGCCCTAAGGCAATATACTGTGTTCACCATTTTCTTTAAGAAATTAGTCTTAATTTGATATCATTTAGAGGAGAGCTGTGTTCCATTTCATTCAACAAAAGCAGAACCGAGCCATCTTCTGCAGAGGTTAGAGCAAGAATTTACTTGGGTGTTTACCTAGGGCATTTTCCTCAGGGTCGGACAGCTTCTAGAAGCTCTGAACTTTCAACCTTCTAATCTCCGATCTGTTCACCCATAAATCCAAGGCTATGCAAAGTTAGCTCAAAATGTACCTCTTGCTTTCAGCCAGGTTACAGATAGCTAATCACAACTTTCAGCCAGGAAGAAGCCATTCTTACTAGGAAGAATAATAGCACCCATTCTCTTCTTATCGCTCAAAGCAAGGCATTATGGTGATTGCTTCGATAAGGATTGCTTTTGTCTTCAGAAATAATGCTGTGTTGTTCCTCTGCCTGAACCACAGGAACCTACTGGCATTGATTTGCCTCTGCTGGATCCAGCAAGCACCATCACCACCATGACAGGACCCAGTGCTTTCAGTATCCCTCCCCCTATCCGGCAGAAGCTCTGTAGCAGCCTGGACGCCCCACAGACCAGAGGTCACGACTGGAGGATGTTGGCCCATAAGCTAAACCTGGACAGGTAAGTATGGCCAGGCTCCAGCATTAGTTTCTGTTAAACATAAGGCTCTAAGCTGATAACTCGTAGACACAGGGCAGCATCCCTTTTTTTTTTCCATGCATACGTCTATTTACTTTTCATTCTGCAAACATGTATTAAGCTTCTTCTTTGTTTCTTGGACTGTGGGCTTGCAAACGCATTCTTGAGAGACATTCTGGGCTTATCTGAAATTTATAAGCATCAAGTTTTGTGATCCACTTTAAAAGCTGATGGGCTAAAACCCCTAAGTAATATGTGCACTTGCTGAAGTAATTATTGTTCCCCATCTCCTGTTGAGCCAGATCTAATGCTGGATAAATCACTGATATGCAAAACACAGCATTGATATTCAGTTATAAAAAGACTTTAGGAGTCTCTTCTTTGTAAAATGTTGCCATCACTACCAAGCAAAAGACATGTCATGACCTGCCAAAGATGATCAGAGCCTGGGCTGGAAAGAAAACATGTCTTTTGATTTCCTGTTTAGGATATGATCCATACACATCTTGTCTCTTAAATTATCTTACTCAGAGTTGAGGTTAACAAAGTTAAACATCACGTCTCCGGTCTGGGGCTGATCTAATTAAGTATGGGCTAGTTATTTAGAATGGCTCATTGTAAACCACAGTTTCTCAAGTGGGACTTGGATATGTAAAAGACAAACAAACAGAAAGGGTTAGCAAGAACGAAAGAGAAAAACAGATCTGTAAACCACGCCATTCAGCACATTTTCCCATTCCCAATTACAGGTACTTGAATTACTTTGCCACCAAATCAAGCCCCACTGGCGTTATCCTGGATCTTTGGGAAGCACAGAACTTCCCGGATGGAAACCTGAGCATGCTGGCAGCTGTCTTGGAAGAAATGGGAAGACATGAAACAGTAGTGTCTTTAGCAGCAGAAGGACAGTATTGACCCATGCAGGGGCCGAGAATGCACCGGGAGTCTGTGGCCATCCCAGGGATCCCAGCTGAGAAGGAAATCCAGACTAGACCAATGAGCTTCACAGGCAAGATGGCAGCGGGAGAGAGAAGTAAACAGATGCAACTGATATACACGCCCACTTTACTCGGACATCATCACAAACGTTAAGAACAATTGTATACATTTGTACTTTGAATTTAGAAACCAAGCTAATTTTCTTCTTTGTTGGGCTGTATGCTGTGTGGTACAGGATCTTACAGTTTCCTAGGAAACGCTTTTTATCGCTATCCAGATATATGGATAAACTTTCTTAACAAACCCAATTTCTACAAATGTTGTTTACATCACATTGGACAGAGATGCAGATACTGTCCATGGCTCGTTCTATTTTTGTTTAAATCATTTGAAGTTGAAGCTGGGGACGGTTTGTTGTGTCTAATTCAGATTAGTAATTTACCGAGAAATCAGACTTTTGCTACAAATCATGTGCATCAAGTGTCTCAGATAATCCTCCCATCAGTGTTCTGTTTCTAGAACTTGTAGAACCAGTGTTACTGTTTGTATCAGGGAAGAGGAGAGGAGTAATTAACTGAGGTTCCTTATTCCTTGAGGTCACCCATCCAGTGACTCTCTGGGAATAAAGCTATAGCCTTGCAGGAAAGACAGTGATTCATGTTCAACCACACAAACAAGCATTTCTTCACAACGCGTGTTTGTAATATTCAATTTGAAGTGTTTTCTTTTTTAAAGTATCATTATTATCCTTGTTATTATTGATGAGTATTTACAAGTATTCTAGTAAAAGGAGTTTCTTTTAACTTCTGTTTTTGTTAGCAGTACTGCTAGTATTTAGGTATTGACTAGACCTGCCTCATCTTCTCACATAACAAGGTGGGCGTGGTCACCAGTTTAATTAAACAGGCATTGCTTCCTTGACCTTTCATCTTTTCCCCATCATTCTGCCCCAGAGAGGTAGTTAATGCATACTGGCTTTGTCAGTCTGTTTCGCTTGCTCAGGCAGGGTCTTTCTCCTCTGAGTCTTATCATGAGAAGCATTCTCTATTCAAATTCACATAATATTGGGGTTACATGGCCCCACACTGACTCCCCTCAGTACTCTAACTACCTTAGAGGCAGTGTGGTTGGAGGAACAGCCTCTGAACTGGTAATCAGGAAACCAGTTCTCATTCTGGGTTTGTCGTTACCTAGCTGTGCTACCTTGGGAAAGTCATTTAACCTTACTAGACTTCAGTTTCCTCACCTGTAAAACGAAGGGGTGGGATTAGATAATCTCAAGGTTTCAAATGCTGGACATCCACTCCAGTCTCATTCATCACTGTGAAGACCAAAATGGACTCAGAGCTGGATAATTTAAAGATCCATGAAAGCTAGTCCCTTGCCCAGGCTCCATTATGCCTTCCAAATAGTTCTGACTTGGAAGATAATTATTCTAACCTGTACCATATTTGTTATGCTTTCAGGTCTTGTCTTTGTGTCATTGCATTATGTTGTTCACTAAGAGATGGCATCCCTTTACTATCACTTTCTTTCCTCTTTTGGGACCACTTGCCTCCCTGCTTAGTTGCAAATTATGTTCTATTATTGTCTTCGTAAAAATATTTTAAATTAAAAAAAACCAATTTAACTGAAAAATAGTTAATCAACAAACTACTTTGTGTAAACTATGATATTTCCTTAGGACTATCACAGGCTCCTCGTTTTAACACATGGACTCAAATCATTCAGCAGGTGGGGAATAGAGAGTCAACAGCCCAGCAGCCAAACCAAGATTGAAAAACAAGGACCCATGTGTATGAAGCAAAACCTTCAAAACATGGTTAGGGTTTACTTTGGGGCTAGAGGTATCCATGTTGCTGAGTGGGTTTTAATTAGAAACAATTTCATACATTTTCTTTACTTCCACATGTATTTCCTCTCCTATTTTGGTGACTTCTAGATATGTCCATGCTCCTCCATCCTCGTCGTTGAGAAAATATTGATGCCTTAGTATGGAGCCTTTTCTTTCAGACCTTTATTTTCTGTTTTAGACATTTATTCTAAATCTGTTTCTCTCTCGCCCCCCCCCACCTCCCGCACTATATATAAAAATATGCTATCATGAAAGGGAAAAGATTGCACTAGTAAACAAATTCAGTGGGTAATGTTTGTACCAATGCATATTTGACCAAAAGATAGTAAAAATGTATCCTACAGAAAAAAAAATAAATAGATTATTTGTTTTTAAAGGAGGAGAAAAGAGAGCTATTTTCCACTGCAGCATCTTGAAATAACTTCTGAAGATTGATCACCATTACTGGTTCTCATCTATGGAAATCAAGAATTAGAAATCTGAAGGACGCTCAAAGGAATGTCCATGCCTAGTGCAAAGTAGAAGCAAGAAAATATGTGGCTATCCAAATACATCAATTCAGAACTTGAATTAGAAAAAAAGCCACTAAACAGTCATCAACACAGAAATATTGAACATAGCAAGAACTATATTATCAAAGCCATTGAGGGCTTTTGGGGTTCATTTCAAACACTTTGTATTTTTTGTTCAACCTCCCAGCACCAGAAACAGCAAGAGTGGTTGATTCCTTATAAGCAAGGTACTTAACTGTCATGGAACAGTGTTATGTTCCCTAGCAAGAGAATGGCAACCTCCATCATACAATGCACCATGTCAAATGATTTTCACGATGAATTCTGATTTCCTTCTTCCTTGGAGTCAAGTAATAGCTGTTAGATGGCTCTCAGACGTGTAAGGTCCATACACAACAGTTCATTTCATAGGGAGCCACTTCTTCAACCATTGTATGTTACACATCCTGCCGTTCATTCCTAGGGCTTCTGTAGAGCTTGTGAGAAAAGACTGGCTTCATTTGGAAGGGAAAACCTATCACTTGTGCGTGGTGCCATCTAGTGGTGTGTAACACAATCTACCCCGAGTTGAATATAAAAACTAAAAGTTTGGCAAAGGGAATGAATACCTGCAGAGTCAATAGGCCGTTTATGACAAATCAATGTGGGGAAATTTTCACTTCAAATAAGTTTTCTTATTCTCACATGTTGTTCACTTAAGTTACCCATATCAAAAATTGCATGTCATTATGAGCCTAGTACGTCATCAATTCATTCATACACGACATGTCTCAACTTGGTTTTTGGTAATAGAAATACACAAAAATCTATACGAAACATTTTTCATTGGGCTTTATATGTTTTAAATCTCCTTATTTCTGGTTCTCTAATACTTATGTTTGGAAATGTAAGAAGCATCCACTTGGAAAGAAGTAAGTTTTATATATGCAAATGAGAATACTATGTCTAAGGAAGTAAAAAAATATGGTTTGTAATCAAGGAGAAGAAAGAGGCTTCCTTTCTTCTGAATTTGGGGATCTAAAGGCAGAGGTTTCATCCAGTTTCATTTTCTTTTTTCCACACTCGTTCAGATTTCTTTAAAGTACGCTGGAAGGAACAGAAGTTGGATTCTGAATTGATAACTGGGCATAAAGTGATGCCAAACACGTAACACCAAGGTCCTCACAGCTAACAGCCTTTTCACACACAGCATGAATACCAACGTGGATTCCTACCTTAGTTACACAGAAAAACCCATTCTCATGTGAGTAGCTTACACTACTCACGTGTTCTTCCAAGGCAGGACAATATTTTGCGTGAGGTGCCCAATATTAAACTACATGATCATTAGCCATTTTCATATATATTATCATTTTGTAGATTTTAATCTCACAAGTCTCAAATAGGAGAGCCATTCTTTAGGAAGATACCATGGAGACTGAGTTCAGGATACTCTGGAAACCACACATTCAAATAATATTTTTGAAAGGTATTTCTCCTGTAAGATATCTAAAGGTAAGCATTCAGATAGTAGAATCTAAACTTTTTTACTTTTTTTGGAGAGGAGCAAACCGGCTCTTATCTTATGTATCCTTACCTGTGTCTGTGTCAGGGACACAGCAGCTGTGCTCTCTATCGACTTGCTCTCTGTCATAAATGTATGAGGAAGGGAGCCAGTAAGGTGATCACTGTCTCCCCAGAATTCACAAGCCTTTGCCTCTATAAGGTCTGCCCCTATGGGGTCAAGGAAATGAAAACCATGTAAAGACCTGTAAGAGAGTGTACAGAAGGTGGAAAAGTTTACTTGTTGAATTATCAGCCTTCAGATTGAAAGTGAGCTTTAGCTTTTGCTCTTTGCACTAGTTATCAGTTTCACTTAGAAGACCTCAGTGCAAACCCAATGCTGATGAGAGAAAATACAACCAAGGGAACAGCTGAAATGAAATTGGGTTTTAGCTATCTTCTTTGGAAAGAGGAGATTTTGTGAGTAAGAAAGTCTGCGCTTAAAGCCGATTATTTACAAAGATGATAATGGTCAATGAGCATTAGAATTTATAGATCCAATAAAGGAAATATTTTTATTATTATCTCAAGGTAATAATTTTTTTTTAAAACCTTTCGAGTGCCTCATAGGACCAACTATTACACTTTGGTGTTTTTTTTGTATATTTTTTTTGAACTGTACTGAGCTAATGTTGACTGAAATTCTTAGAACTTTGCCTCTGTGCAATGAAGTGCTGTTTCTCTACCCTAAGAAATCTATTTGTATAATCTCTGGCTGTACTTATCACTTTGAAAGATTTCCCTTGTATCTCTCAAAAAATATTTTAATGGAGTAAGTCATAAGGGGAATAAAAATATTGTAGCCAATGTTAACTTAAACTTGTGTCCATACAGGTCAGGTAACCAAATGGAGTCATAAATATTTCCAGAATTCATGACTGAAAACCTGCTACTTTTGAAAAGTAGGGAGATGGCCTTGTATATCACTGGGTGGGTTTTCTCTACAGACTGTAAGTCTAACCATGAATTTCCTGATCCTTTAGTTTTATCAGCCTTATGGTTGCCCCCATTTTCAGAAATTCTATCTTAAAAATTTGTCTTCAGAAAAGTTCATGGCTCCCAGATTTTCCAGTGGGCTTATCATCTCCTTGTATTGATCTGTGATGGGATATTAATGGGTTCATTCAACCAAATGTAATGTATTTCCCAGACCTATTTTAGCATGGTTAAGGAAGGTATCACCAGGACAACAGACAGGAATTCCACAAATGGACTAGCACACAAAGCCAAGCGGGTATAAGAGGCTATTTCCCATCCTGTTGTCCACTAGACTCTTGAGTACTGATGAGATCTGTCCAGAGATCTTCTGGAATCCCAAGTCAGGATTCCCTGCAGAACATCTTGAGAGTCGTAGCCCATCAGTTGTAGAGTAGAAAACAAGAAAGCTGCCTTGAGATATCATCAGCTGCCCACCAGCCAAAGCATTCACTACTATATACCAGCCTCTCCGTGTGCCATTTCAGATTTGTGCCTCAGCAAAATTAACTCTCAAGACCATGACACCAGACAGTCTCTTTCTGATATACCTAAATCCTGTGTGTCATCATCCTTCAATTCAAAAGGTCCACCACAATTGGCACTGTTAGACCTGTTGTTGAACTCGATGGTACTTACCCAGGGAAATGACCCTGGAGGTCAGAATCGTAGGCAGGTTTTGCTGATCAGCAGCCTAAGGGAGATGATCCCTTGGCCTCTGAACCTCAGCATAGCAGTGAGGCAACATCCAACAATCATGACCTGAACTATGTTCCCTACGTTAAAACAAACCTGTTGTGGAATCGCATAAAAGAGCAAGAAATCTACAGCCAGTGGAAAAGGCCTTTGCCCTTTTATATTCGTAAGGTCTCTGATGACACCTGCTCATGTAAGTTTAAAACGCAAATGGATATTCTTCCAGGCCTTGGGGAAGAGAGAGGACAGCAATCAGGACGAGGTGGACATGTGATTTGCGATTAGCGTTCTCCTTTCATTTGTTCCCAGACCTTGTATTGGTAGTGAAGCCTTCACCCTCGGGACAGGGAGCATGTAGCCCAGCTGCAGGGAGCATGCTCACCCCACATGTGCCGGATGCCACAGGGCTGTGTGTGTTCACTAAGTTTAATGTCGTGCTGTGATAAGTAGGTGACTTTTCTCTTTGCTCTTTCTAAAGAAGACAACCTATGTTTGTCTGAGGAAAAGTCCCGGCAGTCTGTGCTGAAGAGCCTGTGTCATCCACCCGCTGTTCACTTTGAACTGTTCAACTGTAGAAATGTCAGATGGAGGTTTCGTGCTTTGTCCTTTTCCTTTTTTTAAAACCCAACAATACAACATTGGCTTTTCAGCTATGGAACACTTCTGTTGTTGTGGAATTCCCTCTTGCTATATCTTCTATGCAATTCCTTTTCTAGAAAAACCCTGGTGGAGGAGGAGAGCTCCCTGGGCATCCTGCCCACCACGTCGCTGTGTGGCAGAGGTGAGGGGGTACCAGCTCTGGGTGTGCCTCTGCTCTCTCCCTGGCTGCCGCTCCCCATTTTCCTGCAGTCCCCTTGGTTTGTAAATTGCCTGCATTTATTCTGCCAGCCAACATGTACAAAATGTAAGAAATAATTTTTAAACAGGTAATAAATTATATTTATAAGCAATGGAGAATGCTGCCTCCATCATTTCTTCGTAGCAAGGCTTCCTCCATGTGAAGGACCACCATGTTTCCTCAGCAGGACACACAGCTCTCGGATTCTGCATCGATGGCAATCACCACCTCCCCCAGGCACAGGATGAGGTTCTAGAACGGTGCTTCTCAAGCCTCTCTGTATATTGCAATCACTTGAGGAGCTTTAAAAAATACCAGTGCCTGGGTCCCACGCCCAGAGATTCTGATTTCATGGTTCTGGGGTGTAGTTTGGGCTGTGAGGGTTTTTAAAGCTCCCAGGTGATACTAATAAACAATTTAGGGGGAGAACCAGAGTCTTAGAACTGCTGCATTAGATGCCCCAGGCAGCTTGGGACTAAAGAAAGTATGAGGTCCCACCCTCAGGGATCTGATTTTAAATGAAGCTTACAAATCACTGCACTAATAGGTGGGAGATGAAAGGGGAACCCAGTAACACATGATGCTCGGGGCTCCAGCGAATGCCACACAAACATGTTCACCTTAGTGCAGGACACCCGGCCCTCCCTTGGGTGAGCAGGAGAAAGGCTCCAGGTGTACAGCGGGAAGCAGCTAAGAAAGGGAGGGAGGGGAGCAAAGGCAGCCCCTTCTCAGCGAGAGAACAACAGTGGCCCCTTGAACAAGATGCGTTTGAACTGTACATCCACTTATATGTGGATTTTTTAAGAGTAAATACTGTAAACATATCTTGTCTTCTTATGATTTGCTTAGTAACATTTTATTTTACTTAAATTACTTGATTAAGAGACAGTATATAATACATACAACATACAAAGCATGTAAATTGACAGCTTATGTTATTGGTAAGGCTTCTGGTCAACAGTAGGCTATAAGTAGTTAAGTTTTGGGGGAGTCGAAAGTTATATGTGGATTTTTTCCTGGGCATTCACTGCTCCTAACCTTCACATTGTTCAAGGTTCAACAGCGCTGGGAGAACGTGCTCAGATGGTCTGCAACCAGCCGGCACTCCTAATCGGCCAGAGTATTTGTGAACAATTGGACCAACACTAAAAAACTGCCCCCTCCTGGGGGCTGGGAGACAGTGACCTAAGACTGATTCCAACCTGAGGTCACAAACTTGAATGTTTGTCAGGGCTAAGGAAGCAGTGACAATATGTAAACAAAAGGGAGAAGTGGGCCCGGTGGCTGAACTAGAGAACTCAACTCCATCTGAAAGAATGAAAATTCAGTTAAAGAACAACAATACTTCAGAAAGAAAACACATGGTAGCACAGACTCAGTCCAATACCACCCAGTGACCTCTAATTTGGAGCTTTGGTACCCGGGATTCCTGTTGGGAAAGCTGAACCTAGGAGAGCATGGAAACATTTTCAAAGTCAAGTGAGGGCTCCAACTGAAACCCGGTCTGAGTTGAGGTCATTGGCAAGTTCTGAGACTTGGCCACCCTCTGTGTCTCTCCATCTGTGCCAGTACGTGGACACCGTACAAAGAAACTTCACTGATCCCACAGGCCTCTGTAGCCTAATTAGTATCAGAATATAGGGTAGGAATATTTTGCAGAAATAACAGTCCTTCTGAGAGTGGGGTCATCTGTACCTCGTTGCTGTGACCGGAAGGAATTACCAAGCTTGCAACATATACAATGGCCAGTGCCAAGAGAAAAACCTGTTCTTTGCTTGAATTACTACATATCTGCCTTTGACAACCATGAAAGCCCACAGCGTAGACAAGGTGGGTAAAAAGAGGGTGGGAGAGGTATACCCACAGCAACTCTGGCTTGTTTTAAATATTGCTCGTTTTATATCCTATAAAACTAATGTCAGTAAGGAAAAGCAATATTTATGAGGACTTGCTGTGTGCCTAGCATGGGGTCTTCAATACTTCACATACTCACCTCATTTGTTCCTAATAAGAGCCCTACAAGGTGGGTATTTTTATCCTAATTTACAGGGGGTGGGGGAGATTGGAGCTCAGATTGTGTATGTACTTCCACAGAAATGAGAAAGTGAAAACCATGGGATGTGAACCAAGTCAATCAGAATCCCAAGGCTGGGATGACTTCTCTTGGCATAAGTGCAGCTGCCTGAACACAGCCAATCACACAAAAACTTGGAGTCTGAGATGCAAGCTTTCCTTTACTCTCCATGCCCAAACAATTCTAGATTTCCTCTCTCCTGATCCAGTCTCCAATGGATCCCCTCAAAACCAAACTTTCCACTCTGCCTGGCCTCCAGGATTCACAATCCATGGAAAAATAACCCTTTCCCTCTCCCTCTCCAGAGGGTTTTCTCTTCCCTCGGGACACTGTTTCAGGGACAACAGCTGTAGCCTCCATTCTTTCGAATCCCAGGTACCTCACAGTTGGGATGAAGCATGGAATCTTTCTCATACTGTTCTGTTGCTTCCAGATCATTGCTCTGGCATAAAACCCCACTCCTTTGCACCTCTGCCCATCAGCCCCTACCAGCCTCTGTCTCTACTCTTCGCCCCACACTGACTGCCCACCCATTCTCCTGTGGTCCTGGAGACTTCTGCCTCACAATCTTCTTCTTAGACTGCCACCATCCTGCGGGGCTTCAAAACCCACAAGACCAATCCAAGGCCTGGCTTTTGGGTTCCTTTTTCATCACCAGTTATCTTGTTCACTAACTAAACACCACTCTGGTGATCACACCCTTAGTCTGTGCTTAGTCTCACTGCTTTCTCTTTGGATCTTCATTCTGACCACAGGAACTGTACCACTTCAACACCACCAGGGATCCCTGTCCTTTGACCCGTCAGCTGCCTCCTCTATAATCCCTTCTGTACTCTGGACCACATCACCATCCCCTTAATGATGATATCTTTATTTTCCATGACCCTTGCTCCATATGCCTGATAAACCCCAACCCTGAATGAATCCAATTGTTGCAGTCTCCATGTCTACATTTGGGTTGCAGATAGCAAAATAAAATCATAAAGCTACATAGAAAAGTATCATTGTGAATTGATAATAACAGTTAATGTTTAGGAATGGTTGAGTGCCTACCTCATGCATGGTACACAGATATTGCATTTCATCTTCAGAACACTCTATACAGTAAGTATCAGTATTACCCTCATCTTTAAGAAGAAGAACCTGAGTCTTCGAGAGGTCAAAACATGCCTATTGTCACTCACCTGAAGGAATGAGTGAGCCTGGAGTCACACACAGGCTGTCTGGTAGTCCAGAGGCCACACTCTCGGCCACTAAGACACTCATTATTATTCATCTCAATTGGGCCCTTGGTGTTGCCCATAACCATCTGGCTGTAATTTCCCACAGAATTTTAAATCTTCTCACTTCTCTTAAACCACTGACTTCCCTACATTTCTCTCACTCTCAACAGATGACTATACCTCCCAATTACAGAGAAAATAGAAGCCATCGGACCATTTTTCTTGCTCTCCTGTCACCAAATGTACAAACTTACCTGCATCACTTTTCATGGCTGACTTCCCACCTGTTACAATGCGATATTTTCAAAGACAAAGAAAAGGCACAACTATAAGATAACAGACATTTTCTTTCCAAGGGGAGAATGAAACCGTTTTATTTGGGGGAATGTTCAAACAAAGCCATATACAATTTGTAACAAATACAATACAACTGTTTGTTCCCTAGTCCTGAATAATTACAGTATATACAAATTCAGTAAGGCACTGGTTCCCCAAAAGAGCACAAATGAGTCTTCTTTTGAAAAAGACAACAAAACCCTTTATATACTGCCAACCCTTCTCCAAAAAATATGGCATTTTTTTTTAGTTTGTTTTATAACAGGAATCATAATTGCTAAATTAAATCACTTCTGATGCTATTTCTTTGATTTCCACTGCTATATGACTGAGATTTCTAAGGAGATATAACTACAGAACTATTCAAGTTTAAAAATTGTACTTCTTTCAGTCTCTGTCCACCTACAAACAAAGAACCAGAACAGACCAACAACATAAAACACTGTAACTTCTAATGAATATGCATGACTCTCGGAACATAAAATTCAGCTGTTATTCAGTTCTTGCCATATCTGACTACACAACTGAAACAAAGAATTTCCTATAAATAAAGTCTTAGCATGTTTTCTAAGAAGCTTAATGTTTTGAGAATAAAAAGAATGGTCACGAGTGACTTTTGAGCGGGGCTTTCCAGGAAATCAAAGGCCTGTCACCTCACACACAATGTTCATAGCACTGTCACTTGTGATTTAACAATCTACACACTTTCATAAATAAATATTATGTTTCATTTAGTACTTTATCATCCATAATATTTTACTCTCTAATCCACAAAATGGAGTTGTGCCAGACTCCAAACTGAACATAATATTTATATATACATATATTTATATAATATATACACACATACATAAACTATAAACCTGAACATCTTAGCATACAAAACTTATATTAGCTAGCAACTAATATTTTAGGATTCCTTTAGAGGAGAGCAACTAGCAGAAAATCTTAGTCTTTGAAATATTTCTGATAGTAAGAAATCAAGTACTCTTTAATTTCCAGGTTCCCACTTACTCTATTGAAAGACAAAACAAAAAATAAAATAAAATTCACTTCTGAGCGACTAGAAATTCAAAAATCAAAATGGATTATTTGGAAGTGAGTAGGTAGTCTCTTTAAGGACAATTTAGTATTCCCTAAGTAAGCTGGATTTTGGTAAGACACAGAGAAAAATCTACTCATAAATAAATTCTAGTTTCACTGAAAGACTATAACAATTAAAAGAGTCTTCTGAAGTATCTCAGGAATAATTTTTAAATGTTCATTGTGAGTAAATCAAGTTGAGGATTAGAAAGTAAGCTATCGATTTTTCCAAAGCAACTAAACAAAATAATGTAAAAGAAATTTCCTTCCATTCTTCATTGGAACCAACATCTCCCTAGAAATCTAGTTTACTTTCAAATCATCACCTGGCCACAAAATATTCTGATTTGAAATTATCCATGTATAAAACTTACCAAAAAAGAACATACATTTTTATCTAAGAGATAAGTCCAATCTCTCTTAAATTTAGAGAAAGTCAAGGAACAAAAACATGTGCCCACTTAACCCGCATAAATGTTCACTTATTTGTTTGTAGATGATCTGATTAGAAACAATGAAGTTTCTCTCCACGGCTCAGATGATCATCACACTTAGTTCCAGCCACATATTCTTTCTAAGTTATCATAAAGAACACAATTTCACACAAGAGAAAAGGAACCTTTACACTGCTATTTTGGTTATTTAAATATCACCAAAAGCAGTATTCTGATTACAATCGTATTTGGAAACAACTGTTTTTAATCTTTGAGAAAAACAGAAATTGTATTCGTATTTAGGAATTAAGAAAATCTTCTTTCTTTGTTGCAAACAAAATGTGGCTATGAAGCATTGGGAAGTGAATGCTGAATATAGAACACTATTTCTTCTTATGATTTCCCCAAATGTAAGCACAGCTCACAACCACTCTCTGCTCTAGGATGTTTTCTGAATGAATAAGTCACCAGCTGCAAGCCTATTTCAGAAGTGAGGAAAACATTTTCTCATTTTTCATGCAGCTGTCAAATTTTCAAAAAACTTCCCTCCTTCAGTTACAAAGTGGTGAAAATGTGTTATAAAACACTGCCCCCTGGAGTGCCGTGGAAGGAACGCCTTCCTTAAAAAGGCCAAAGGGTAGTACTTCTGAATTCTTTATTGAACTCTACAGAATTTCTAAGAAGCAAAAGAAAACCGTAGTAAGGAAATGTAAATGAATAAAGGTGAGAGGGATGTGTACAATTTTAAATTATATGTTCCTGTTGCTAAGGCATATTGGCTCTCTGAACAATTTGACATATGTTGTTCAAAAGTTAAAACCCCATAGAAATGAGTAGGTGAAGAGATGTTTTGCACAAGTGCCTCAAAATATATAAAAATAATAAATTAAAAAGTGAATTGAACATCATGAGAATAAAATAAAATAGAGTTAGCATTCCTAAGATGTGAAATTATCACTTAAGATGTCCATACTCGATTCATATCTATTCTAGAATAATATATCACAGCAGCCATACGTAATATTTTGGGGCCTCCACTGAGTCTCCTCTGTTGTCGCATTTGGAGGTTATATTTATCTATTTTAAAATTAAAATTTAGTTAGATTAACCTCACATATGCTTCCTTCCATTAATTCAGACAAAAAAGAGACAATAACAAATGAAACCAGCTTTATCTATACAAAGTAAAGTGTGCATACTTTTCCCCTTGTGCTTCTGAGATTGGCTCTTCTGAATATATAAGAAACAAGCCACCCACCTTCATCCTCTTCTTTACAGATAGTCTTCTTACAACATGCGAGCAAATTATATCTATTTTAAAATGTCTTGTGTTCAACACAACTGATGGCAATTTTATTTAATGCTGACCCTTACATTTAAGAGATCAAAAGCATGCATGGGTCAGTTCTCTGCACATAAAAAAAGAGCTTTGTTTGTGTTTAATGAATAAAAGAAGGGATTTTACCATGAAAGATATGCCTAACAGAAACACAAAGTATTCCGAAGAATAACATGGACACTTAACTTCTAACATGGTCACATAAAATCTTCATTTGTTCCATATCATCTGAAGCTGCAAAAGGTCTCCTGCAGGAACCCCAAAATGTGGTCCCAGACAGGTGGTGTTTGTATCCAGGTGCATTCACATTGCTGTGGCAGCCAGCCCCCAGAGCAGGGCTGGCCAAAGTGGTCTGAGGAGGCAGGGGCAGGGGTTTTTCAGATTAGTTTCATTCTGTGTTCTCCAACTTCACAGACTGTCTTTTGGTTCGTAGAGTGCAACAGGATTTTACCAATGAAGACACACATATCTTAATTTATCTTCCAGCAGAATTTCTGGGAAGAATTTTCTTTGTTATTATTTAAACTATAATAGTATAAACCTTAAAAACATCTAAATTATTTTGTTTTTTTATTTTGGCAAAACTAAAGCATCTCTTGAAAAGAAAAAAAAAGGCAATCCCAAAATACAGGGCTTTCTTAGAAAGCAACATGCATCATATCTTGAACAAGTTACCCGAGCGGTTTCTCCCTCCTACAAACAGACACGATGACTGTGTTTCTGGGAACTTCTCTGTCTTTGTCCAGGCTGCTCCCTGAGAGGTGAGGTTGGACCCACTGGGAAGCAGGACTACGTTCAAGGATTGTACTGTGGATGCTTCTGGAACATCTTTAGCTCTGCCCACAAACAGGTTATCTACTGGCTTTCTCCAGTGGTGCTGATTTTTCCCCCTCAAATCACAGTTTAATATCCTGGGACTCTGACATTTTGGCAAGTGTTTTCTTAACACGCAGGGCTGTCAGTCTCGATGCAGGATTGTGAGCCCAGCATTCCGTCATGAGCTTCCCCATCTGCCTTAGACACTGCAGGAAGAGAAGGGAAAATCGAGGGTAACGTTAGAGAAACTGTATTTATTATCTGCAAGGCTGGCACTTGATATCTGGCTTTTAGTTTGCGGTTTCTGAGGTTTGAATATATTTTTTAAAGATACTTTTTAAACCATGTAGATAAAAGTTCATAAATTTTCTTTGTCACGCAAATGTTAGATGACTAAAACAGATTTTCACAGCTTCCTTCTGATGGGACCAAGCAGGTGGTTTTGCAGATTGTAGAAGAGTGTCTTTGAAGTCAGTATTAAACAAATACAAAAATACCTAGGGAGTCTGTATTCCAGTCCACACTCCCAGATTGTTTCTAACACTTGATAAGCTTATATTTTTTAAATCTAATTTAATACTATTCAGACAAACATTGTTATTCCTAAATCACAGGTATCTGCTACAATAACAGCATCACACTGCCACATTTAACAAGATTAATGACCTGTGCAGAGCCTTGCTAAACTTTCTCCTGTGTTCTCCCGTGGTACATCAATTATTGGTCTTTATGTTGAAAAGCATAATTTCACTTCACTAGAAATCCTCAGTGAAGGAACGTGGGGTAATACCAGTGCCCATAACCACCTTCAAAATAATGTAACTCCAGCATCAGATAAAGTTTTCTGCACAGCTCATTGGAAAACATGCATTATTTAGAATGAACCAAAGGTTATTTTTAAATGTATTTAACACTGAAGAATTAGTTTATAAACAGTTCTCTGTCCATTTGTTTGCAGTGGCTTTGGTACATGTTTGATGAGTCTTCCCCCTTCCCCCTGGTATGCTTCAAACTCATCGCTGAATGTTCCAGCCTGTCAGAGCACTCCTGGATTTGGGTGAGTTTACAAGCTTCTGGGATGGATGGACAGAATGTGGAGCAGACGAAGCAGGAAAGGCCTGCCCCACTCATTTCCTCCATCTGAACAGCTCCTTTGCAGACGTAGTTAGGTTTTACGATCATGTCATGAGAACCTAGCTGCATGTGGATTCGTGCTAATGGTATCTCATCATCGTATTAACAAACATGCACAGTCCAGTCAGGCATCGCGACCAGTATCACTTCTGTGCATAGACAACTGGATTTTTCAGAAACCTATTTTTTCTTTCATTGAAATGAGAGAATGTTGTATGTGCATTTGTCGTGAAGAAAATTCATGATGTTTTAGAAACGCATACACAGAAAAATAATAGCCTTTATGAAAATGTCAGGACATCACAAATAAATGCAACAATGTTATTTGTTAATGCAGGCTAAATGTTAAGCCACTTCAATATATTTCGGACGTGGCCAAATCAAATTAGAAAAAAAGGGACAAGTAATTTATCATACTACACTTTGCTCCATGTAAATCACTGGAGTGAGGCACCATGACCATCACCATCCAAACAAAGAAGAAAAAGAATTCTGTAATGAGTATTTGGAGTTTGGGCAAAAAAGAGAAAAGTCTATTTTGAGGTTGGTTATCACATAGTTACTTCAAGCCTTACCTCATCGCTACTCCACCGGTTGGGGAATGACGGACGTAACTTCTTGATACACACAATCTCTCTCATGTCCTCATAGGAGGGATCACTGGGCACGAGATCATGATAGGGGAGCTGGTATTCTTCCACTATACCTGAAAATAGGGTGTCAGTATTACCTTTTTTCCGTGAAGTAAAAAAAAAAATCTAGCATACAAACTGTTCTCAAAGAAAAGTTCCGTCAGTACTAAAGACAAATTCAGGATGAAAAATTGCAAACTAAATCTTGAAAAACTGTGCCCAACTGATAATTTAATTTTCAAAATGACTAGGAAGCCTAACGAAGCATCTTATTGTAGGTCTTCAAGCCTTTTTTCTAATTTCCAAAAGCTAAGTAAGACAAGCATCTCCACTTGATTTCCAATTGTATAAAAGCTCTTGCGTGCTAAATTAAAAACAAATCTATATTAAATCTCAACGCAAATTTGGCAGACACGGCCCCAACTCATACTGCATAATGTGTGATTGTTTCTATTACTGCAGTATGAGATTGTGAATTTCATAATAAATTTGGCAGTGTATTCTACTTGAACAAAATGTCAGATTTACATTTTTTTCTGCTTAATCATTAAGAATGTGTTTTTGCACATTTAAAATTTGGAAAATTACACACACCTAAAAATATTAACCATGATTTTTGAGGCATGAAGACTGTCTGTCTAATTTTTATTTTCTTCTTTAAATTTTGTGTACTTATCCGAACTTTCTACAAGGAGTACATGACTCTTAGAAAAAAATATATATATTTATTGTTAAACGAAGGGTTATGAAACACAAATCTATGTCATTTTTAGGGAAATGGCACTTATCACGCTAAATGTTATCTCATTTTTCCTGTACTTAATTTCTACCCTTTTCCTATTGTCCTTAAAACACAGGCTACTTGTGTCTTTGTTCTTCAGAGGATGCTGCTCCGAGCAGTCTCACTGGAGTACCCTTACTCCCTAAATCACCTTTTATAGAAATGTCACTGCTTTTTACCTGAACAAAATGACACCACCAGGTTGGCAGATTATCCAAGTATCAGTGGGGATAAATTCCTTGGGGATCTACTCTGACAAAATCTGGCATCTGTAGTACGCCCTCCAAAAAGTAAACATGTATACATGTTACATAAAACATGTATAATCAGAAAGGACCAGAAGGTTCAACAGTTTTCTTAGACCACTCCAACTCACCATGTAGTCTGTCCCCTGCTGAGATCGTACAGCATAAATTACATGTATTATCTACATTAACATTTCCTTCCACTGTGTTTCCTCTCTATATGAGATAACAGAAGCACAGGGTCTGACACACGGGAGATGCTCACTTCGTTTCAGTTCTTCCTCCCTTTCTGATTCTCAAGACAATGGTTCTGCACACATCTTGAGGGCAAGAACTATGTCTATCTTGCTCACCTCATATTTTCTCAGTGCCTAATGTGGGTGCCACTGCTGAGCTGGATTGATGAATGTACACTGGGATAGGTGTATATACACAAAAGACACAGAGCCAATTACATAAAACTATGACTTAATCAAAGTCTATGTTCAAACTATAGGCCTTATTCCTTTCTCCTTATCATGCAACTGCGATATCAGAATGTCCATATTAGCTGCCATTTAATTGTTTCCGAAACCTCAAAACTTTCTCTCTTTTCCTTCCCAAGTCTGAAAGGCCTATCTGGATGTGTCCAATTCACTCCAAAGTACCAGGACTAGAAAGACTAGCCTCAAACTTCCAACATCTTCATAAAGGAAAATATTGGAGAATAGAATTTTGTGTGCTTTGCCACTTGGGGAAAAACAAACAAAAACAAAACAAACAAAAAAACAAAACAAAACTCATTTGTTGAGAGTCTACGCTACACCAGGCATGAAGGTAGGTGTGCTATATATCCTTTTTACATTACTATTATTAAAGCATGGTTGACATACAATATTACATTAGTTTCAGGTATACATAGTGATTTTATATATATATACCTTATTAAATTCTTACAAGCACATTTATGAGACAGCATTACAGATGAGGAAATGGTTTTGAGAGATTAAGGAACTAGCCCAAGGCCACACGGTTTGTAGGGGTAGAGCTGGGAATCTCCCATCTCTGATAAATACATGACAATTTCATAGAGATAAGGTAACAGTTTAGTGCCTTTCAAGTCCCCAGAGGCAAAGATAGCCCTAGTAATACCTCAGCTTGGTTTTAAGCTGAGAATCATTTCTCCTATATTCTGGCTCACAGGCTTTCAAATATAGGCTTCTTGTGGTCCTATTTGCTTTAGATATCGAGAAAAAAATAATTAGAAAAAGAAATCTTGTACTCTCCTGCTCTATAAACCTATCTTAAATAGGTGTAAATATACTATTCAAAGAAAGGTCATCTACTGTTTATAAAACATGAAATCAAGGCATAGGCAATTAATTTATACCTTGGCTACTTCTTTTCTTTTTCATAATCATGATGGGAGATATATTCAATATCTGGCTATGAAAAATTTCCTACATTAACTTTCCTTTTGGACAAAAAGAGTTGTCTCACTTTAGAGAGAATATGTTCTATTTTAAATGAAACTTATTAGAGGCTCAAAATTCCCAGAGTGATTAGAAAGCACATTGTTATCACTGAAGATGATTTTCCTACAAAGTGTGAATGCCTATTGATTAGCTGTTTCTCCTTATGTTTAAATAAGTTAAGGCTCTACCAACCAAAATGAAAATTTAGAATAACAGCTAACATGTACTGAGTGCTACTTATGGTCAGACAGTTTTAATTCTTTTTACAGTCATTGAAACTTCACAATTGTCTTAGGTCGATATAATTTACCTCCTTCTTAAGGATGAGAAAACCGCACAAAGAAAAGTTTAATAACTTGTGAAAGGTTCATAGATAATAAACGGCAGGTCCAAAAACAAATGCCAGCCCTAGTTAAGTTTCCAGGAAAGTGAGTTTAACTGGCCATCATGAGGAGCAGCAGCAGCATCAGGGTTTCTTAACAAGCACAACCAGCAGTAGAACCATAAACAGTGTACTTGATACGAAAGAACCTAGAGTCTACTCAAAGACAGATTACATAGCAATAAGCAAATACTACAAGCAATACGACCTCTGAATACAGAGGGTGCCGAACAAAGTATAAACATTTTAAGGAAGGAAAAAACTATTAAAATTGTAATACTTAATATATACTGAAAACAAAAGATGAATACAAGTCACGCTTGACTTCTGCAATTACAAGAGGTACTCAAAGTGGTTACCATCAGCGTCCAGACACTTCTGATTATGGCAAAATACTGCTTGAGCAACGTTGACCAAAGTGTCCACTTGTATACACAAATTTTTGGCACCCTCTGGTATTTAAGGATGTCTTCTTATTTAGTTAGTCTTATTAGGGAATCCTTATGTTTGTAGAAAAATTATCATGACCAATAATAATATTCTTATGTTTTAATTTCCTTTTGATATAAACTGATGTTTCCAAACTGCTTTATGAGGAAGTTTTAAAGAAAGTCAAAGAAGTGGGTAAATTAAAAAAATGGGTGTCCCAGTCCACATGTACGTCTCTGACGTTACTTGCACAGAGAAGACACAGGAAATAGGGGATTGGAGTTGGGGATGGGGCCCAGAAGGTTGGTAATAAGAAGCTGGAAGGGGTGGGAAAGGGGGTTGACCTGATGGAGCAACTGCTAGAGAAAGAGATCAAGGGAGAAATGAAAGAATACATATAGTAGAAGGGGGAGAGCTTTGAAAAGCCAAAAGAAGTTGACAATGTGTCTAAAAGAGATTCCTCAGTAGAAGGCAGAGGGAAGGAGGCTATTCAAGATCATTCTAGGATGTGAAATATCATTTCCTGGGAGGATTGTGGCTGCATCAATAAAAAATACAGGGGAAAAGAAAAGAAAATCTGCTTGTGTGGACAACCTGATAACTTTGACTTCTGACCAGAACAAAGGATTGGTAGCAGCTTCAGCAGTATCATTGTTACTTACCTCCTGATACACATCTCCTAGCAACCTCCCAAAGGATGAGTCCAAAACTGTACATGTCAGCCATGATGTAAGACTGGAAGTGATTTCTATTCAAGCTCTCATCCAACACTTCTGGAGGCATATAGCGTTTGGTGCCAACTCGAGTGTTGGGTGGTATGTCAACTTCATTTGTATCACTAAGAAAAAAGTAAAACAGAGCACTATCAGCATTAAAGAGGACCAAGAAATGACAAATCAATGGGATTGATTCCTGAACCAAGGCTTTAGTGAAAGGCAGAGAAGGATATCTCCCTTCAGGGAATAACATTCCCTTGAAAAAGATGTCTTGCTAGAAGTTATACTAAATATTCACAAGCAAAAACCCAATGAGGATGATGTGAAATCAGAATGAAGCTGCAACATACAAGACTGCATGACCACTAGATTAAATGTAAACTCAAAATAATTGCTAAATATCTATTAAACGTGCACAGACCAATTTAGATTGTTTGAGACAATATTTTTTAAGCCAAGTGTTGTGAGGCTTTAAGATTTACAAACACATAAAAAGGGTGGGGAGGAGGACCAACAGATTTGCAAACATTTTACTTTGATAAGCAGGGGCCTATAAATAAAGCTTTCTACTATCACTATTATTTTGTAAATCAACAAATATTTTTAATAAAAGGAGGAAAGGAATGATTGAATACAATATCTTTAGCTTTATGAAAATTCCACAACAGGATCCATTTGTTATTACTTCCCATAGACTGGGAGGAAATTCATGATGGATGGACACCAGTCTGCAGATTGGCACTTGAGAACCACTGCCTTGGTGCCGTGAGCGGAAGCTGGAGTTCCAAAGCCATGTCTCAAAAAGGGTGAACTACTATCACTTGATAGGTTGACAATTAAAGATGAGATGTGTAAAATCGCTGCCAGCACAGAACTAAGCACAGTTGAAGTTGAATGAGAACTCCCACAATAGAAACTAGTGGAATTAAGAAGAGCAATAAACCTCAGTTTTGATGGATGAAGAAACTATGAAACAGAAAAGGTACAAAAACTCCATTATTAAACTGACTTTTGTGGAAAATCTTGCATAAACCTTCCTATCTCCTGATTCCTAAGAAAGTGTCTGTCTTTCTTCTCATCACACTCATTGACTCTCAAGTATTTACAAGCTTTTTCGTCCTCAACATTGAAAAGAGTCAGGCAGATAGACAATCACCTTTTATCATGCTGAGTCATAGACAAATACTGAATTTACCAAAACACTGGTGGCTTGTAGGGGAAAAAACAAACAAACAAACAAACAAAAACGCTGGGTTTGATCTTATTGCCTCAATCTCTATCTTCTAAAACATAAAATATGTAGCGTCATTTGGGAAAACTTAAAGGGCAGCAAATGTCCCTCTATATCTCAAAACTGTTTACATTTACTAAAACTTACAAATATAAAGCATCTTTCTTAGAACCTTTTAAAATTCATTTCTGGTTAAAATCCTTAATCTAACCTAAAGCTATTGTAGTAGAGGAGTCACCAGTGTACTCATTAGTCTCCTTGTGATCTTCTAGGAGCTACGACTTTGAAGGAGCCTATTTTCTTAAAATAAAAGTTAACATGTAAATTTTTTTAAATGAAAAACACTAAACAGCTGGTATTCCTTACCATCTGCAAATGTAAGTCTTAGTATTCTGGGCTCTTTTCTGACTAGGAAAAGAGGTTAAAACATGACTTCTTAATATTTATCCACATGGTATAATGAAAAATGTCATTTGTGTACCTAAATCGCAAATTGTAAGAAAGGAAAAGGAGCTATGAAGAGGCTTAATGATAAACTGGAAAATATCAGATTTAAAAAACGCTACAAAAGCTCCCCCTTCAAATATAAAGTAAGTTCTCTCCTCCTCTTCTACCAACTGAGGACACCTCTCCTGTGAACACACAGTGGCTATTTCATTAATGTGTTGCATGCATGTTAGAATTTATAATTTTGAGTCATTAGAGAAAGACAGTGGTGTCCCCAGGTAGAGGGTCTGCAGGTGGCAAGAAGCTGGTAAAGAGGCTAAATTATATTTCAGAACATGTAGTGGGGAAGGAAATCAAGAACAGTCTTAGCATGGGCCTTACAGGAGCGTATTTAGATCAAAGAGATAGCAACTGATCACAGTTGATAAAGATTTTAGGCAATTCCTTTCCATTTTTACTCTTAGCTCCTTAATGTTTTGTTTGGATGTGGGAGGTCAGAGAGAGCTAATGGAATATGTAATATCAAAATATCTTTTGGAAAACTGAAAGGTAACTGTTACCTAATGATAGAATTATGATTTGTGATGGCCAAACTATATATATATATATATATGTATATATATATACACACACACACACTATATATATACTATATATACTATATATATATATATATATATATATATATATATACACAGTTCATGTCTATACTCTCATTTTCTCAAACACTGAAAAACACACAATCAAGAATTTTTATTTTGTCCATCAAACTCCCCCAACACAGCTTCTTACACAAGCCAAGAATACTCAGCACTGCTGTCCCTGTCCATCTTGCTCTCCGCCCGCTAGGTGTTTTACCTCACAGTACCTGAATAAATATCCTCATCTTGTAGTATTTGAATAAATGTCTGTCTTCCTGCCTAAGGTTGTAATTTCTTCTCAGCCCTGAATATCTGTCATGACCATGTTGTATATCCCTGAAGAGTACAGCCCCAGTCTGTCTCCACTAATAGCGCTTTGCACATGGTAGGTAAATAATACACAAATAATACACTTTAAGTGAAAAAAAGGAAAATAATCTGTTTACAGTAAACTTCACTTTGGATAATTTAAAGAGAAATGTAAAACTCTATTAGGTATAGCTCATAAAATGAGACATTACTAATATTGAGAATAAATAGAATTTTGTTAGGCAAATTAACTTTGCAAAAGATGACTATTAACCTAATGGCAAACACTTTAGCACTACATTTAAACAGCAAACATGCTAATTATAAGTAATTTATATCTGATATTATAAAGTGTCTGATCCTCCAACACACAGAGCTCTGCCCCTTCTTCCCTTGGGAGTGTTTCTATACTTGAAAGGAATTAAACTACATTTCTCTCTCAGCTTTTCAGAAACATCATCTTACCTGTCCCAAATAAGGGCAGAGAAAAATTGAGGTCGGTAGTCTTCAAAACCACAAACAGAAATTAAAGTGAATGAATGCCGGGGCACCAAAAATAAAGGAAGAAAAAGAGAAAGGAAGTAGAGTCCGACGGCGCAGAACATGTAAGAATAGGGTATGGAGTAAGGAAGAAAACCACCAAGGAGAAATAAGGAAGCAGAAAAGGTCAGAGCGACTTCAGCTTTCTCCGGCTTTCTTTTCCATGGAGAGGCAAGGTGGAGTGAGAAATAAGGTTGGCAAAAAAAGATGGATACACACAAAGGGCAGAGTCGGGAAAAAGAACTCCAAACCCACAACATAGCCACTGCATTGGCTACTATATGTATATATATATGAATATATGTAGTCAAATTATAAAATCATATACAGGAAAGATAAATACCAACTTCAGGGTACTGGTTACTTCTGGAGGAATACAGGGGGATGAAAAAAAGGAGAAGAATGTAACAGGGCTATCTTGGACATTGTATTTATTTTAAAAAGAAAGACCAGATAAAATAAGGCAAATTGGTAACATTTGTTATAATGTTAAAGTATTAGGAGTGCCTCAATATTTTTATACTTTTCTGTATGTTTAAAATATAATTAAATACATTAAAAATAAAAAGAACTCAGCAGGATAAGTAACAAGGACAATGTACATTTCAACGACAAACGCATAAGACTATGAAAATTAGAAATCGTCTAAATAAACTAGACAAAATTACAAAGGTGAGTGTCCACCAAGGAGAACTGAAAATATTCCATCAAAACTGTGGGTGCTGTATTCACTACAGATGAAATGTGATCTCTCTTCTCCCTTCTCATGGAAAAGTACTGGAAATATTTGCACACAGGGGTCCTGATTGAAGAACTGAGTTTAGAGAATTACAGGGCTATTTGTATCCATTTGAGTTTTTATAATTAGTGCTTCCACTTGTCCCTGTTAATATGAGTACCACAGACTTAAGTAGAACTGGAAGAAAATAAACATGTAACTTGAACAAAATAAAATCAATTGAGGGATGTCAAGTAAATTCTTCCCAAGGAAAATAAAAAAAAATTATTTTGTTTTAGAATCACACTTTAATGGGTAATTTTCTTTGAGAACTTTAGCGACAGGAGAGCGGGAACAAATAAAACAAAAATGTCTAGAATTTTCTGAGTAAAAAAGAAAGAGCAACTTGGGAGGTTGAGATTTAAGGGCCAAGTCAACTAGGGAAAAGGGCGGGGGTAGGGGGGTTTCCCGTCTGGCCTAGAGTCATGACAAGATGTTAACCCTCTGCAGAGAAAACAAAAAAAAATCAGGAAACACATTCTGGTAACACAAAGTCTGTAACTAAATTTTATGCAATAGCCTGTAACACATCCTAGTAAAGATGTCTTCGACCTCGAGCTGCTGGTGCTTTGGGGCGAAAAGGGCCAGCAGCTACATCACGTGGAAAAGGTATAAGAGATATAGGAGCTATACGGCTGATAAGGCAGAGAGAAAAACAAATTCTTTCGGACGCACAGATTCGCTGTGAATAACGCTGAGCTCCCTACTGTATTAGGCAGGAGTGAGGATGACAACGTCTACATCTATTTGGGTTTTAAAATGCAAGGTGCCCTCAGCTAGGATTGCATAAAGAGGCATGAATACAAAGTTCATATTTCAGACCAAAGCCCCCTGGAAGACAGCAGTGTGATACAGGAACGCCAGGTGGTGCAGTAAGAGGTCTGTACTGGCGACCCAAAGGCCTCCAAGGTGTGTGCACACTTTGAGAGGCGCTTCTCACCAAGGACAACACACAGGTGAGAGCTCTCCAGGCAGCTGCTTCAGGCAGGGGGAAGGGAACAAAGACTTGGGCTCTATGAAACAGAGAGAGGTGCAGGGGAGGAAAAGATACAAAACCAAGATATTTCTCTTCTTTTCTGCAGGTGCCAGGGAGGGTCTGAGAGCAAAGGGGATGGAGAAGGCAATGCACCCACTGGGAGATGTATGTTCGCACTGACATTGTTTATACTTGTGTATACGGTGCTCACTGCAGTCGAGTTTCATGGCCACAGACAGTGCACCACCTAACTGCCTGCGAGGTCCCCTTCCATCCGGTACTGGGGCCTGGAGAGGTGGGTGCACCATTGGTTTCACAGTCATGGAGGGAGGGAATCAGAGAACTCCTGTTGATGCAGAGAGGCTGCAAGTGAAGCCTCCAGCTAGGATCCTGAATGTGCTGGCCTCAGGGGAGCAGGGTATGCCTTACACCCTCAGCGCCATGCACTGGATGACGGGCAGGCAAAAGACTTTTATACTGGTGGTAGAGAATGAAAGGGGGTTTCAAAAATACAGTATCCGTCTTAACCTTGTTTTATATTCAATATTTTCCATGTTAGTTAAGCTTCTTAATTATATATCCATAGCAGGAATTCTTACAAGTATTATGTAAAGAAAAAAGCCACTGCGTGGTTCAGCACAGTGGACATTCCCATCGGACCACCAACTGAAGGGAGAGGAGACTTTCTGAAAGTCACATGCAGAGCCCGCTGTGGCCATGACAGCCAGCATGGAGATGGCACTGCCGGCCCCAACAAGGTGGCTCTACCTCACTGAGCCTTTGGGCACTTGCGGGGGTCTTCTGCTGGATGCCTAAACCAGAGAGGAATGGGGAGAGAGGGAGAAGGGGGATAAAAAGGTAACAGAAAAAGAGGAGAAGCAAACATTTTTACACCCTTAATAATCGAAAAGCTTTTTAAAAAGTAGGAACTGAACTTTTAGGAACAGTGAAAGAAGGAGGGGGCATAAGGCATGTGAGGGAGGCCATTGGTTTGCTAGAGGTTTACAACTTGTATTTGAAATCAACCACACACGATATAGACTGGAGAATATTGACTCAGTTCCTAGAAAGACTACCAAAGCAAACAATTCCCATGAGTCTTTAGAAGAAGGGGCTATGCAGGTTTCTTTGTGTTTCCTGCAGCATCTTATAAGTAGCTATGGAAGTGATTTGCTGCACTGAGCTCTGCCTAGTCAGATGTTAACCAAAAAAGAGAGTTTCCTGCTGCACTTTTCAACAGGATTCACTGCTTTTATGATTAAATCCTGAAAAATCTCAGGCTTTCTTAGACACAAAACTTCAGAACTGAAAACTCTTCAACAGAAAGTGGATGTGGCTGCAGAAACCTTGACGGGGAGGGCTGACTCAGTCACTAATTAGCTTAGTTCTGTGACTTTGGCAAGTCATTTAGCCATGTCACTTTTCTCAAAAAAAAAACAAAACAAAACAAAAAACACTAAGTATACAAATCAGACATGGTGCTAAAAATAGCAACATCTGAGGAAATTTAGTGCCCTCTGGGCTAGGCCACTCTGTCTCCTTTGCACTCGGGCAATTTTGCACTTGACAATCACCAATTGGGAGATCTGGGTTATAGCCCACTCTTCATTGTAAGATTTCTATTTAAAATTTAATACCTGAGAGACCTAAGACAGGATTTATTTTCCCCCTAAGAAAACAGGGAACATTCATTATTCTGACACTGAAGTACCAGAGGGTTTGCTTGATCTTCTAGAGTAAAAAGTGAAAAGCTTTGTTAAGTTCCTTCAAGGGATTTCACATGTTATTGTTTTCTCCTCCCAAAGAGAGATTTGGGGTAATGATAATGTGTGCCACGACATCGCCCGGATTAAACCTCTGTTGGGCAGGAAATGCATCAGCAATTACACCATTTTCCAGAGAGTGTGTGAAGAAACCAATACAGGATAAAAAAAAAAAAAGAAAAAAGAAAAAAAGAAAAAAGAAAAAGTATGTGAGCAGGAAATCTCTAAAGCATAGTCTGCTATCTCCGTGCCTCTCAACTTCCCTGGGAACCTCCCACAGATGACTTAAGAGCCTGAGAGAACACTTACCATGTAGAAACCATGGCAAAGATTAAGTTCTCACAGGAAGGTCACATAAGAAGTCTGAGAACTCAAGACTGGGTTAGCTATGACCCCATTTGTAACAAAAGGCTCTAACTATTTGCATGTGTGCACATGTAGACACACCGCCCCAAAATACGAAAGTCAGGAAGAGAGTAGAAGCCAAAGAAACATAAAGCAAGGTTTTAAAGTGAGGCTCAAAAATTGAGAAGAACAAAGTTCCTTTGAAACATAGAAAATAAAAATATGAGAAAGACATCTGAAATTAACAAACACAACCTCCGTTTAACGGAAGAGAAAACTGAGGCCCAGAACAGTAAACGGTTCCAGAGTTACTCTTTAGCCATATGAAATCTGTGTATCCCACAGCCATCAGATGTACATCTGAGCCAGTGTCCTCGGATCTTTACTCGCTTGATGAACTAGTCTTTTTTGCCCAATAAATCTCCGCATTATCCCTTAAAGTACTCCCCTCCATTTCCCAGAATCAGGGTTTGCATGAAATTTAAGAGGTCCTTCAGTTCATTCCCCATATATTAAGCAGACTAAGCTTCAGAAATGTTATACTCACTTTCCTTGTTTGTTTTAAGGTCTATAAAGAAAATGAGTTCTCAATTACTTTTATATAGCCAACATTTATTGATTCAAAACCATGTTAGAATACCTATTATGGGTAAGTCACAATGGCATGTCAAATGGTAAATACATTAATTAATTTGGCATGGATCCTGCTCTGAAGCTGCCCAATGACTAGTAAAAACGATGAGGCATGTACTAAAATAAATATAATATCATCAGACAAGGGCCAGGAAATTACTACAGGAGTAGAAAACATGATGTCATTATTCCTAGCTGGGGGATGAGTAAAGTGACTGAAAGGCAACTTTGAGATTGGATTTATGTACATGGAGAAACAAGGGGCTTCCAATTAGAGCTGTGTAATCAACAGCAAGGCAATAGAAACATGTCTATGGAGGAAAAACACAAGTAGCTCAGTTTTCTTTCTTGCAGAAGAAAGCATACAAGTTGGAGAGTCTGTAGGATATAAAACTGGAAAGGTAGATTTAATCCAGAGTATGTAGGCTCTCTGGAGCTAAGAAAAGGTGCATTTTTTCCTTCACTCTGCAGTCCGTATGGAACCATTCCTTTATCCATTATACAAGATTTTACAGAAATACCTAAGTAATGGGCACCAAGGAAAGGGACTACAGATGCACATTTGAGAAAAACATGGTATCTATCTTCACAGAGCTTAGTCTTCAATGCAAATGATGGATAAGTAGTCAATGATTACTGTGCAACACTGAGAAATGTCATGAGAGCATGCATGGGTCACATGGGAGCATGCAAGACGACTAACTTAAAGTCAGACTTGTAAGGGAATAATAGGCTCCCCAAGGAAGAAACTGTGCAGATTAGTAGTAGTTATCTAAATAGAAGAGGGGATGTTGGGTATTCAGATAAAGATAAAAGTATGTTAAAAACACTTGAAGGTATGACAAAGTATAAATTACTCAGAATAGAAACTGAGTAATATAGAAAGTTATAGGAAACTATGAAATTATGATGTCTAAAAGTATGCTTTAAGAAAATAAAGTTGGCAGCATATAGAAAAAATAGAAATAGGCAAGACAAAGAGGAAGTAACTACAAAATACTTTACTCAGAATCTAGAAAAATGGTAGACAGGATCCACACTAGCCCAGTTCAAGTGAGAATATCATGGAGACAGAATTCATTCAAATGAGCTAACCAAAAATTAAAGAACAAAGGAAATGTTGGACACCTCACATTTTAGAATGGATCAACCAAAACTGGGAACTAGGAAGTGAAAGCAGATGTGGCAGAAAATCTAGCAGTGGGAAAATATTTAAAAAGTAGACAGAGAGTAGAATCTCCAGAAAGAAAGAAGGTGAACCTGGGATACAAAGGCACATCACGCAAACAGAAGGAAGAGAGGCTTAGGTGCTGTGTAAAGTGGAGTAACAATGAGAAAGCCTTATGGCCAAGATCAATGGTGTCCCTTCAGGTGAGAAAGGAACAGAAACCAAATTACAAGATATTATGAATTTCTGGATTGTGAAAGCAGATTACTTTTTAGAACTCTTGAGAAATTTAAAAGGGGAGGAAAGGAGAGAGGGTGGTAATTTGAGAAGCAAAAATGGAATTTTTTTGTGTAAAGGAGACTTGAAAACAGTTGGGGGTCAAAAAAATAAAAGGAATTCAGAAGAGAGAGAGGATTTAATCATCTTTATGGGCAGGGGGTTCACATTTCTAACTTAAGTCTACAGTCCAAACCATTTCCTTCTGCTTTGTTTTTAAAGATCAAGAACTTCAATTTGCCATCCTCGAAATGATGAAGACCTTCCTATACTTGGGGCCTATTTTTAAATCACACCTCAGTCTTCACTTCTAGGTGAAAATATGACTCCAGTAGTCTTTTCTCGTGAATTTTATTTTCCAAACTTTTAATCATCTCCATGGCTTTCCCTTGGAACCATTTTCCTACCCTTTCAAAAAAATTCCACGAGAGGGTCCAATAATTTAAAAAAGGCTAAGACTAAATTGAGTTTTGGAAAAGATAGTTATATGATGATCCCTCCCTGCCTGTGGTTTGCAAACTGACTTTGTTTTATTTTCAAAGCAGAGGAACCATTTTCCCAAATTAAATCACATGCAAGATAAAAGGTGCTGCTCTGATGAGAATGAGTGTAAGCAAAAGAGTCCCAACTATCCCACATTCCATCTCCCCATTCTGTGGAAGCTACTGATGTCACTTCAAGGAGCCCCAGGGTCTGAAAAGCACTATTTTACAGCATGTACTGATTTATGGGTCCAGGTGTTATAGTCACTTTTCACGTTACAATATAATAGTGTTGAATACTGGTTGTGTTTGGTTTATTAGTTTCTAACATTTCTCATAGAACACTTGTGCAAGTTATCTTTCTTTTATCATATAAAAACATTGCCTTTATCACCACATAATCTACAGATCCTTCCTAAAAGCTTTTCCTACTTTCAAGTGTTATTTAGAATTCTGGCCACATAATCCAAGACATTAGCTACCTCTTTCCTCAATACCGTAGCTTCATGGCAGCTATGAGCCTGATAATCTAACACTGCCTCAAAGCCAGGACACCAATGAGCACAGAAACAGTAGAACCCACAGAAACACTATGCATTGCAAATAAAATACCTTTTTCCCCTCCCAAGAAAAGTCAAAATTAATAAAATTCCTCCTCTACTAAATACCCTAGAAGCACTGAACTACAAAATGTATAATCTATAAAAAGTGATAAAAAAGAATCATTAAAAGCATACTTGTTCACCTTGATACTAACCTAATAAATTTAACAGCCAGGCCCAGGTCGGCTATACAGCAAGTTCCATTTTTCTTCACCAGGATGTTCTTACTTTTCAGATCTCGATGGGCAATTGCTGGTTTGCCTTGAGTACTAAAGATTTCAGTGTGTAAATGACATAGGCCACTGACAGAAGAATAGGCTAACTTCAGCATTGATTTGGTATCTAGGGTGGTGGACTTCAGATAATCATAGAGGGAACCATTTTCATGATAATCTGTGATTAGGTACAACTGGGTCCAGGACCCTGTCCCTTTGATATCTGCTGCAATGAACCCTAAAAGAAAAAAAGACAAAAAAAGTTTGGAGCTAAGTGTTTTCTGAATATTATCAGGCGTAATTCATATTCTCAACTATTATTCTCTGTCAGAGGTATCTTTTGTTTAGCATTTCGTTCGGTTTTCTGATTATGTCTATGACAATATGAAATTACTAAGACCAATCAGAGGCAATCAAAACAGTAGAGAAACATTAAGTTTGTAGGAGAAATGGGAAATTTCAGTTGTTGATATTCAAATTAAGTTTAAGTTAACGGTAAATAGCTCATGGCATTATAGTTACACTTAAGACACTGTTTACAAAGCATACACATCTGATTAGCTTACACTTCTTTCACCTGCATGATCTAGCTAGATAATTTCTAATTTGGGACAATAAAAAGGAAATCAATTATCCATATAAACTCTGGATATAAATAAACCCTGCAGATAAATTCGCGTAAATTTTCACAACATTTAAAGAAAAATGTGCTCCTTCAAATCCCTAAGAAACCCTAAGAAATATTGGTATTATACATTTCCTGTTCCTCAAGAAAAAAAAAAAATTGGAGAGGATTCCATTTCCAGCCCTCCATTCATTCATTGAAGTGTCGTACTCATTCCTCCTGTGATGTCTCCCATTTAGAAGTGTATGATGTTCTTGGACTCACGCCAAGAAGAAAATGTCTATATATTTCATAATGGGGCTAAACAGAGGAGTTAATATGCAGATGTTAACAGAAAACTAGAAGAAAGCTAGGAAACCCTGAACATTGCTATCCAGACTCACCCAAAATGTTTTCATGCCTCATCAACACTGTCTGATATATTTCGGTCTCTCGGAACCAGCTGGCTTCCTCTGTGGTGAAGAACACTTTCACAGCTACCTTTTCGCCACGCCACTTTCCCATCCAAACTTCCCCATAGCGACCTTTTCCAATCTGTTTCACCATCTGAATCTGCTTGGCTATGGTCCTTTGAACCTGTTAAACCCCAAAACACACTGTTAGTATCTTCACAGCACTACAGATGTGTTTAATCTTTTTTTTTCTCCAGAGATGAACTAATTACAGCATGTCAAACATAATCAGCCAGTAGTTTTCCTTTATGTAGGGAAGTTATTTGTATTTATTTATGAATTTGTGCGTCCTCTTTTAAGATTTGAGATTTGAAATTGAGTGTGGATTCTGAATGTTTGAAATATCGCTTCCAAATTATTACTGACCATTTCATTCTACCTGTTATGCTCATAGAGAAAAAAACCTAAATGGGTTCACACTGTTTGGTAGATCAAAGTACTTTTCACTTCTACCACTATGGTGAGATACTAGATACTCTGAAGGGACTCATGCCACACTTGGATAAAACAGAAGACAAAATTGTAATGCATTGTTGGGCACATAAAAGATAATAATAAAGGAAATCTTCAAGCAGGGAGGGATGAAGGAAGGAGAGAGGGAGAGAGGGAGAAAAGACAAGAGGGAGGAAAAGAGGAAGGAAAGAGTTGAGACCATAGCAGGGAACGATGACCATTAAGCACATACAAAAGCCAGGTTGCTGTCCGGGCTAAGAATACCAACACTGGGATCCAGAATGTAAATGTCAATCCCTTTAAAAGTAAAGAAACTGAACCTACTCAGTAGGTTCAGCATTAAGCTGGGACCACTGAATGGTGCTAAATTTGTCCTAGTTGGTAGCACCCCATGGCTTCCAGCAAAATCAAATACAAATCCTCTCTTGAGGAAATCATTTGCATAATACTTCACATGCCACCACTGCAGTAACTTACTAGGTACTTTGAAGGAATTCTTGCTACCATATAAGCTGATCAAGGGTAAAATATATGAAATAAAAAACTATAATGTATTGTTGGGCTCACAAGTATGTTCAAAAAAAGGGGTTCTAAGGAAATAACCTCACAGAATGATCTGATCATAAATTCCTAACAGAGCAGGTCATGGTGGGCAGCCATGCCACAGGCATACAACTTCTTTAGTAAAAGGTTTATCTTTGCCTTAAGAAAGCCCTGTCTATTGTTTCAGTGCATCTGGGTTAACACACCTTTGAAATGCCTCTTTTCAGGCCCCTCAGAATCTAAACCGCCAGCAACAGAGCACATAATCTTGTTAACTATCCTGTAATCCAATCTCACCTTGCTTTCTCCCACCTTTATGTACTTTCCCTCCTTAATTTCAAATGCATAAAAGAAGCTGCAAACTTCCAATCTGAGAAGCATTTTTCTCAGTCTGTTGAGATCTTGCTTCAGGTGTATCCTCTGTTTGGTTCCATTACATTTTTATAAAAATTCTTTACAGGTTTGGATGTTCTTATGTCAACACAAGCAAATAAAGGAAATCCCCAAGGGGAGGCAGAGAGGAGAAGAGGGAGGGAGAGAAGAAAGGGAAAAAAGAGAAGATCCCACAGAATAAATTCCTCAAAACAAAAGGAAATCGCCACTATAAATGAGTCAAGAGAAACAACCTCGATATATTTAACCCCTCCAGAGTACAGATATTGGAATTTTCAGATATAGAATGCTGAGGAATGCTACATGAAATATATAAAGAAAGAAGATGGAATGAAAAGTAAGCAAGCAATAAGAAACTAATGAAAATTATACTTTGAAATGGACAGTTAATTGTCCCAATCAAAACTGTAAAATGGATAGGTAAAACAACAGATTAGAGCTGGAGAAAGCTCTGAAATATTAGAGTGCAGTAGAGACAAAGAAAAAGAAAATAGGAGAGCTAAGTGGCATAGAGGTTAAATGTCACTTTATACATAATCTTTATCCCATCTGTGTTTACAAGATAATATTTTAAGAACACTATAACTGAAGGGGCCAAGTATAGGTGACAATTTATATAATTGGGGACTCACATAGAAAGAACTCTTATAAGATCTGATCAGAAAACTGAAATAAATTGTAGGTAGAGACATGCTTTGCATCAAATACACTTAAAACATATTTTTTTCACATTTAAGGACCATTTCACATTTGTCTACCCAGATAATCCAGAATAATCTCTTCTCAAATCTCCTTGGCCAGGTAAAATAACAGATTCTACAGATTAGGACATGGACATGTGGGGGGCCATCATTCTGTTTACCACTGATATCTACCAACTAGGATTAGTTCTGTTTTTTGCATATGGAGGATTCAAGAGATAATGCTATCCATTACCATAACTATTAACAGTAATAATATTATCAGATTAAAAGCTTTTGGGGGAAAAGTAGTCTTTTTTAAATTTTCTAAAAGCAGGATTGAAAAATAAAAGCACTGCCGACATGCCATTAAGCCCCTCAGACTGAAGGAAATAAGGAACGGAGTAGGTGCTAAGCAGCTTTCCTCCCTTAGGAACCAAACATACTATGCGAGGATGTATTTCCAGTACACTCCCATTCCCACGTGAGGGAACAGAAGCATCATGAGCACTAAGCAGCTGAGAGCCTAAAACACAAGTACATAGTTAAATTATTGACTTGAGAGGAAACTTCACACATTTATTAAAGGAATATTATACTTAATTTACAGATGTTACAAAGCATTGCTATGTAAATCTATGGAATATTTCCTAATGAACAGTTTTGCATCCTTTTTTTTCCTAATGCTAATATATCTTATAATTTCATTAAAGTACTGATGGAATTGGCAGTGCTTGAAAGAACAGGAACAACTTATTTCAAAGACAAAAAGTATCAATAAATTATATTGAAAAATTAAAAATATACTTGTACTTTGAGGTTTATTATAATATCTGAGGACCTGAAAAGGAACTTGACAAATGTAAAAACTATGTGATTTATTTTTTTTATTTAATTTAGTGAATGTTTCTGCTCTTTCTCTACCTAAACTATTAATCTATATTACATTCCTAGATATCTATTTTGAAAGTTTATTGTTCACATAAAATACCTGTAAGATACAATCACTTATAATTTGATTCCAAAAAAAATTGTTTCCTGTAAAATGGGTACAATTAGGTATATAAATATCATATATCTATATCGATATCTAGATCTATATCTAGGTCTATATATGATACACACACACAGTATCTTAATTCTTACAACCACCCTGTGATATTCCTTCCTTAAAGGAAGAGAGACAGAGACAGAGACAATTGGCAAATATAAATGTATACACTTTTTTAGCACCCCCAGTACACATAAGGCATGAATTTTCCCCTTATGTTAATGAAATAAATAACAAATTGGTATTTAAGGTCGATACTCACATTATAATATATTGTACACTTTGCATTATCTTACAATAGGATCTTAAATCTGTACTACTGAGATTTTTTTCTTCACTGAACTGGGTTTTATGGGATCCCCCTTCCCACGTGCCCCTATCAAATGCATTTCTTTGTTTTATTTAACCAGTATTTGGTTCACATCTCATAAACGTTAAGAACACAGAATCTAGAGGCACATCATCTGGATTTGAATCCTGGCTTCTCCACGTAAGTGCTAGTTGACCTATCTGGGCTCTATTTCTAGAACTATCTCACATGGATGATATGAGGATTAAATGAGATCATATTTGTAAAGGCCAGTCCATCCAGGATTGGTATCCTGGCAGTCTAGCTACTCAACCATTTTTTTGATAGAAGCCAAATTCTATTTTTTGGTATTTAGATTATAGAAATAGCAAAATATTTTCACAGATGTTAAAAATTGGAGTTGAAAGCTTTTAAAACAAATTATTTAACAACGCTTTTAACCAATCAGAGGGATACAAAAGTGAACAAAATGTAATCTCCACCCCTAAAGAATAAGAGTCCACTTAAAGATACAGAAATACTAATATCCATTATAACAGTTATTTTAAACTGCTGTATTGATACTATAAGCAAAATGTTATGATAGAAGACTATAAATACACTGGCTCAGCCTGGGGTAAGCTGTCTCAGAGATAAAACATGAGATAGACCATTAGCCATAAGTTTGAAAAACTCTCCATAAAGATATTACATTTACAAAGAGACATGGACTTTAAAAAGATATTTTGTACAGCAGGTCCTCAAAAAACGTTGTTTTGTGCAATGTCAGTTCATTATAAGCCTGACAAGATGTTATAGGAACCTAATTCCTGTTTATGTCAATTAGCTTAGGGTAAAATTGGTTTTGTTAGAAGTTGTTTCACTTAAAGTCAGAGAACCAATCAACAATGTTAAGTGAGGACTTAACCGTATTTAAGAAACCATTAGGCTTCTCAAGGCTGACAGAGCAGAGCGCAGGAAGTAGGTGGAGGTGAGCTGGGAGAAAAGGAATGCCATACAGACCGAGCTAAGAAACAAGACCCAGAAAGGCTACTGGATAGTAGAATGTTTTATACAGGGAAGTAACATAGTAAGGCCAAAGATTTTGGAGAGATACCACCACAGTAATAAGAAAGATGGATTAGAAGGAGAAAGCAAATCATTTTCAATTCCAAGAGCATGAGTATCTGATTCATAAATATCAAAGGGGATTTTAATATTTGTACTTTTTAAATAGTATAAGATTTTTAAATATAAAATTTGTATTGCTATATATTAATTAAATTCTAAGAATTAAAAAATCAAGCAATTTGATAAGAACTTTTACATAAGAAAAATGTATATCCTAAGTAGCATCAGTTTGGTCACAATGACTCCTCCTTTGCCAGTGGTTTTCTGCTGCTTTCTTACCTCCAGGGGAGGTATTAGTCAAAAGAGTACAGAGTTTCAGTTATGCAAGATGAGTAAATCCTAGATATCTATAGTGTCTACAGTTATAAACGGTGTAGTGTATTCAAAAAATTGCTACAAGAGTAAATCCTGTGTTGTAATCATAAAATAATAATGATAAAGAGGGCAGGAGAAAACTTTTGGAGGTGTTAAATATGTATAAGGCACAGATTGTGGTGATGGTTTCTCAAATATATACACATCTCCAAATTCTTCAAGTTCTATACTTTAAATATATACATTTTTTGTATGTCCAAAAAAATGTTATAAAATAAATTCTTGGCTTGAGACTTTTTTTAAAAGTTATTTTTAGTACTAAAAATAAAGGAATTTCACTAAAGGAATAAAGTAAACAAGATATCCAAGTCAGAACCAGACAATAAAGATTAGGAAAATTATTCTTAGGAGTTATAAAAGAAAATATTTCTCATTAAAATTGGTATTTCCATCCAGAGTCCCAACAATCTTTTTGAATGGTCCATAAAGGAACCAACTGTTTTTCTCATTAGAGCAAGTGCCTTGGATTCAGTATATATTTTCTTCAAGGTTGGCAGTGTTGACCATCAGAAAATTAAACCTCTCTTGAATGGAAAAGCCAGGACTTCACTCTGAAACATAAACCCTCCAGCTGAAATGCAGCCTTCTTCCTTTGTAAAAGCACTCAGATCCCAGTTGGTTGTAATACTTTTGCCTTCAAAAGCCAGGCCAAAGTGCAGTAATGCAATCCTTACTGAAAACAGAGGGAAGATGGCACCAGTTTAATGTTTTCTAATCTGCTCTTGATCAGAATGTCTGAGGGTTTGGATTGTAACCATACACTGACATTAAAAAACAATCACCTCACCCCCAATATGTCACAATGTTACCATGAAGCCCTGCATCTGAGATCTGATATCTCACTGATTGCACAGAACGTTCTCTTTGTCTTGCCATATCTGTTTCAGGAAAATGAAACCCTGTATTTATTGACATTTCCTCTCAGAAGACATTTCCTTTAAATACAAGGTATGTTCTTCTCATACCAGCAGAGGGAGGCCTGATCCACTTCCTGAGCTTTGAGACTGCTCAATTAAGTCTCTCAGGGATTCTCCAGGAGGAATGTAAGTTTCATCCTGTTCTAACCCAATGCTGTACCGAGGTCTGGTTTCTTGTCTTTTATACCTAAAGATACATAAAGGAAGAACATTTTAGACACTCGATTGCAATATAGGCAAAACTCTACAGATAAAACATTAATCCTGGCAGGTTTTATTTTAGCACATAAATATGAGATAAAATGCACAGTATTTATTACCTTCAGTTATGATTTCTAAAATACAAATCATAATTATTTTCCTAACCTATTTTTTTAAAGTAAACTACATGTTTTTACTTAGTGTCAACCATCTACAATTTTTCTTCTCTATTCCCTTCCATTGACTATTTCCCAGCAGGTTATACTCTGCTAATGTTTACATATAGCTCCAATATTCATTTCCTAAAATCTTTCCCTTTAAGTTCCTAATTAATTATAGATGAATGCAAACTTTTGGTTTCCAAAAGACATTACAGCTAACTCTCATCTAAGGTAATATATAGACCAATATTATAGATAAATGAAATAAATTTAAACTTTAAAAACTTTTTGTCAGTAAATTATATCTCCAATTAGAAATCAATTTATTTGACTGAACTCCCATTTATAGAATAGTATTATAAATAAGTGTTACAAAAGGGAAGTGACATGTATTGAAAGGTCTTTGTATTTCACAAACTACAAAATAAGTTCTTAGTGACTAAAAATAATTTGTAATCACCATACTTAACTTTAATACAGTAACTGAACTTGTTTTAATAATTAATCTCTAAATTATCTTTCAAATCTTTCAATACTAAGGGGAAATTGTTAACTCAGGAAATAGGGAATTACTAGAGTGATTCTAAGTTCAACATGCTAATTTCTCTGCTTAGAATCAAACTCAACAGTAACTAGTTCCTTAATTTCCTAACTACTCTAATTTCGCTAGGGGTGAAATTTGTCTGGTTACTTTAGATGTCTGAAGCAGAAATGAGATAGGTATCTATTAACAGCTTCATTAGAACAAATATCCATCTTATCAATAGTAACTGATATTATCAGCGAAATCTAAGATCTAGTTAGGTCAAAGAAAGCTGTGTGAAAAAAGAAAACATCAGCAGGTAATATAGTAGTATGAGAAAGATATTATAAACTCAAAATTCTACATCTATATGTTGGAAACTTACCTGAAGTAACAGAATAAAATGATAAGGACCAAGAGCAAACTACAGACAGTCACAGATATAAGTAAGGCTTTGTGGTGTATAGGTCCGTCAACAAAATCTGAAATTAAAAAGAAAGTAAAGAGAACCATAATACAGAGAACATTTTCACTTAAAAATTAAGAAGCAACTCTTTCCTAAAAGTGCTTGCTAAGCTCCATTTGCAAGATGTGACAGATACTTTTAACCTGCATTTTGATAAGAAAATAATATATATGTACACACTCCAAATTAAATAATTTTGACCAACATGAATCATTGTTCATATAGGCACTCAATTCAAGAGCATGCATTTCTTCCCATCTGTAAGGAATAGGCTTGACATTGGATAGATAAAAGCACAGAAAATGAACAAATGTAGTAAAATGGATCAGTGCCCCTAAAATACAAGCAGGTAGTTCATTTCTATTTCAGATCCAACTCATGGGTTTACAGGCTTCTCTCATGCAGTTTCTAGAGCGCTTTATGTCATGAATTTGGATTAAAAAACTAACCTATATTTATTGTACATAACACACAAAGTCATCTTATGATAGATTCAAAGGGACAGGATTCCTTGACTATTGCCAAACATGTATAGAAAATAGGGATACGCATCACTTTAAACAAAAATGCGCTTCTAAAATACATACATTTTTCATTAATTGCATTTACATTTTTTAAATGGGTATGTTCTACTCAAAGAATACATAGTGTGATCCTTTTATAGAAAAAATTGTGAAATGTTATTCATGTTATTCTAACTCCAGTTAACACATCAGATTTACGTACAACATGATTTCTCCAACTTCATATAAATAAGAATGACTTGGAGAACTTTATGCAAGTGCATATTTATTGACTTCAACTCCAGAGATTTTTATTCAAAGTACTTTATTATTATTTTTTTTTATATATAATCATCAGGGCTGATTTATATGCAGGTCGTCGCTGGAACATATTTTGAGAAAACTGACCTAAAACCAGGTGCACTTATATAGTATTAGCACAGTTCTTATTAAGGGGACCATATGTCTTTGAGAGTGGGATTACTGCTATTGAATTTTAAATAGTATTACCATCACTTATAACTATGGCTACTATGAAGGAGAGGTTTTCCAACTGTGCTGTGTCCATTTAACTGGAGAGCTACCTAAACACTTGCGCTGCAGATCTTTTCCCACCCAATGTACCTGTTTTATCAACCCCAAAGTATTATATGTTCCATGAAAAGCACCAACTAAGTTAAAATAAAGAGAATCGCCACTACTTAGGAAAATTACTACCAACATTTTATAGTATGCCTTTGCAGTATCATTTCAATGAACAAAAAAGTTCATGAGCAAAATACTTCCTAAAAAGGCATTACATACAACCATATCCACAGCAGCATCGTCCATAACAGCAAAAACATGGACGGAATCCAAGTGTCCATTGACAGATGAATGGATAAACAAAATGTGGTGTATACACACATGGAATACTATTCAGCCCTAAAAAGGAAGGAAATCGTGACATATGCTATGACATGGATGAATCTTGAGGACATTACGCTAGTGAAATAAGCCAATCCTAAAAAGACAGATACTGCATGACTCCACTCATATGAGGTACTTAGAGTAGTCAAAATCCTAAAGACAAAAAAGTAGAATGGTGGTTGACAGGGGCTGAAGAGAGGGGGAAATGGGGAAGCTATTGCTCAATGGGTACAAAATTTCAGTTTTGCGAGATGAAAAGAATTCTGGAAATGGATGGTGGTGATCGTTGTACAACATTATGAACATATTTACTACATTGAACTGTACACTTAAAATGGTTAAAATAGTAAATTTTATGTTATGTGTATTTTACCAACACAAAAAAAAATGGAAAAAGAAATCATTGTGATTGCTTTATAACTAGATTGTTTTCATTTTTAATATTCTGGATGTTTCCAAAACAATAAATTCTTTTCCTGCAGCATGAGTTCTAAAGACTACAGAGTACATATACAGACACATCCAGAAAGTCAATCTCCTGATGATATATATTTAGGAGACTACAAAGATTTTACAATAACACATCTTTGTAATACATAAAATTCTGTGATGAACACTTTATACATAAATCATTATACACGTCAATGACTATTTCCTTAATCTTGACTCTTGGAAATAGAATTATTAGTTTAAAAGTATAGAATCTAAGGCTTTTTATACATACTATCAAAATATCCTTTAAAAAAAAGATTACCCAGTTTCTATTGCACCATCAATGTGAACATATGATTTAATTATTTTGAAATAATGTAAGCCTTATGAAAACCTGTAAGGATAAAGAACTCCAATATGTCCTTTACAGCGATTTCCCATTTAAAAAATGTTGCCGTATTTGCTTCATAATTCTCTTCTCTCAGTATCTCTCCTTCTCTCTCTCTCTCACTATATATATATATATATATATATATATATATATATATATGCTCGTACACACACGTGTATATACAGTCATGCACTGCACAATGACGTTTCAGCATGTGATCACTGTCAAGTGTAATGATTCTGAAAAATTCCTATTGCCTAGTGTTGTTGTAGCCATCCTAAACGGGCACAGGCAATGCATTATAATTACATGCAGTATTCAGTACAGTGACCTGCTGTACAGGCTTGTAACCCAGGGGCAATAGGCTGTGCCCTTGAGCCTAGGTGTGCAGTAGTCTAGCTCACCTAGGTTTGTGTAAGTGCACTCTACGATGCTCACACAAGGAAATCGCCTAATGACGCATTTCTCAGAATGTATCCCGATCACTGAGTGATGCACGACTGGATATATCTGTGTTCATATTTCTGTTTATTTATTTGTACGTATGCATAATTCGTAGATCGTCTGATGTTACAGACATAATATCCCTACCCATAAACACTTCTGAGTGTGCTTCCTAAGAACTGGACATTGTCTTATCAAATGGTAATATAATTATCAAAATCAGGAAATTAACATGAACATACACATTGAAAATCCATCTTCCTTTGAAATATTTCAGAGAAAATTTATTTATAATAAACTAAAATCCACAGATCTTTATACTAATTTCTTGTCTGAATATTGTGATAGTTAATGTTAGAATTTACTCATCAGTCTAAAATATATGTTTAACAATTATTTATGATCTACACTACTAGCCAAATATGATTGGAAACAATCTGCATTTTAAAAGACTAAATGAGGGACCATTCAATATAAGCAATTTTATAGTAACAATTTCAGAAACATTGCCAATGGTTCAGAAAAAAAGGAGTTCAGGAATTTGACCCACTATAGTACGTATTCAAAAAGCCACTGAGGCTTTAACACCGACAGAAGTCATATATAACTAGCACATGCATTGTCTGAAAAGTGTTGCTTAGAAAGTCTTGAAAATAATTTGTAGGCTCTTAAAATTAAGTAGGCTAAGATTTTACTCAATGAATTGTCTCAGTCAATTTTCCCTCTATCCCTTCTTTCCTTAATTATAGGCAAAGTTAGCAATAAACCGAAAGCGAGCACAATTCACAATGTTTACATATGAGTATGCAGGGGTACAAATACCATGGGACATAGATGTGCAAATACTATCTCTGGCAACTTAGCTTAAAATGTATTTCAATATCAAAAGCAAAGAGCCTGAATTTGCTGAAAACCAAAGAGCACACTGGATATTCAACACTAGGGGAACTCACTACACAAGCAAGACGTGTCAGTATCTGAATACAGAATACTTTTCATTCAAGTGATATAATTTTACTAAGACTCTCAGGCCCACTGCGCTTTACTTTTGCAGGTAAATGCAGAATACCTTCTGAACTGTAAGCACACTATATTTATTACTCATCTTATTATATATCTGATTTATGAGAGGAATGAGACCAGCAAGGATCTAAGGGATTCTTTCCTTACCATCAAGCACTTTTTTTAAGTCTAGTATTACCTTCCCATTTTCCTTTCCTTTGTCCCCAAAACTCTATCCCCTGCAGCCTCATCTCTGCCTCCTTGTCTTCTGTCATGAATAAGTGATCTTCATCAATAAACCTTTTGTTTCTGTTGGTCGTGCTGGTCATGTTTTAATCCGCCATTACCTGTGCTCAGAGCATGAACAATGTAAACATTCAAGTCCCTGCCAGAGTCTTGGAAAGCCAACACTTCCAGATACCTATCAGGAAAAGAACGAGGCCGGGAGTTCTCGCTAGGGTAGCAGATTTCTCCCTGCCCTGTCACTCCAAAGGCTCAGGGAAGTAAAAAGGAGAACTCTTCAGGGAAATCTGGTCCACCCTCAGAGGCAAGTAAGAACCACCAGTGGTTTCCTAACAGAATAGCATTCTGTGGCTACTTGTCTCCTCTTTGATAATTAGGTGGTTTGTAAGAGCTCAAACTGATAGGACTGTTTTTATAAGGTTAGACAATGGTTTACAATTGCAATAGGAAATTTAATAAGCAATTTCCTGGAAACAAAGGAGGTTAAGACAAAATTTTTATATCCAGATTATTACATTCTAGGAGAAATAAAAAGACTATTTCTAAATTCCTTCCTTTTGTCCCAAATACAAAATTAACCAGAAATTCCAAAACAGTTGCTGAACATTTCAAGAAATGGTAGAACTACTCCCTGGCAAAGAATTTAGCTCAAATTCACGTATTGGTTTATATTGCCATGGTGTAATATAGGTATGAGAGGCAAATTATGGCATGTACCTTTGCATTCTGGACACTATCATATATTTGATCTGTGTTGTGGAGAATAAGGGAGGTGTTTCAATGTTACCTATATAGTTTCATTTGTAATCTTGTAATCGGCAATATCTAACCTAAGCAATAGCATTTTAAAACAAATCTAAACTGCTCAGAATATATTTTTAATGGAGTATGAAAAATAAGATACATTTTAACTTTGGAAATCCTGTACTACAATTTGCCTTAAATGACACTGAAATTACCATATTTCAAGGCAGAATATTATTTTTGATACATTTTCTATGAAGTATATATGTAATACATATGAGTAATTCCCATACTTAAACACAAACATGCCTATTTCAAAAAATTATATAGACTTTTATTCTGTAAAAACCAAATTAAAGGATCCCATTAAATAAAGCAAGGGCTTCTGTTCATTTCATCTTAACACCGGTCCTTCACTTCAAGGGTTCTTTTAGAAAAAAAATAATTAAATAAAAATAAGTGATTAAAATAAGTAATTTGATGGAAGGGGAAAAAGAATCTTATCAAATTCTCCAGCCTACAAGGACATTTTGCTCACAGTTTCTTGGTCAAACCATCTGATGCTGAGAGTCTGGGCATACATCATCCCTCCCAGCGTCCCGCTGTCCCTTCATCACTAATTCTGAAGGCAGAGAGAGACCAGTCACCAGGCACCACGACTTCTTCCTTTCAGCCTCTCCATCAAAATAGACATCTCTTCCTACTCTTAGCACCAGCTGCAGTGTCAGTGGGCTTCCCAGATCATATTTTATTGTTTATGATGAAGGTGCTGCATCTGATCCAATTATTTTTTCATATTTCCACCTCAAAAGAGAAAGACTATTATCCTAGGGTATTCTGTTTTGCTGATGCTGAAATGGAATAAGCAAAGCAAAAGAAAAACGAGTATTTAATAAAATAATTTAAGCTGCATTCTGGCCTCCTTTTATCTTCTTTTTTTTGGAAACAGAAGATGACAAATAAAATTTCAAGGACATTGATAAATATTCATTGAATGCAATTGTGCATCTCTAATTTCCTACTAAATCCCCTTAAGTTTTTTTTAAAAAGGAGTTTGAGGAAACTCTAGATCAGTAGAAAAGGTTTTCTGATTTATTTGTTTTTAGTAGGACAATTTATTGGTAGCGATTTACCTCTACACTTGGTACTTGTCTGATCTCTAATAATAGAATCTCACCAAAGCCTATTATTATTTAGCACCTAGTAACAAATATTTTGCCGTGATATTAATCATTTAAATTTTGGGGGACAGCAATTATTAAATAACTAGAATGACACCGAAAGTTGGTAAGCTGGACTTTTTCCCCCCCATTCTTTTAACAAAACTGTCTCTATTTTATAGTAATTTGATATATAGATTTTAATAAATCTATAATAATCTATAATAATACCTATAACAATCTATAATAATATGTAATAATCGACTAGGTGATGCCTACTACAGGTTCTCAAGGTACGATCACTGGGTTAACAGCATCAGCATTATCTGGGAACTCCTTAAAATGAAAATTACTGGGGCCCACTCAGATCTACTAAATTGGAAAATAGGTGGAAGCCAGTTATCCATGATCTAACAAGCCCTCCAGGCAATTCTGATGCACCTAAAGCTTGAAAGCCACTGGCCTAATACACAACTGGGACTTAATAAATGTTAAATTGGAAGAAGAGGAGGGAGGAAGACAGAGAGAGAGAGCACACACACTTGCAAGGAGCAGAGCAAGCAACCCTCTAACACCATATTCTAAAAATGGTAACTAATGTGTACCTGAGAATGGTCTAAGTGGGCAAGGCAAATATAATAAATAGAATACTTTGAAAATAATCTATTAATTGTTTATCAATTGTTATGTAAAATGGCTCACAACTATTAAGAGTTTTCTGACTCATATAGGTTAAAGCATTGTGTATTTTTTTGTGTGTTTTTTTTTCAGAAATGTCATTCAGAGGTTTCTATAAAAGATTTAGTGAGATGACATCAGTGGCCCGTTTCTGATCTCCACTACTTACTCTAGCTATGTACACTTTGCACAGTACTTAATCGCCAGATTCCTCAGCTTTCATGTCTATGAAATGGGGATAATATAGTGCCTTCTTCCTTGGGTTGTTACGAGGATTAAATGTTAAAGAAAAGAGCCACAGTAAGTAAGGACTCCATTCACATAAGCAAATATCACAATTAATATGATGATTTCCATTGTTCTGAGTCCAGAAAATTGGCCTAGGCTCTGAGCTTCAGAGGGTCCTGGTCTGGCTCCCTCCAACCATGACCCATCCCACTGAGCAATGGATCTGCAGGAACCAGGAAAATGTGTTCAGCCAGAAGCTGTCCCCTCCCATTCTCCATTGCCCAGAATTCTGGAGTTCCTTGCCTACACATCCCATGTCTGTGTTCAGGAACTGTGAGGCCCTCCTTCTGTACCCCTGTCCTCCTGGGGGTGGACCAAGGAGCTGGTGCAGGTACCTGAAGGCCTGAGGGGTGGCCACAGGTGGCACAGCATGTGAGTGGAGTATAAACCAGAGAGCTGGAGTATTCTAGTGTAAGTATCTGATATTAAGCTTTTTGATTATAACATAAGTGCCTTACATTAAGCTTCTGATTGCTGAGGCATCATTCAAAGACATCCGTCTCAAATAACCATAACTAGATAAGAAACCAGGCTGCCCTACACTAAAGTTTCCTTTTAGAAAGCCTTGGGTAACCTAGATAGCCGGCTACTTGAGTAACTCTTCCCTAACTGTAGCCTAATTCCTGCTTTTATGTTTTAAATCCTTCAATAAAGAGTGAACTCACAAAACACAAGGTACGCTACCCTCAACCCCAATAAATGCAGAGCCCCACACCTAAGCTCACTTTTGCTCTCTCCCTCTCTTACCCATGACCTTGCTGTGTTGCCCTTGGGCATACCCTGTACCCTCAGAACCTATGAATAAGAAATCTGGTTTTTCAAAATTCCCTGAGGGTTGTTGCTGAGGTGAGTCTTAAAATCATAATAAAAACTATAAGGGACGATCCAGCCACAAAACTGGTCCAGTCTGGGAAATGTCTATAGGGGTTTGTATAGGGGTTGCCACCAGTAGTAGGGACCCAGGTGAGTGATTCAGGCATTTCTAGCCACAGTATCACTCTCCACAGTCTGAGACCAACAGACTGTGGATATAAGAGGCCCCTCATGGTGTATGGTGTCGGACAAAAACAAGAATGAAGCTGTTCCCATCACTCACACTCCCATGTCGGAGAGAATAAGTCTCAGTAGTTCAAGCATTCTAAATGCCAAGCTGGTGTTGCCCATCATTATGAAAATGTATTTGTTAAGTTAATAGAATGTATTTTATTCTCCAGTATTCTATATTGGTTTTTGAGTGTTGAATACATAGGTAAATGGTATGTAGACCTCTATTTATATTACTGTCCCAACCCCACAAAGTTTAGGGCTAGTCTTGAGTGTGTGTGTGTGTGTGTGTGTGTGTGTGTGTGTGTGGCAATTAAAATTAAAAATATCAAAAGAAGATGGTTCCATGTCTCTTTAACATAATCCCTATTCTTTATTTTGAGTTTATACTGAAACACATGCACACATATCTCCAATAGGAATTGTAAATAACGATATAAACAGAGCCACTTCAAAATGGAGTTGGAACTGCCAAAACGGAGAGGAATGACATTGCAAGTCTCACTCCTCCTCTCAAACCTTTAGAAAGTTAAAACTGGGCAAAATAACCTTTGGATTAGGCCTAAAACAGCACTGTATTCCAAACAATTCTTTGCAAAGAAAACAAGAAATCAGATATGAAAATGAAAGGCATTTTTTAGAATTAGCATAACTATGTTAGCTTAGCTCCACCCATAGAAATTCCATCCTTCTATTCATGCAATTGTTCCTCTTCCCTTTCTAATAAATACCCCTTGCCTTCATCTCCTACTGGAAACACAAATTGGGTTTCTGCCTGAATGAGTGCTTCCTGAAGAGCTATTCTTTTGGATTTCAAATAAGGACTTGTTGCCTTTCGCACTGGCCTTTTATTTTTAGGTTAACTTTACCACAAATAGATATACATCCAATATGGCTACAACGCTCACGTTTCTGACCAAGGCATTGCTGATATACAGTAAAGATATATATAGTACACTTCCAAAGAACAAAAGTGCTGTACATGCTGGAGGCAAGAAGCAAACAAACAAAAAACCCTGCAGCTCTGTGGGATAGCTATGTACAAAACACTAGTTCTCTCAGACCACAGTGCAGTGACTTTTATTGCACCCCAAAATGAATGATCCAGAGGGTGAGGTAGGATTGTAGAGATCTTGTCTAGATACTCCCTGGGATCCTCAGAGTTCAAAGCAGTAAACCCTAATGCCACTAAACTCCACCCAAGCCTATCACCTTGTTTAATCTTCAGTATAATCCACTTGCATCCTTCTTCTTAATGCCCTGAACCAAGGACTTGTCTTCTCATTGCTGCTGCCCTTCTTTTCAAAGCATTTTCACTCAGTTCTCTAGAGACTTATTCCACTATTTTTCAGTCCCTACATGCTCAGCCTCAGAGAATACTCCCTCACCTGCCTAGTCCTACCTAGAATCTGGCTCCATCTACAGGATAATGAATGCATTGCAGACCTTTCAGCATGTGATAGAAAGTCTAGATTTTCTTAAACCCTACTGTTACTTCTAGGACACATGCCGTGTATTTGCATGTGAAAAACCTTTTCTTTTTCATGGAAGAGATTCTGAAATCTAGCCCTTGGGCATGGACTTCTGTCTTCATTTCCAGCCACCCCTCCCCCTCCCCCATCCCGCTCCTAGCACAGAAGTCCCTATACCAGTGCTATACAAAATGTTGTCCATAGATCACCTACTTTTTGAAACCGGTTCACAAGAAAATAACTACACATATTGAAAGTAAACCTTCAGAATTTTACAAGTTGACATAAGTGGTTTTTCTCTGAGAACAAAGAGTTGTCGGACTCACATGGTGAGACACAGTGGCGCTGGCTATATCCACATATGGATGGGTCTTGCCTTTGTCTATCAAAAGCTTTGCCCAAACTAACGTGCATATAAATATGTTGGGGGAATCTTGTTCAAAATTCAGGTTTAGGGATGTGGCCTGAGGTTCTGTGTTTCTAATGAGCTCCAAGTGATAATGATGCTATTGGTCCATAGGCCCACTGTGAATAGTGAGGCTTCAAACAACTTAATTAGGAGATTTTCTCCAACCAGCCACACTATTTCATATGCCTATATTTTGCAAATGTGTCTCAAATACCACAAACCAAACCTCAGCACGTACTATTGCCTGTTTGAGTCACGGCTACTGTGGATGATAAAGGGCCACGTACTAAACCTGAGAAAGTCAGGGGAGGCCCGCGTGGCAGGGACAACGCGGAGACCAAAATTAACCACATGGGATGGTCTGAACATAAAAATCCCTAACTGAAAGTAGGTCATGGCGGGTAGTCACATCCTGGGCCTATAGCTTTCTTGACAAAGGAAGTAAGTCTGCCTATTGTCTTTTGCATCTAAGATAAAATATCCTTGGGAGGTCAGAATAATCCCCTTTTTCCAGACCCCTCAGGGCACAACCCACTGCACCAGACCACAGAATCCCTCACTGTTATCTTGTTCCTCGAAAATTATTAACTATCATGTACTCACCAATGTAGAAGAAGTATGGGTCTCTCCATTTTACTTTTTATCCAATCCCAGAGATTTCCCCATTTTGCTTTCTGCTGCCCCCTTAATCTACCACCAATGTATTTCATGTAACTCTGTTTGGGTCTCCTTTGTAGATTCTAATGTATAAAATAAGCTGCAAAACTGCCATTCTCCAGAGCATTTTGTTAATCTGTTGAGATTTTGCTTCCTGGCAATTGTTATCAGCTTGGATCAAATAAACTCATTAAAATTCTCTACAGGTTTGGATGTTTCTTACGTCAACACAACTCACAACTGTGCAACCTTGACAAAGTGAATTAACCTCACTGTGCTGCAATTTAAATGGTGAATAATAATTCTAGGTACCTCAGAGGATTGTTGTGAGGCTCAAGCAGGTTAATTAATGTAATACTTGGCACAATGTTTAGTTATGTTAGCCATTTAATTTTTTTATTATTATTATTATTTTTATTCCTGCCTTCTCCACTTGGCAAACTCCTGCTCATCCTTAAAGTCTTGTTCAAGTATCATTTCTTTCAAGCTATTTTGACATTCTCCCACCCCACGTAGAGTATGCACTCAGTCTTCTGTGTCCATAACCACACTTTATAATCTAACTCTACTACAGGGATATTTCTGACAGAATATAATTATTTACATATTTCTCTTTCATATCCTACTGTGCACATCTTGAGTGCAAACATTTCCTTCATCCATTTCTGTATCCTTAACACACAGCATGTTGATTGGCAAAATTAAAAAAAAAAACTGAATTTTTTATGTGAATTATCTTACAGAGCTTTCGAGGCTATAGTAGTAGCAAATGTCGTAAAATGTTATCATGCAAACCATGAAATGTCATATTTTGTTGGAAAGATTTTCCCTTCTCAAGAAATAAAATTAATCAGTAAAAATCATTTTAAACCACTAATCTAAGACTTAGGACTTGGGACTCTATGACAATTAGAAATCATTGATTTTTGTGGTGAGAGCAAGTAGGGGAAAGGAAAAGTGGAAGCTGTTTTTAACAAGAAGTCTCTGGGGGTGATAATTTGTCATTTTAAATGTGCAACATTTAAATATATAAGTCTTCCAATTAAATTCTTTAGATATTTTCTCCATTCTATCAATATATATAATTTGACTAAAAAGTAATTACTCTAGATAAAAAGAAATGTCATCCAGCAAGTAATCTAATTAAGTCATTTGTAAGGTCCTTATTTTTAAAACGAATGCAGATAAACATTTTTGGAGTTAAGTACACCTTCTGAATAATATTTAGGGGTAAGCATAAAACACTGTTTTCCTCCTCTACCCTCCTGAAACACACTGCATGCTCTAGAAACCGTAGTTTTCTGAGGGGAAATGAAGCGAGGTTAAATAAATAAGATAAACTGGAGTGAAGCCATGTAAGACTATTTTCCCAAGAACTACTTGTACGTGTCTTTAAATGAAAGTTTCATTATATCATCTTGCCTTGTCCTCTGTCCCAGCAATGGAAATGGTACAGGTAGATTCATTTAGAAAAGAGAATTCATTCAAGTTTTTATTTTCTTTATGCCTAAAGTTTTTTATGCCTGGAACTCCTTCCTCTACTTACCTTTGTTTTTCAGTGGAGGCAGTGTAGGGTGTAAATCTTTATTACATTCATTCCGTTCTGTGCAGCATTCAATTGATCTTCTCTGATGTGGAATGGGGGTGTCCTGAAATTGAACCCAAAGAGCTTTTAGTGGGTTTCCCCTAAATTCCATAATCACGTAATCTAAAACGTAAGAAATTGACACCATTTGAAGAACTCACTGAAAATTCTTACTCAAACACGTTGAAAATACTGTTTTCTATTAGGTAATTTCTTTCAAATTACCATGTATTATCCTACTGCAAGGTCTCCATTTCAACGAAATCACTACTACACTTGTAATAACAAGTGTGCACCGTATAAACTGAGGAAGAAGGCCTGACTTAATGCAATTAACTAAACTGGAATTTGAGCAAGATCTAATGGGCCACTAAGCCAAAAGTTAACAGCAAAAGTAAAAATATTTAATTTCAAAATGGAGATAGAATTGGCCCAATGAGAATGTTCAAATTATTTTCCAAATTACAAAAAACAGGCTAGTTAGTAAAACAAACAAATAATAACAACAAAAAAACCCAATTATTTTATCTTGTTTGAAACTTGACCATTTGAAATCTAGCCAAGGAAAGGTTACAAGGTGGAATCAAGTTATCTTCCTTACCCGACACTGAAAATCTGAGCCTTCCAGTCCTAGACATCCAGAAGTGACCACAGGCATCCCAGAATCATCTTCTTCGATCATTGTGAAACAATATCCATCTGTGCTAAAGACCAAACAGGCAAAGTAAGAGTGAATGAGTGAGTGAGTGAGTGAGTGAGTGAGTGTGTGTGTGTGTGTGTGTGTGTGTGTGTGTGTGTCTAGGGGAAAAGGAAATTAAGATGTTTGTCATTTGTTTCATTAGAAACAAGGAGAAGGTCAATGATCATGACAGGTTACAATCTGTTAAGAGAATCTCAAAACTTCCTGTTATAAAAGATGATTTAATTATCATAAAACATTTGGTAGTATCTCCTCTGTCCAGAAACTTGCAAGAAAGAAGGATCCACACTTTCCTTATAGCATATACCATTAGTAACCATATATGCTAATTACTAAGCACTTACTTTGGTCCTTTGCAGGGATCTCTTTCAGAAATCCAGAAAAACAACTCTGTGAGGAAGATGGTAGTATTCTTACCTTCTTTTTTTTTTTTTTTTTTTTTTTTAGGGGAGTCAAACCAATATATTCTCATTGGCAGCTGGGCTGGAGACACAGGAAGCAGGATCTACATAATCTGCCTAACAGCAGTCTGCGCTTGCCAGCCACCATCTTCTTGCTAGCCCCCATTCCTTTCCTGCTAGCATAGCCACAGCCGTTATATGTGGAAACTGAGGCTCAGAGAACTTGAGTAATTTCCAAAGGCCATATAGCTAGTGAGAGATATAACAGGGGTTTGAATCCATGCAGGTGGACGCGGTTCTACTTGCTCTGACATAGTGAAATAAACTTATCTCTTACTGAGGCATGCAAACTAAAGAGGGGTAGGAATCAGCACACCATAAGTGAGGTAACTAAGATTCTGCCTTTTGGTACCTTTGTTTCTGGGCTGGCCTGTCATATGAAAACATCAAGCTTTGTTGCAAGTAGTCTGGACTGAAATTGAGTGTGGGGTAAAGACAGACAATGGAAAGAAGAGGTTTTAATGAGACCACAGAAGGTCAAGTAACAGTATTTTAAATGTCTGTATGGGTTTTTAGATTACAAAGAACTTTCCCTTATTCTAACACATTTAATCCTCTCAAGAATGATGGAAAGTAATATTATTTCTATTTTACATGTGAGAAATTAAAGTTATGAGAGTATAATAAACTTGTACAAGATCACAAAACAAACAGTTACAGAATCAGGCCTTGAATCAAGGACCTCTTGCTTCTTTCCCACACATTTTCCACTATCTCCTCCTGGGACTGAAAATGAAAAACAAGAACTATTATATGTAGAACTATTTGTAAACAGACTTTACTGTCTTCCCAAGTTTGTGTGATAAATGCCATCAGACTCCCAATGTAAGTCATAAACCCCTACTGTATGTGCTAAGAAAATAAAGTACTAAACTATGTCTCCATCTTTTCCATATACACTCAGCATTCAAGACAGATATCACAATGCCGTCCTAAAAAGTCAGGGAAGAAAGCTCTGAATGGTATTAGCTATGATTTGTGGTTGGTCTGTTCTGTATTAGGGGAAACAGCATTCTGCCATACATTAGTCCTTCAGTTATCATCAACACCCTTAGAATTGTTTACTTGGTTTATAAGCCTCAAGTGATCCAAAATACCTCAGTTTATAAGAACTAGCACCACAAAGTTCAAACATACTGATGAATGGCTGGCTGGGAAGGGCCAGTGATAAATCTCTTTGTTAGACTAAGGTCAAATGCATGAACATGGTTGTGGAAGAAAGAATGCTTCTGAACAGGCCATGCTCTGAATTCTTTGGGGCTTCTTAGCCAATATACTGAAATTGCTATGAAAATCTAAAGCATGTAAACAACTGAAGGCAATAAATAAAAAAGCTGTCCCTTAGAAATTTACTTCAAATAATATAAGCAAACAATACCCACGTGGGTTTTTTTTTTTTATTCCTTCCCTACACATTTAGACTATATGTGTAATTTATATTTCTCTTCAAAAATAAAATTCAGGAAATATCAGAAATAAAGTCATCTTAATTTTCTGACATTAGGAATTCGCAGAGGCTAGAAAAGTTGATACAATATATTAAATCCCAAAAGATTAATTTCTCCTTAATCATGAGCTCCTCTTGCTCAAAATATGAGCATATGAAAATATCATTTTAGGCAACTTACAAGAATCAAAAAAGGGAATAAAAAAAGCTGGTAAAGCTGTTGGCAAGTTACCGTTCCAATGTCCTAGGAAATATAAAGAGACATCAGGGAGAGTAAATACAAGTTTTAAAATATACTCCCTTGTCTGCAAAGAGGATGGAGATAAAATTATAAAGAGGGGATGGAGAGGGAGAGAGACCTGGAAGAAAAGAGTTGGTGTCCCAGAAGTCATACAATCAGATAGGAATCAAATATTTAGATGGAGGACAAGCAAGAGGGTGAGAAAATCATTTCAAGAGCACTTAATCTGCAAGAAAGCAAAAATACTTTATATGTTCCTCATTGAAACTGCTATCTAGTAAGGGACAGTAACTGGAAAGTAGCAGAACAATTACAAAGGCTTAAGAATTACTTGAGAACTTTCAACAACTCTCAAGCAAGCACAAATGTAAACAAAGCTAGTCTCCAGAGTTAGAACTGAAAACTCCACCCACCACCATGAGATGGCGGCTAAATGCCACAAAAGGCAATTAACTCTTACCATAGGCTTATCTGGGGCATTCTGCTGCCTGGTTGCCATGTTCAGCCTAATTTTGAAATGTTTTGTATAGATTATTGCCCTATCATTTCCAGAGTGTTGAAAGTGATAAGAAGAGATGAAGAATAATGAAGAAAACAAAAGTAGAAATCACTGTAGACAAAATTGAAAGTAGTGATATGTATAGGAAATGTAGGATCAATCATGTAATTCCTGTAATGATTACGAATTAAAAAAAGACAACTGTGAACATGCAATGAAATATACAGATGAAGTATTACAGAAATGTACGCTTGAAACCTATATAATTTTACTAACCAATGTCACCCCATTGAATTTAATAAAAATTAAAGAAAGACACAACAGTCACATTTCAAAAATGCTACCCTTATGTTACAGGCAAAGAAAAGTAAGTGACAAAATAGAACAACAGCTGTGTACCAAGATGATCGGCCATCAACACTGAAATGCCTCTTAACATAATGTGAATTCATGAAAAAGCAAAGCACTTGAGAATTTAAAGTCACATAAGGTCAAAGTAGTGATAATAAAACTTTTGTTACAACCCTTGGATGATGCTACAGCTTCAAGTCTTCTTGAATCTGCTCAAAATTCCACAAGCAAATGAGTGTCTGGAACATCGAAGAAAGATCATCAGGGAATCAACTGCCTCAAGAGATTTTCGGCACGCCTAAGTGAACATTTTCTAGCAAGTAAAAAAAGGGGTACACCTTAAAGCTTTGAGGGACCAAGTAATATTCTTTTAAGGTGGATGTGGGTCCACAGCCTGCGAGGTTTGACTCTTCTCACTTGTGGTCAAATGCGTTTATATACAAACTTTTGGATCCCAATCTGTGCATTAGTTCTTACAGGATGTTTGGAAACCAATTTCATAATATGTCTAAAATTGTACTGACAGCATCCTCTTTTAAGATGCTCTACTTATTTTATTTTAGTGAGTATGGTGTTTATAAGGTTGACCCAAATCTTGGTCCCTTTAACTCTATTCTTCCACTAAGATCTCATGTTTCTCTGTAGCAAACTCCAGGACTATTCAAAAACATCACCAACACAGTGGAGAAGGGATTGCAGAACTTTTTTTTTAACAAGTTTAGATCTTTATAAAGATTAATTGAATTATAAAATATAAGTTTTAAAATATGAGTTTTAAAGATTTATCTGCTCTGCTCAATCAGGGTGAGAAGAAATTTTAAAGCATTATCAAAATTAAAAATTATTAAATCACTTAAAAAGTATTACTTAATTATAAATCGTTTAAAATTTTGCTCTTGAGAAAAATTAATTATAGAAATGAATATCTTCTGAAGTTCCTGTGCCCATCAGGAGTAAAAGCTCTCTTGACTGATCAATGTATATTCCATTTTTTATTTTTTTTTAGTATGTGAGGTATTGGAAGTCTTAAACGTCTTTCAAATCTCTTTTAAGTTTCAGTCAAAATAGATTTGAAAAGTCTGCTTGATTTTAGGTCATTTGTAAATAGGTCCTTGGAAACAATCTGTATTCTTTTTTGTTGTTGTTTTTAATTAAAGTTTACTGGGGAGACAATGGTTAGTAAAGTTACATAGGTTTCAAGTGTACAATTCTGTAATAACATCGTCTACATTCTGTCTTCTAAAATATCCATTTCACTTTCAAGGGAATAAAGACAGTTTTCAAAGTTTTCTGTCCTAAGTAAACTCAAAAGATACATACCACTTTCAGAGATGCTATTTAAATCATGCAGATGTTAGTCAATTAATTGAAAGAGCTGAAAACTTCTTAGAGCTCTGTTAACAGTTCATTTTCCAAACATTTATTGCGCATACAATGATTCAGGCAGTTAGATGCTGAGAAGGCAAGGCTGAGGGAGATGCAGCCTTTGCTTTGGTGGAGCTGCTCATCTATCAACAAACACCACTGATCCTAGGAGAGACAAAATAACTCATCTTCAAGGGGCAAGGATAGAAATCCTAAGCTAGTCAAGTATTTTATATGGGGAACAAAAGCAAAGAAGAATGATGGGCAGCAGTAATTACCAAAGTAATAGAATCCTAAGGTTTATGGTGTTTTTTTGATTGTTTGTTTTCTCCTTATCATCTTAGATGGGTGGATTCCAGAGTGGTAGAGGAAAAGAGGGTGAAATGTACATGGCTACTACTACTGTCCCCCTTCTCCGGCTTTTCCTCTGAGTGGTCATAGAATTGGGGAAAGGTGAAGTTATAATATTAAAGTACCAATGTGAGAAATGCTTTTTTATTACTTTATCCTTGAGAAAGCATAACTATCATACATCCTCCTCTGGCAGTCATGCTAAGGGATTTAGCATTTTGTTCATTTTTTTCAATGAGGTACACAATTATTTAAAATTAGTCTCAATTTTTACATTCAGCAAGCTTTTGCATGTTCTCACTCTTCCCCGGCCTCCCCAGTGGAGGTACCCTCACTACCTCTTACCCAGACTGCTCTGAGAGCCTTCTAGCGGGACTTCTCTCCTCTCTCTAGATTCTACCCATACTGTACAGCACTGCCTAATACATCTTACATTTTCCTTCTCTGCTCAAAAATCTCCAATGGTTCCTTCTCTATGTACAATTTTAAAGAGCCCTATAGTACTCACTTTCTATATGAAGTCCAGCAACAAATGGCCCCATTTAACATTCTCACTTATGACTAATGAGAAGCAAAAAGGGACAGTCATTCCTTGCAAAAGACTTCATCAGTGAATTTGAAATCAAAGCCTCTTCCAACTAAATGACAAGTTCTGGGGCGGGACCTGCCATTGTCATAAGTGCTACATCTTCTGAAAAAAAAGATCTTAACGCTCAGTGTTCAGACGGCCTGGGCAACAGCAGAATAAACTGGATGCAATGGAAGATGAATAAACAAATGAGAACAACACTTTAAACTCTCTGAGACTGTGGGTCAGGAGCTCCGGTTTGAATACTCATACCACCACATTCAACAAGAGGTTTCAACACCCCAGGTTAATATAAACTGTAAAAAGGCTCACAGCCCCTAAGCTTTTCCTTCTACCCTCTGTGACTCTTCAAAGCACTGCTGAAGGCTTATCTAATTCCTCATGTAGGCAGCCTGGTGTCATTTGCAAATCCTTTGTGCAAACATCCCATGCAATTTATTATACCTGCAAACCCTAAACACTGCCCAGGCAGGAGAATTGTTGGTCAGAACCTAATAAGTTAAATGAGGACATACTTAAAATTATCTCCGAAAAAGAGTAAAAAAAAAAAAAAAAAAAATTAGAAATGGATAGATTTGTGTGAGGGAGTGGAAGAACCTGAGAGAGGTGGTGAGATAGGGACAAAAATGACTATCACAGATAAAGTCAAGTACAACACGTAGGGATAAAGCAGGACGAGATTCTATGGAGAAAAAAATAAACAAACAAGGCTGAGATTCCACTTGGTAGGTCGGGAAAATAAGACAGAACAGTGACATGATGAAACGCATACAAAAAGAGTGGTTCAAAGAAACTGCAGTATTCCAGGCATGCAGTCTGAGGTCCCAGGAATAGAAGAATCTGGAAATGGAATGGGAAGGATTAACAATGCAAAGCAACATCTGGAAAGATATTTAGAAGACGTATTATCTTCAGGGAGAAAGACAAGGGTTTCACCCCTCACGTTGAATCACGGATATTAAAAAGGCTCTTATACTGTGTTCAGCATGACATATTTACACTGCATCCTCTAACACACATGCCAGTAGGCTATGGAAACAGCATGGATTTTGGAAGCAGACACATCTATCTGCACCTGATAGGAAACAAGGCCAAGAGTGACTCTGGCCTTGGTGTTGGCGGGTAAAGTGACTGCAGATACTCAGGAAGAGTTTTAACTCTCTAAACTTTGCACATGTTCTCTGAACTATCATGTGAGTTTTCAGAATCTCTTTTAAGTATGACGCACTCTTGATTTGGGCCACTTTTTGGATTATTTTCTCCAGGAAAGTGGGAGTGGTAATGAGCGTGAGCTCTAGGTAGGACACCTCGTTTGACTAAGATCTGCCTCTACAAGGCCTCAGGCCAGACAGCTTAGACTAGCCCGTATCTAAGTCTCAAGCAAACATACTTGTCTTTAGAACTGTTTTATCCAGGAATATAAGACTAGTGCAGCACCGCTCAAAATGTGTTCCCTTGTATCAGCAAACTGCTTGTTAGTGGTCTACAGGAGGTTAATACAGAAGTTGAAATTTGTATAGCAATAAATTTAGCTCTGTTGAATCTAAATAATAGAAATGAGAAAAAGGGAGCATGTAATTTGTAAGTATTTTTAAATGTATTTTTCTATCAACCTGTAATTCATTTTTATCGTACTTCAATGCACAACTTATCAAAGAGGAAAACTATCTTTCAACAGAGATAGCTTGAAAAGTACTGATTTGGAGGTCAAAGAGTAGAGTGTGGACTCACAGGAATGAAGGCACAAAGATCTGGATTTAGGAATGAAGGCAGAAAGATCTTGGTCTTAAGGCACAGGAACAGAAGTCTCCTCTGTGACTCATCATGATGGATCTCAGTGCTCAGGAGACTCAACTGGAGTCAATACCTCATTAGCAAAATGGATGTGAATTTTATTCAAGAGTGAATATTTGTTTCTTTGAGAGCCAGTGTAAAGGGTTGGCTGCTGGTCAAGAATTCAGGACTTTGGAATCTTGGCAACAATCTTTTTCATATCGGCGTGAACAGTAACTTAGTGAAAATTACTTAACCTCTTAGAGCCTCAGATTTCTCACCTGAAAAATGTAGATAAGGTTGCATTCTTTATAGGAGTGCCATGATGATTAAAGATAGGTGAAAGTAAACATGGCAGTATTTATAAGAAGCTCGATAAATATTAGTTTTCTGTTGACTTCTACAACTTAATTGATTCATGTTGCCTGTGATGGTAGACCCATTGTTTTTGATGGGTTCCAATGTTATTGGTGTTGACTTTGTTGCATTTTTGTTTTCTTTTTCTTTGCTATCATAAATCATATAATTCACAATCCATTCCTATCTGGCTTCCATCTCTACTATCACATTAAGTATTTCTCAACTACAGTTATTAAGGTCAATACATCCGAGTGCCGTATTTCAGTTCTTACCCTATTTGACCTTGAACAACATCTAGAACAATGAGCTTATTTCTTCCCTCTGGAAATGTGGCTTCAATGACACCATACTCACTGCTTTATTGCTAATTCTGAGTATCCTGGGGGGAGCCTCTACTACCCAAGCATTAAGTGTCTCAAGGCTCAGTCCTCCTCTGGTGGACTGGATTGTTCTATTTTCATTCTCAATCCTTCATACCACACCCTAGCCACAGTTTCCCCTTGACTTTGAACTTGACTATGACACTTGATTTGGTAAATGGAATACTAGAGGGCATGACACAAATGGAAGCTTTAAGACGTTGCTCCCTCCTACTTATGTACAAGAGAATATGCCCTGGCTAGAGCTGCTGGTCAAGAAGAATGAAGACACACGTGGAGAAGAGCTAAATTCAGGAGGCAGCCTGAAGCCAAGCCCAATTCATCAAAGCCCAATTCAGCTGCAGCCCATTTGTAGATCCAGAAATGAAAACAATAAATGTCTTTAGTTGTAAGCCACAGTGATTTTGAGGTTGTCTGTTTCACAGCAAAAACTGACTCATGGTTTACTCACTCTATACTCTCTCCTCAACCTTTTACCTGAGCCCCAAATCTATATCTGATTGCGTACTCTTCGGTATCTCTGCTTGCATGTGTCCAAAGCCTTAAACTCAGCACATCCAAATTGGAACTTGATTATATTCCTCTGTCCTCCTTTATTAAAAAGCTACACTATACATCTAAATGTACATTCAGAAACTTGTGAAACCCCTCTTGGCTCCCTCTCATATCCAATTCATCAACATAAAACTTCCCTTCTAACTATTTCTCCCATACATCCAACTCTCTCCTGCACTAGCAACAGCCTAGTCCAAGCCCATTTTCTCTCATATGAATCTACTTTTCAATTTCTCTTACCTCCCTGTTGTTGTTTTTTAATTCACTTTTGACTCCCCCTCTAATATATTCAATATTCTGCAACAATTTTTCAAAACAGCAAATCAAATCACATTAATCTCTACTGCTACTCCTGCTTAAACATCCCCCTCAATGGCTTCCTAGTGCTCTTAGAAATTAAGACCAACATTGTAATATAGACAGAGGTAATCTTTCCTCTGTCTTCAGGTGCAATTCCTTCCACACCTCCTCCTACTCTCTGTACCCTAGGAAAACCAGTCTTCTTTGAAACTGCCAAGCTTCTCCTTTCTACTACAGAAAATTTGCATTGCAGTTAACCCTGCCAAAACACTTTCTTCAAAATCAATTGAGGACACTTCAATGGCCTGTAAGGAAAACAGGACAAATTATTTGAAATTGGGATAATGTTGTAAAGTCTGAACATAGGACCACCAGGACTATGGTTGAAATGACACACACAGATTTATTCTTACTTAGTATAGACTCAGAAAAAGTAGTAAAATATCCCCCTAATATGCTTCTTACTGTTAGCTTTTTTCAGAAACTTTGTAGAATGCCTGATACTTTTTTTTTCTGTTTACTACAAAGAAGCAGTGTTTCTGAGGAACTACTATCTGAGCTTTGGAATCATTTTGCTTTCAAGACTCTGTGATCTCAACCTTGTTCTATCCTACAAGAGCCAAATTCCCAGATCTCTCTGGGTCCTGAATCCCTTACGTCTGATAGTAAGAAATAAGCATTCCCTACCATGCTGAGCTGTTTTGCTGAGTAAGTGAGATATGTATTTATGAATACACACAACTTTCCTCCCCATGTCATTTAGTGAATATATATTTCTTGGGCTACATATTGCATTATAGACTGGTACACTTATATCAGATCACACTTCATAGGAAACATAATAAAATAAAATAATAAAATAAAATAAAAAGGTTTCAGAAAGAAAAAAAGCATTCAACTCAGCTTCATCCTCCTTCCTGGATAATGAGGCCCCAAATGGCTGCCAGGATATTATGCCTGGACTTCAAACCTGGCAACCCATCTCCTCATTTGGGTCCATTAGCCTTCTTGAAGCAGATTCTGCTTCTCTGATATTTTAACTTCTGAGATCTGCATTTGTTTGGTTAACTCAGCCATTTCTCCCTGGGCACACTCTGGCCTCAGGCTATGCCACTATTGTCCTCACCCTGGGAGTAAATGCAGCTTTAGACCAACAAAATGGATGTTGCTGCATGAAAATGTATAAGGAAGAAAGAGGCCAGTAGTCCAGTTTCAAATACTAGAAAGCATACAAACATGACTATCTACTAAGAAGCTTATTCTCTGGTACTCTGACGATATCTTTCCTACCATCAGACGGACTCACGCAAGCTCTGTCATTAGACTGCTTCCCACAGTCAGTTCATGATTATTCCTAGCAGCTAAGGGGCTCTTTCCAAAATAATAACACTATCAAGCATGATGAATGGTTAAAAAAAAATGCTGATACTCTCTATTGAATTTATTGTGGAGACCAGGTCTTTTCAAAGAAAATAACTGGTTTTTGCTCCAGGAGCCTGGGACCTGTGTTCTGTGTTTATGTATATGTGTGATGTTTAGAAGAAGGAAGAAAAATCTCAGAGAACCATTTCAGGGCAAAACACATATCAATACAGGTACAGGTCTGAGTGTTAGTGGCATTAGGCACTATTCCCCCAAACATGCTCTCGGAAACACTAGCCTACAGTTGTACAGTTAAAAAAGTATGAGTTTCTGTTAAAACTACTTTTAAATAATTATATGACCAACCTGCAAATATTGTTGACGGAGTCTTCTGGACAGTGATGGTGGCATTTACAACGCAAGATCTTTGGACGAGGGGTGGGGGCTGTACTCTCACCGTCCTCTTTCTTAGTGCCCACATTTAATTTTCCTGAACTTCGCAAAAGCATGTTACCAAGGAAGTTTGCTGAAAAGAACAAAGAGTAAGAGTTTATTTGCCCAAAGTCTTTTTTTCTGAAGAACAGTGTGACATCAAATAAAATATTAAATAATGATAATTAAAGATTTAAACAAAACAGGTTCTCATTTTCTTACCCATAAAACGAAGCACCTACCTCATGTCCAGAGCTTAGAATGTGTATGTTACACAGTAATATTTGATAAATGTTAGCTAATATTATTAGAACATAATATTTTTTTTACACTTTACATAGTAAGACCATGTTTCATTAGCATAGGGTGCCATAGCACTAAGATAGTTTTCATATTTTCCTTCTTTACTACTACTTTTAGAAAATATTGATGCCTGAGAGCGGGGCATGCATTGATACCTATTGTATTACTGGCATTAGGGTAAAAGCTCTCATACCTGTCACTGCACAAATTGTCACCCTGAGCACAATGTTTGATTTAAAGCCTTTCTCACAACATCCAGATTGCCTATAATTAAATAAAATTTCAACAAAAATATTACCGAAAAGATTGTGGGGCTAAAAAATTCTTGGTCACAGTGCAATAGACACAATAGATGTGTACCTTGTGCATGTGTTACTTTATGCAAATAGATGTCTCCAGGCACTGGTTACATCAGACAGTGATACTTTTAGAAAAAGAGCTGTGATGATTTTTTTGTGATTTTTCTCTATGTTAAGCTAATAAGTTGAATTCTGGTTCTCAATATTACTAACCTTATGACCTGAATTACCTCAACGTAACACAAAGTAATGAAAATAAGATATTTAAAACTTATTTCTTGCATCCTTCCATACCACATCCTTTCTCTTTGAAGTTTTAAACAATAAAAATTGATTTATTATGCATGTCTACTTAGCAAATATGTATTGGGTGCCTACCCTGTTCCAGGCACAGCCTGTAAATAGGATAAATTAAACATATACAGAATTTACCATCTGATGGGAAAAGTTATTAATTGAAATGTTTACACAGAATGGTCTACACGAGAAAGGAAACATCCTCATACTATTAGAAATAGGATGCCATTTTGTAGGAAACCTTTTAAGGGAGCCATGATTTTTTCACATTTTAAATTTATTTCAATTACAAAATATAAAATTCAGCTGTAAGAATGTTCTTTGTAATATTGCTTATAACAACCCATGTTTAAAACAATAGGAGATAAGTTAGATCTCTAAAATGAGATTCCTATGAAGCCATTAAAATGCTGATGTAGAAATATATTTATTGACAAGCAAGAATACTGAAATGTAAATTTTGTTGAAAAGGGTACATTTACATGGTATCTTAATTATGAAATCCCACTCAATAACAGGAAAAGGAGCTAAAAAATGAACTTAAAATATAAAAGAGATCAAGAGAAGACCCAGCAATAAAAACCTGGAAAGCAGAGGGCATTAAGAAACTGAAGGAACAAAGCCAAGTATGCTGATCCTAAGCCAAAGGTGGAGAGAAGCCAAGAAGCAAAATCATTTTGCCACTCAAACCCAAAAGGCTCCAGAGTGGTACCAAAAGTTACTTTTAAAAGTAAGAGTGAAGGGAGTATTGAAAACAGAAGGAGGCTCAAATCTATTTTAGAAGACATGAGAACTTCAGCTACCCTTTCACAGTCCCTACAAGCTAGTAAACCTCCCTTTCCCACCCTGCATAAGACTGGAAGGATAAATCTGATACATACATTACAGAGATATTTTCCTTGTTTACCTTTTTTACCATCATTTTGAAGGACTACAGGAAACGAAGCATAGAGGTGGGCAGGGGTACCATCTTCCTGCAAACACTCAGTGAATATTTACAGTGGATGTTGACTCCTTCCATCCCCCCCCCTTCAGGGCTTCCAGAACTCAATGTAGCCTGGCTTATGCTTTCTTTACTCAGGAATCTGACAAGGTCATGAAAACTAAAATATTTAAAGAATATTTAAAGAATACTGAGAATATTTAATTTTTTAATATTTAAAGAATACTGAGAATTTGTCAGTGAAACAGCCCTGCAATATTATCCTACCATGAGGCCCACTGGTGAAAAGTTCTACCTATGTGCACAGAGCTTCCAATCAACTTTCATAGTGCTTCATTCTCTTATACATAAGCCACTAATTCAGGGTCAATAGATATATGAAGAAAGCCTCAGATATCAAAGACCAAGAACAAAACACATACACAGACAAAAGTCTCTTGAAAGAAACATTTTATGAAAGTAAATAAACCTTAGAAACTCTCAGCTTTATAAAAATATATTACATCAATGAAACAAATGTGTTGCTATAAAGAAGGTAATGACAAATAAGGAAATCTAAAAATATGACTGCGTAAATGAAAATCTCAGCAGGTAAATTGAAAGATAAAGATTAGGTAATCTCTCATAATGTAGGGAGAAACAGACATGAAAAAGTTAAATAAATTAAAGCGTCAATCCAGGAAATTTAATATCTGAAAAACAATAGTTCTAGAAAGAGAGACTTGATGAAACAGAAGAAAAATCATCAAATAAATCATGCAAGCTTCCCATACCAAAAATTATGATTTTCTAGTTTGAAAGAACCCATAGAGTACAAGAATAGACCCATACCAAGGTATGTATGCAAAATGTTATAAGGCGATAAAGGAGACCCTAAGTTTTTATATATAGAGAGATCAAGAGCGAGAGAGAAAGCAATATCTGGGCAAATTATAAATCAAATATGAGGATAGGAAAAAAGCATTTTAAGATTTTTAAGTTATCAAAAATTTACCTCCCATGTACCTTTCTCAGAAAGTTATTGGGGGAAATGCCCCACCCAAAGGAAAGTACGAATGAAAAAATCAAATACATTCCTGCTAATGGAGACCCAACTCAAGAGAAAGGTGAAGTATGCTCTCAAGATAATGGTACAGGTGGATTAATAAGGTGAGAACTATGCATTGGACCTAAGGAACAACCAGGCCTGGTTGAAGGCAAGTCAAAAGCCTTTAGGAGAGAGATCTCCAACAAGTTGAAATGAATAGAATAACTCATATATATTTTACATTTAAACCAATTGAAAGTTCAGAAATGAATTAGTGATGGGAACATAGAAAACCAAGGAAACAAATAACATTGAAATGCCTAATATATAAAGGATGGAGGATAGAAATATTAATATATGTGTATGTAGTGGGGTGAAGGCCGTAAAAGAAAGCTAAATCTTCATCTTCAATAGTAGAAGGTCAAAAGTGATGTCTAACACTGAATTATCAAGAGGTAGCAATACAATTATTTATTTAGAGATATGGAGGAAAATACCAAAAGAAAGAATATAAGAGGCGTTGATATAGTTGCTATTGGAGAGAGACAAGTTGGGAGAACACTTTTTTATTTTATTTTAAATAAGCCTCTTTAGATATGTTAAAACAAAAAATAGCAAGTTATAAAATATTATCTCATGATGATCCCACTGTAGCTTGTGTGTGCTTGTATGCGTGTGTGTGTGTGTGTGTGTTAAATGTCTAGAAGAATTCACATCTATAAGGATATTGATGAAATATATAAAGTCCATACTTCTTGTAGAAAAATATAATTATCTCTGTCAGGGAATATTAAATTTTGCATCATGAAATGTTCACTTTGCCATAATAAGGGCCATAATAAGGGCCATAATTCCTGTTTCTACATCAGCAGGAATCTATGGAGTAACAACAGATCGTAGCTGGAGCTATTTAAAAACATCTGCAAATTGCTTCTCAGTTTAAAATAGGGAAGTAATTACTCTCATATCCTGATGTGGAATGAAGAGTATTAATGAATAAAGAACTAGGGGAAAAAAATCAACCAAGGAAAATGATCTTTCCTACCCAATCTTCATTTTGATATTCATCACTGGACCAATAAACAGGGCTTGGTATTAACACTAAATCCATATTTGGTTTACCATGTTGCATGTGTTTCACGCATGTGTACTTTAGAGTGTGGTAAATCTACACACCTCATTCTGTATTGGAAGTTGTCAACAATCCATTTTCTGGTATTTTGTAGAATTAATTACTTCAGTTATTATTAAGGAAAAATACCTGAGTCTGATAGCTACAAGAAACCTTTACAGACAAATCCTGGCTCTCAAACACTAGACAAGTCAAGTAAGAGCCATTCTTTCTATAAAGATTGTAAACATGAAATATTGCTGCATAATCTTTCTAAAATTACTTAACACTTTAGCATGTAGTCAAAACATATGTTATTTTACCAGACCCATATACAAGAACAAAAAGATAAGAAAAGCATTGCTAGCTCATAATAGAGAAAGGATTTCTATAAGCTGAGTTAGATGACATCCTGAATGAGCACGTAAAGTTGCCTTCAGACAATGTGACCTGAACAAGTAGAAGTAATAAGATGAGAAAATGATTGCTTTTAATTAGTGTTATCAAATAAGTGGATGATTAAATGCAAATAAATCTGAGATGCTGTGGAGAGTTCTTCATTTGCTTTTGTCAAAATAATCAAATCAAGGGAATAACATGTAAAATTGTGCAATTGTATTTAAGAGTCAATTAATCTATGTGTGTTTAATTCCCTGTGAAATGAAAATCATTATCACCTAGCTCACAATATTTCCAATCACCAGATAAAATTAGAGTAATTGAGTGATAATTTGGAGATTAACAGACAAAGGGGAAGAGAAGCAGCAGTAGCAGAATGAAACGAACTGATCAGACTCACCTTAAAAATTGAGAACATTGTTAAAAAGAAAGATTGTAAGATCTTATTAAGGGCTAGTCCACATTTGAAAAACGGGGACTGGACTGTCTTTATCTAATATTATAATAATGAAAAGGGATTTATAAAATGATCACTTTAATATAAAGTAATACTGCATGTGAGGCATTTTGGATAAAAAACAAGACAGAACACATCAGCGAAGGCATGAAGAAAGCCAATTTACATGCATAAAAGTATACAAAGAATAATCATTTTATAAAAACATGAACTTAGCCAGATAATAATGATGCTGAAATAAGAGCAAGAAGGAAAGACAAAGATAAATATTTATGACAAATGTGACCATCCATAGCAGCAATAATGAAGATATATCCTCAATATCAGCTGTCTGATTAAAATAATTATTAAAATGCATTTTTCACATTTTATTGTATTTTTAGTATCCTTCCATTTGAAATAGGAGAAAAGCATACTTTAAGAGATAATAAAGTCTGATTTAGTCAGCCATTTAAATAATGTAACATCTTGATTTTTATTAATTAGATCCTCATGTTATTTGATTTTGTGTTAAATTTTATATGAAAGAAACTAATTATGGAAAACAATTGGAAGATGACTAACCATTAAAGAAACATTAAGTATAATTTAGTATACTGTATTTTCTAAATCAGTAAGTTAAATCTTAAAAAAAATGTTTATACCAAGGAAAGCTAAATAGTGACTGGTTTCTACTTAATTAAGTTGAATTTCAACAAAATTGATTATTTTTCCCAATAGCATTTTAGGCAATTTTGTTTTGTTTTTTTACATATTTAATGACAGAATTATAAATAAACCTGACAGAAAATATGTAGGGGAAATCAACTGAGAAAAATCACTGTGTAGAAATTTCTTAGGAATAAATACTATACTGGATAAATCACTCTTTAGGGGCTCATTCCATATTTCAGTTTCCTTCCTCTTTCCTACTCTCCCTTCTCCCTCTGTCTCTCTGCCTTTCTCTGTCTCTCTGTTTCTCTCTATCTCATGACCAATCTTGAGCTTAATAGTATGAATCCCGACACTTCAGATGCTGCCTGGTTAGCTTAGCTGGTTACATTATAGTTAACCCGGATAGTTTACTATCCACATTACCAAGGGAAAAAAGCATATAGCATGTGGAAGCTAATCTAAAACTGGTTCTCATTTTTTCAGAGGACAACCAACCATGTATTTAGGGAACAAATGAACCACAAAATTATTTCCAGACATGTGTATGTATGTGTATGTGCCCTTAATAAATTACAACTAAATTATATTCCTTATGATTTTCAGACATTAGAGATAGATTTATAGATTTCCAGGCAAATTAATCAAATTTCATGAAATAACCTAATGATCAGCATGCAATAATGTAACTTCCATTCAACTATAAAGGTTAAATAAAAAGTTAATTTTCTTGAATATCTTGAATATTTTTTCTTGGATTTATGTCACAATTTTATACGTGTTTTCAGTTATTTTGTATATATTTATATATAGTTATATATGTTTTCTAAGGCATATCTTCTTGTATAAGTTAGGAACTAAGGCAGAGTTTCTTTAAACTGCTTATTTGGAACTAGTGGACAATTACTAGCTGCAAGCCTGGTATAAACACCATCAATTTTATACGAAAAAAATTTTATATGTGTTAAATTTTATATGAAAGAACTGGAAATAACTCATTTTGATGTATATACTTCATAAATGAGTTTATTTTTAAAACATTTCTATATTTTTATATTAATATGGACTCTCCCATATGATTTTTACAGAACAATCAGAAAACAGGGAAGAACAAAAGTGAAATGTAAAAAAAAATTACAGTACGACTACAACTCTGCAACAAATGAATTTTAACTTCCATATTCATCCTAAAGTATGTTTCAGCTACATTTAATTTTAATTACTTTTTCTCAGTAACATCCTAATCACTTCAAAATACCATAAATAAAACGTTTAAACTTTTTGGTATAAAATGTTGTTTTATATGTCATACTGAAGAGAATATCAGAATCCACTGCCACATTAAACCACATAGAGAAAATATGAATACAGGTAATTTAAGGAAAATTAAATAGCAATACACAATGTGCTTAGAAATGAACAAATGTTCAAAATTCATTGAAAAAAGACAATTATTTTGTACCACAGGATCTATTAGTTATCTATTTTCCTTTTTGCAGCTTTCTGAATATCTCAAAAGTTAACAAAATTTTGAGTATCTTCACTATTCTACCCCTCTACACCAGAGGGCAGGCAAGCAGCAAGAAGAGAAATTGAAATTTTTATCACATTAGTTTGCACTTAAGTATTTTGGGTAGAAAGATTAGTGGAAGAAAATTTGGAAGTACTGAACTGGCCAGCAATGCATTGGGAATGATCCATTCTACACTTATCCATATTGTCATGATTAATAAATAATGTGAATCAATGCCCATGTCCTTTCTCAACCAAAACTGGTTTAAATACCTTGGTTAAAAACAAGTCTATAATACACAGGAATAAAACTTGAATCAGAGCTTAAAAACAATATTAATTTTTAAAATAACTTTTAGTGACTTTAAATAGTGGGCTCAAATAATTTTTATTTTCATCACTTAAACCCTGAATCATTCAACTCAGTGTAATGATTTAATTTACTGTCTATTGAGTTTACTCAGTTTTCATTACCCAACCCTCTTTAATTTCACTTAGACATTTTGAAATAAATTTTCTATGTTTTTTCCAACAAAAACTTACACACACACACACACACACACACACACACACACACACGAACAACATAAAACCAAATGATTAATAAAAAGTTGGGATATGTGCCTAAATTCTTTTGAACAGCAAGAAAATAAAAATACAATTTTGATTCAAAAATACCAAAGCAAAAATCACATGTATTAAAAGGGAGGAATAGAGCTTACATTATTAACTCTGATGTTACCTGCACAGAAATCTATCTCCTTCGAGAATTTCAGGAGTCAGAGGAGAGAGGACAAGGGAAGGTGCTGGTGGTAAGTTTCTGGGCATGCTATGGAGGGGGATACAATATCAGGTGAGGAACCAAGATCAGGTATGGTCACCGAGCAGTGGACCCAGACTTGACCAAAACATAGGGTAAAACAGAAAAAAACAGTTCAAACCCTAGCTCAGCTACTTCCCTTCTCTGTGGTCTTAGCAAGTCACTTAAACTTCCTTACAGAGGATGTGGAGAGTGGCAGCACTCATTGGTTTGCTTTGAGAACTGATGAACTGTTCCAAGGAAAGCACTAACCACACAGTTCCTTGCACACAGTAAGAGTGAATAACAGTAAATTGTTGTTTTCTGGTCTGCTGAAGTTTACTACTCATTTTTTTTCCCATTCTTTAGGTTTTTTTCTTCCTACCACAATTTTTTTTTGTTCCTTTAGTCCCTCCTTCTTCATCTCCTATACATTTCTACTTCTTTTCCTTTTCTTCTTTCCCGATACTCTTTCTCTCTTCCTGATTCTCTCTTCCTCTTCAATTCCCTTTTCTATTGCTTCATTTTACTTTTACTTTCCCTTTTCTTTCTATTAGGTTGGTACAAAAGTAATTGCATTTTTTGCGTTTTTTTTCCACCTTTTAAACCACAACTAATTTTGCACCAACCTAATAGATTCATCACTGTGCACAAAAAGTCTATGAAAAAATAGAGCCTTTTCGTTTCAAAAAACACTGAAAGTTTGTTCAAGGCCGACTAATATACTTAGTTTTCTTTTTCCTCATAGTACATTCATTTATTTAGCCAATAATCATTAAATCCATTCCATCTACATAACACAATGGCCTAGAGCACTTGACGTACCCTCAATAAAATAACAATCTTGCTGGTGAGACAAATCATCTACATGTGGAACATGGTGAGACAAATCAACTACATATGGAAAACCAAAAATTGTACATGAAAACAATAAAATAGATGTCACAATGCCACACATAATTGTCAAATATAAGCAAGTCCTAGGTGGGAGTCCATGGAAGGAAAGATTACTATGGGTGGCAGTAATCAACCATAATTTTTTATGGAAAACATAAGCACCCAAACCAGGGAGACAGACTGTTTTTCATTTCAGTGGCTCATTGTTGACACTATTGAGTAGCTTAAGAAAAACACATTCAGTTTTAAAATGTTGGAGATGTGCTGGCTCTCTATAGAAACTAGGGCTTTTATCACAACATATTTCTACATGTTTCCATTTACAGACAATTGTTTCTCTTTTCACCATACTCACACATCTACATTACCACATCACTCAAGTTCGGCAGGATAATCATGTTTTCAACATTTTACATCATAAAAGCCCTTCCAAGAGACCCTAAAACACCTGGATAAAAAGTGGAAGCAGCAATCATTCAAGTGCTTTATTGTATGAGATAGTAGAACATGACTTGAGCAAACCACGAAAAGATTATATATTACATACATGTGAACAGACAAACTATACATTTATATTTATTTCTTTTGTAGATAGAACAGAATTATGAGCCTGAGTAAGCATAATAATTGATTATGATAGTAAATATAGTTCTTTGGACATCACATTTATACTCTTTAAAGGTATACCAAACAGCAGTGAGCCTTTCCCTCAGGTTTTAATATGCTTTTGAATTTGGAGAAACGCAACCAAAATGTTCAAATAAATTTAAAATCCTTGAAAATACTCTAAACACAACATGGATATAAGTAGTTTAATAAAAGCATCAATATAAGAGATAAGAAACTTGACAAGCAAGTAGCCACGATGTTTAAAGATAATTTAACATCAAACTGAATCTATATTCATAAAATAGCATAATCACTGCTGATAGAATGATTAACAATTAAAAATTTCTCAGTATGTTAAAATACTTAATGTGTCTGTTTAAATCCACATTGTTCGAAAAGAAACTGAACTATGGTCTCTGACAATCATGTCAGAGACTCAACTAGAACTTGGCAGCCGGCCAAGCCAGGAGCTGTGGTTTTACTCAGTGACGTTTCTATCAAGGCTTTGCTTCACAGAGTTCTGAAGCTAATCAAAGCCGATGTTCAACTTGCCCCCACACCAAAACTTACTCGAGGGTTTTGCAAAGCACTCCCAAGACAGCTTGATGTGTAAATCTACTTTGAACACTCATATATGTGAAGAAGAGAAATGACAATGAAGCCAGACAGATCAGAAACCAAATCATCACATCCATGCTATTCTTTTTCCCTAAAGAAAAAACCTGAACAGCATTTAGGATCTCTCTGTTTCTAAACCTTTCTGTATCTTCCAATTGGAGAATCGTTAAAGGCTACCTTAGTAAAAGTGTGTATTGACCTAAAAACGCAAATACTGGGGGTGCCAAAAAAACATATACACATGACTTGTATTCATCTTTTGTTATCAGTATATATTGAGCATTACAATTTTAATACAGATTTTTCCTTTCTTAAACTGTGTATATATATTTTTGGCACCCTTTGTATATTGCTATTTCAAATGTTTGAGGCATAAAATACATAGAACATACATATATTTTTAAAACAACTTAGAATGTACTATTATCAACTACTATCATCACCAATAAACTTAAAGGTCTATCTCTGATTAAACAATTTGGAATAATGATAACCAGCAACAAAATGAATTAAAACAAAACCTGATATTCGAAAGCCATTATAGAGTTTTAAGAAAAAAAAACATAAACTAAATAAACAACTGTTCAAAACCTGCAGTGTTATCTACATGGCTCTGTTTACATTTATATGTTATGCTTCATAGAAAAGTTTTCTAAGACAGATAACCAAAAATGACTTACTAAATTTTTAAATTATTTAGTGAATTTTTAAAATACATTTGCCTTCGTTTCTGAGTGTAGACTTTACCTTGCTAAAACAATTTATAACCTTCTTGATCAAAAGTGAATGACTATTTTCAAAACATTCATTTGTTCTAATATTTGAATCATTAATTTATATTTTTAAATATTTTTTGTAGTTTTCAAAACCACATTTGCAAGAAAGCAACCTTGACTTTTCTCATCTGTGAATTTAGAGTTCTATGTCAGAGATAGCAGAAGAATTCAAAAAATCACAACTACAAATGATTAAATTATACCACAAGGCCTTTACGCAGCCACAACACTCTATTTGAACCATGACAGTGCTGGGAAGTGTGCAGAGGCAAGCACACATACCTACCTACCTCAACACATGTAAACGCAAAAGATAAAACCATGTATGTAAAAATTTTAGTAGTCTAAAAGTAGCTTTAATTATACACTGCTGGGACAGCGAGGCTAAACTACATTTTCTTGCCATGTGACGGTTGTGCCTAAAATGTTTGATTCCTCTTGAATTGTTCTATTTCACCCTCTATGCCAAGAAAGACTAAGTTCTATCATTTTTGTGTGTGTGTGCCAGAATTGGCTTAACTGATCTGCTTACATTTTCTAGACAGGGGTAAAACAGCCTCTGTAAGATAGAAAGCTTCTCCCACTGCTCACTTTTGATTTCTGTCTGCTTGATAGATCTTTGCCAGGTTCCCTTGGATGAGACAGGAGGAGGAGGCACAGAATTGCTAGGGGTTTCCACTAAAAAGACCAGCACCATAGGCAGCACTAATCCTGCACCTGTGATGTGTTATTCAGCAGTTAAGAAATGCAGTCCAGACTGCGGTTGCCTAATACAGCTCAGCTGTTTTTCTCAGTACTCCCTTTGATTATAAACTGGCAAGAAAGATTATTCTGGTCAGGCATTGAGCTATGTTCAGGATACATGGCATATGACAGTGGAAAGGTAAAAGAGAAAGGAAACTTTAGAATCAAAAAAATAAATAAAAAGAAAGAACAGAAAAAAAGTCACTGACCACAGTGTATTATGTAACATTTCCAGATGGTTAAAAGCTGCTTCTGATTATATGCAAGGCAGACAAATATATGACATTTAAATATCTAGAAACCTATTTTTTTATATTACCCTTTGACATTCAGAATGGTATTTTCAACATGCAATTTTTAAGTTCATTTCAAAATAAGCACGATTTCACAAAGTGATCAGCTACATAAACATTTAAAAATATTTCTTTAAAGAGGTTTACCTATACTAAATGTCAAACTCCTTTTATAATGTGGAACCTTTCAAAATGTTGCGAAAACTGAAAACCAAATGATTACCATTCATTTTATTTTTTTATTATATCCACCATATCACTTGACTCATTAAATTTTTTATGTAAAGTTTATATTTCAAACCCAACTATCCTATTAACCATGTGTGGTTAAATCAGCATAAAATATTTATTTTAACCTAGCATAAAATTGCTAGCAAGTCCAAAATGATTTAAGAAATATTTATCATATACAAGGCTGTCTACAAAGCACTTTGGTTTCACGGAGATGAAGAAGAAATGACCATTACATTCACAAAGCTTAAGATCGAACTGGGGAGAGTGGAATAGAAGTTACCTTCTCGTTGTTCTTTTCTCATAAAAGGGCCGACCATTCCCTCACACCAAAACTTTCCCTCTCTTTAACACTCTCTATAAACACAAAACCATCTGTCTCCCAGGCTCGTACCCATGCCACTGCAAATAAATAATCTAAAACATTATCCAAAAAAAAAAGATACCCTTTCCTAACAGATGGTTAAAAAACAACAAAAATTTCATTTATATAAACAAAAAGAGCTGAAATGAAGAGAACGTATCAATTTCAAAATATAAATATAATTTAAATGTATAAAGGAAATGTTTACTATTTTAAGATTTTTTGTTTTGATTAGATACTAATTATTGGTTAAGCTGAGTACTCTATAAAAAATGTTAGAAAATATCCATATGACATATGTTAGGAACAATAGGTGCAAAAGAAATTACTATATCCATAAAAACATTCTCCCTCATCAGAATTTGACAAGTCTTATAGCTTTCCCATATATTCAGACATCCTTACGGACATTAGTATTAGAGATAATACTGTATTCAAAGTTTCAAATAACACTCTGAGGCCAAATAAAAGAGGACACAGATTTAGAAAGTATGCCACAAAATGTTACGTTAATATTCTATTTCCATGATCTCGTTTGTGCATCCAAAGTAAAACAGAATGATTGAATTAGGTCCTGGGTATGTAATTCGCAATAATAATACACTCTTGATAATTTAAGACAAAACAATTATTTTTCTGAAATTATACTTAATTGGCCATTAAAATAGTGCTGAGACTCAGAACCACCATCTACTTTGCTTTGATTTATAGGAATAAGGTTGCCAAAGGACAGTCTTACTAATTTTTGGGCAGAAACACTGAAGAAAGGTCTGAATTGAGACTGCTATTATAATGATTGTGTTATCTGAAATCTGTGTCTGACACACTTTAGAACATTCTGGCCCGATGCTGCTCAGTGTCCCTTTTTGATTAACAAATGGCTTCATTTTTAAAACGTTCTCTAAAGCAATCTTATTTTTAATTTTTAATTGTATAAAGCCTAGTAGACTCAGTGACCCAGGCTCTGAACAGCCTTATTGATTTTACCTTTAAATTTTCCTTCTTTATTTACCTTACCCAATTTATATATCCTTATTTATGCCAATAATGTACCCACCCATATTCTTAGGTCAAAATGTTTCCTTCCTCCTCTTTTTAATAAATATTGGGCCTCACAATAAACACCAAAAAAAAAACAACAAAAAAACCTGAATCAAAGATTCTACATGAAAAATAATTACCTCTCATAAACCCTTTTCTCACATGTTTCTGTGTTTTGAGCCATATCAACATAAGATATCTTATGTTATATTGTTATATTGATATATTTTTGTATGTTACATTTTTTATGTTATATTTTTTATATTTTTTCACTCCGAAATATTTTGATAAGTTGGGTATATGATCTTGAATTTCAATATCAAAGCAAGAATACATACATACTTAAATCACATTCCATTTAAATAACCAAAGTGCTCCCAAACAATAATAATACTAGTATGGGATAAAGGAGAATGCTATCTTAAGTGGCCATTTCAGTTAGAAAGTCTTCCACACTCATCAAGAACATAGGACATCAAACAAAATATTTTACCAAAATGTTAGAGTTGGTACTTGAGCTATAAAGAAACCATTCTCTACGTTTACCTTCAAAATTCCCTATTCTCTACCTAAAATACCAGAAAATAATTTGGTATGGGAGGCAAGAACTCTTATTATTTCATGAATTACAGATTGTCCGCTTTAACTATTATGGTCACCAGGCCCGTTGATCCTCATTATGAACAAAGTCTCCTAGTTGTTTTTTGTTTTGTTTTGTTTGTTTTGTTTTCCCTAAGGAAAGAGCACGATGATCTTTCAGAATGAATAAGCCCAATGTATGATAAATGATTAGTTAACAAAATTATTTTCTCTCCATCTTTCCTGGCAGGTAAAAATATATGCTTTCATCATTAAAACCATAGTTCCTGTTTGGTACTAGTATGAAAATTTCCTAGTGGCTCCCTGTCTCCATCATGACATCAAAGAGCTTGACTGGAGAAGTATTACATTTGTGCTGATTATTAATTCGACAGATAATCTGGAATCAAACAAATAACTCTAACAGCTATTTCTAAAACCTTTTCACCCAGCCCTTAGAATATAGCACTGTGTGACAGCTTTTGTGCACGCCAAAATCGTGGTAAAGGACAAACTTGTCTTCCCATTTCATACCAATAAGGGAAAAAAAGCCAATAGGCGCCATCCTGAACACCACCTCCCAACTGTGCTAGGTTCCTGCCTTTGTAGAATTCAGTGTCTCCTCACTAGAAAGCAAGTACAAGCAGAGGGATCATTAGTTATGACACGTAGACGCTAGCAGATAATGTTGACTCACTTTAGGAACTATTAAACTATAAACAGTGTGCTGAAAGCCATTTATCTACATTTTAGGATAAACAGCAGAAGCCACTCAATTAAATAGATTGCAAAGAATAAGTTTCTGATGCCAAACCAAGTGAAACTTAATTTTGAAAAGAAAAATCTGTGAACTCAGTAAAAATCGATCTAGGATCCCAAGGGCTGAACTATGAAAACATTAAACATTTTATTTTATATTAATATAACAATAACATATACATATATATTATAACCTATATTTTAAAAGGCCAAAAAGTTATCAAAGTTTTTGGCAGAGTAGTGTGAGTTCAGAGGAAATTTACCCATACTTGATATTTTCTCTTATATGACAACATTTACAGTAATACCGATGCTGAGCAAATGTGTGTTATCATGGAAAGCTTTATTATCTATCAATACGTAAAAGGAAAAGTTGAATTAGGTCAGTTTTCTTTATCAGCACTATTTCGTGTATATATATATATATATATACTTCTATCTCTAGCATGTTAAAATGTTTTAAGAAAAACGCCAATCTATCATAGAACCCTGGAGATTTTATTACACAGTTGATTGGAAGGATATAAGATGTTCTTATTTCAAGTACCATACATAGGTAAAACACTAAATTTAGAACTTATTTTTCCTACTTGTCAGAAAACAAATCAAAACCTGCTCTTTTTTCACACTTCCAGATGTCAGAAGCTTTTCAAAACAACTTTGAGGTCAGAGAAGAGAACACACAGGTGTGTGTTATGTCAACTGCTGAAAGCCACTGAAGGTTAGCCTGGAATCTGATCCCTCTACCAACACATTCTTGTGGGCATTACAAACGCTCCCTGATACACTAATGCTGACTACTTTGAAAAAACATCCCAAATCTCATTAGATCTATTTTTTTTTTTTTAGCAGTATTGTTCAAAAGCATCTCTGCTAGTAACATCAACCTCACTGCTACCTCTGAGTAAACCTTTAATGTTTCTCCAATATCACCTCTCATGTTCTGTTCCACTGATAATATATCAGGTTGAACAACAATAAAATATTCAATATCAACATACATAAGTTTTTGTCACATCATGAAAACTATGACAACCCACAAAGAAATTAAATGTCAGGCTATCAGTCACAATTGCTAAGAGTAACTGGTTCACAGTAACGTCCACTTGGTCATGGGAAAACCATTATATATTTTCACTGTTTGTGTAACAAGCCTGGAACAGAAAGATGGCAGTAGCATATCAAATCTGAAATTACCAGTGCTTACCCTAAAAAAACGGTGTACTCCTTCAAAATCTCTATTAAACACAAACAACAACTTAAAAGTGACATGTTCTTAACTTATAAAAACAATAATGACTGGAAGGAAAGTCTTGCCATTAAATAACTGGGTTTCCAAACAAGACTAGAAAAATTTTGCCTACCAGCAAAATGATCCAATATTGATAGATTTCTTATGTTTATTAATGATCCATCATAATCACATTAACAATGTGATTCAGTATTTATATAATCCTTTCTTTTTACACATATACACACCCCACAAATATGACCACAGTGAGGATCCACAAGGAACAAATTATTCCCAGAAACCCTGTCTCTTCTCACCAAACGTTCCTGGTATTTTCCAAACCTAAAAAATGTCTCACTACTGAATAACCCGCCAGCTAACAATAAAAACAACTGAATCTTTAAAAACATTTTTCTTTTCTCTTCTTCTCAGTCCATCACCCAGTGCCTGAATGCTCATGCCTAGCACAGCAAGCTACTTCTCAGAGCAGGACATACTGCGGCACTCTGAGCACAGTACTGGTAGAGGCTGATAAATTTACTTGTAGATTTTATATCTACACGTCATGTTCCTCAGCTTTACTTTTCTCGTCAGTAGGCAACAACCCAGAGACCTTCACCACCAATGTTCCACAATGCATGGTAGGCTTTTTCTCTACTGGAGTAGATGAGCATAATATGCTTTTTGGATCTGATATTCTTCTCTGCCTTCCTTCTTCATTTGTTTTCCAGCCCCCAATAACTTCTCAAAAACCTCAATATTCCTGAATAACCAGATGTTCCCTTTCTTTCTGCCCACTCCCACTGAGAAGACAGAAAACACAGGTGTGGCATGTCCTTGTTTGTCCCGCTCCACTCAACACACACTTCCTAACTGTGAGCGTTTATCCTTGCTTGTCATCTTAGTGGTGCTCCCCTGCCATTTGTCTGCTGGATCCCATCTCTTATCACACACACAGGACTACAGTCTCTCTCACAGAGAATGGTTTGCCTTCATGGGTTATGAACAGAGAGTAGTTTTCCCAGCCTAGATCAGCCCATCTGAAGAAGGTTTTAGGACAAACAGAAAAGGAGTGTACTAGGAAGAAAGGGAAAAGGAACCTTGAAAGGAAAACCTGGGATGTTTACACTTGTGCCTTTTTATCATAATGTAGTAACTTGAAAAAAATGTAGTAACACATACAAAACACATAACCAAGCACCAATTCTTATAATAGGCCAAGTCACATGTGTAACAGGATAACTCCAAACACGTGTGGGAATCATGATTTCTAGCCTTCGCTATGCTACTGACTTGGAAATCTCCAGAATGCTTTGTTTGGAAAACCAGCATACCGCTGATTTACCAAATAAGGCTTGGGCAGTAAACATAGGTTCTCAGGATATGTTTGTGGAAGGAATACCGATGAATCAATTAGCTCACTAGAAAAGACTCAGCCAAACATACCTGTCCAGATTAGAAATGGAGTGTGAAGGAAATGACCCTGAGTCAACACCATGATCTCGTAGTGCCACACAGTGATACTTTTCCCATGACCACATTCCCTGGATGGGTAACAAAGAGAGTGATAATGGTGTTTCTAAAGAAAGGATTCGTGTGCAGAAAGTAGTGGCTGCTCCGGTAACCAAAACATTTCAAAACTCTGTAACATGTGAGACCTCTAACAACTTCCAACTACTTCCCTGACCTAATAAAGAATTTGGGAAAAGAACATCTAACCTCGTATTTCCCAAGACCATACATAACCACTCATGGACAGGAGGAATAAAAATAAATGCAAGCCTGCCGGGCTACAAACACAGGAAATCATTCACAACTAAGTATGTATGTCTTTATATATTAGATGTGGATGTGTATATGGGTAGCCTGACTTTATCCACCTAATTTCAAGCAGATTTTAAGCCTGACATCTACATTTACATATTTAGGGAATATTACACACATAGAATCATTTATGCTTTTGAGTTGCATTAATGAGTTTACTGGGAAAGAGATTTGACTAGACCATGTTAAATTAGAGAAAGGAAAAAAATAGAGAAAAGAAAAAAAATTAACAGGATAAAAAGCCAAAAATGAACAGCAGCTGTGAATTTCCAAAATTAAACTAACATAATTAAGTAGTCTGTAAATAACTTTCATTTCCCTTGAGCTTAGTATTTACACAAACTATAGTAAATAAATATTGAATTTTACTCTGATACAGCATATTAACTCAATCGATTAAGTTTGTTTTTAATTCTTCTCAGTAATAGTAAAATGGGAAGAAATTATGAAGAAACACAAAAAGAATAAACATCGTAGAATGGTGGTACCAAAACCATAATTCCATCCTCCATAAGGAATCTTAGGATTGTGGGTGAAGAGAGGTAGCATCAGCATGCATAAGATAGTACTATGCCCTCCTCTCTAGAAACCACCCAAAAATAGTTATCCTGAAATCTGATTAGAGGAGATGTGTTGTCTGATCCAGATTATCCCATGAATTTTCCTGTTTCAAACACTTCCAGTTCCTTTTGCTTTTTTTCTAACAGTATTAAGTGTCCCCGACACCCCCTTTTTAAATCACTTCAACTAAATTTCAGAGTACTGAGTTCCTAAGGCCTGAAAAAAAAATCTTTTAGTAATTTCGTTACTAACAAAGTTAATGAAAATCAGCCAGTAATCATAGAAGGTTATGGCTATTTACCATAATCTTTCATTTTTCTTTCTCATTTGCTTTTTGTGTTTTTGTTTTCATTGGCATCTGTGTGGGTTAAGTATTGTTCTTGCCAAAGATACTTGAGTTCTCTTAGACTGGCCAAGCAAAGAAGAATCGAAGGAGGCCAAGAAAGGATGAGAACAATTATGTGAAGAATGCTGCCAGGTTCAAAGCAATTTAGGGGTCACAATAGTATATTTGTGTATCTTAAATTACCATATCAGTGAAAATGAGATGGTAGGAAGATATGCTCTCTAACCTCCCTTTGACTTCAAACACATGATGGTTCTACAGAACTTCTACTTTTTTTGATACATTCTTTCTTCATATCTATAGCATGAAAGGAGGGTATTGAATATTATATTTATAAACTATGAGAATCCCAGTTCCGTCATTTATTAATCACATTACCTTGGGCAAGTTCTTAAATTTCTTTGGTCTAAAACATTTCATAGTAATAGTACTCACACTTCAAGCAGTTTTTCAGAGGATTAAATAAGATGTAATCATTGATCTATCCCCTATTCTGTGTTTATAAATCTTATATAATACAATCCTCAAAACACACATTTTATAGATGAAGGGATTAGGGCTGGGAGAGGCTATTTGCCTGATGACAACAAGTGAGCAACAGGCAAAGGTGGGATGCAAACTCTTGTGTCTGTGACGTAAGAGAAATGACTCCTCTAGAAAGCAGTTCTCAAAAATATTTTGTTCACAGGACCCTTTTGCAAAAATTAAAAATTATTGAGGACACCTAATTTTTGTTTGTATTTATTACAGTTATTAATATTTACCATGTTAGAAATTAAAACTAAACTCTTTTCAAATATGTATAATTTGTTAATAAATAATAATGAACCAGAAAAGTGGCACTGTTTTACGTTTTTACAAATCTATTTAATGTCTAACTTAGTAAATTAGATATCTGCTTCTGCATTAAATCTATTGCAACATGTTGTTGTGGTTGACATGTATGAAGAATATATGGCCACATGTATGTAGCTGGAAAAGAGGAATATTTTAATAGCCTTTTCATATAATAGTGATAATTTTTGATACTACATAAGAACTAAACAAGTAGGAGTGTCTTCAAGGTTCAATACAATGTAGAATCTGAAATCCTATCAATGAAATTTTCATTTTCTGATACATTAAAATCTACTGTGTATCACGTACTTTGAATGGATTTTTTACATCGAAATGCTTATGAAACGACGGGCAACGATCATCTGGAAAAAAAATATTGGTTCACTCAGTTATACAGATCAGTTCTGTGATTATAAGCTTTCCAAAATCCTAATTTTTTTTTAAAGTTTGAGTTTTACCACTCGCAATAAATACTGTCAGCTATCTTCCTTCAAGTGACAGACCCACTTCATTCATTTTTGAGAATATGTCTGCTAATACCCACATCTGAATAAATATAGTTTGTCAGTCATTCCCTCTAGTAAAAATTGTATTTCATGAAAAAATTCTTAAGGTAACCATTAATTTTCAGTATGCTGAAGAATTTCATTACGTACGTTTCACATTTTGTCACACAGAATATTAAAAAGACGTTTACTCAGAGGTTGGTATTTAATAAAATTAATAATTTTTACCGTTTCATTCACGATGTTATTAAATAAAGCTAGCTTTTTTTTGTTTGGTGTTTTGTTGGTCATTTTTTACTCTGAGTACTTGGCAGTGAAGAATATGGACGCAGTTTGGTGTTCTGTCTTGATTTGTACTAAGGTTCCATCAGCAGTTCTATCCACTATTTCTTTTGTACCATCAGTGCAAATGGTAATAATATATCATTAGTATTAAGCTTACAAATCATAGTTTGAGAACTGTCACACTAGTTGAACGACGACTGGTCATTAGAGAATACAATTTATATATTCTTTTAAAATAAGTTAAGAAATGTTGCAATGATGGAAGAAAAGGGAAAATAAGAGGTGATATTTGAAAGAAAAAAATGAAGAAATATATGTAATTATTGAAACCTTTTGAGATTTAAAGAGAGATTTTCACTTAGAAACACTAGATTGCTTACAAAAGTAGGTGTGCCAAATACATGAGAATGCAATTAGTAATGTAAATTTATGTTTTAATACTTTTAATCAGACTTTAAATGTCACAATTAAAGTACAGAACTGTAATTAAGCTAGCACCACTTAAATGCTACCAGTTATGAAATGTTGACAAACACATGAGAAAAAAAGAAATAAGCCATTAACATGAGGGTAAAACAAACAGATAATAACAGTTCACATTCTCACAAAAGTAATTAAAAAGAGAAAAATCGTTTGTCAAATATGGCACTAATCAATCCTGGTTGACTTCCTGTTTGTTTGTTTCTCTGATTTTTGGTCATAAGCTATCATAGGCAGTATTTTTTGTTTCTTTTGTGTGTTTTCTTTCCTTTTTCATATCTGAACACTGAAATGTTGACCATAGTGACAAGCTTTTCTCTAACTCTATGCAAAAATGCAGCTCAATTTTTCTGATACCCCTTTTGCCCCCCAGCCATATAATTTTCTACCTTAAGAAAGACTTTGACATAAAACTGAAAACAACAAAGGAACAAGAGAAAGAAATGAAGAAACAAAATCTCATAGACACAGATAATAGTTTAGTGGTTACCAGAGAGGAGTGGGGGAAAAGGGTGGTGATGAGGGTAAAGGGGGTCAAATATATGGTGATGGCAGGAGAACTGACTCTGGGTGGTGAACACACAATGTGATATATAGATGATGTATTACAGAACTGTATACCTAAACTATGTAACTTGACTAACAATTGTCACCCCAATAAACTTTAAAGAAAGGAGGAGATAGAAAAGGTAAAATTATCTTGAAGAAAGAAAAGAAAGAAAGAAAGAAAGAGAGAGAGAGAGAGAGAGAGAGAGAGAGAGAGAGAGAGAGAGAAAGAAAGAAAGAAAGAAAGAAAGAAAGAAAGAAAGAAAGAAAGAAAGAAAGAAAGAAAGAAAGAAAGAAAAGAAAGAAAGCCAATTCAATTAAATTATATTTTCTGTTAATATGGAGTGGAACATTGGAACATGGAGTGAGAGGAAGGTCCTAAACATTGTCTTTAACATCAATGTAACCTGGATAGCATTTACAAAAGAGATCACAGGGCTGGAGGTCATGCCCAGCTCCACTAATTAGCTGTATGCCTTTGGGCAAATTCATTAGTTTCTCTAGATCACCATTCCTCCATTTTGAAAACAGGAATAATAATGTCTACTTCTGATATAGTTGTTGCTAAGATTAAAAGAAGTCCCAGAAAAGCACTTAGCACAGGGCCCAGTGACTAAGGTAGAATAAAGGCCCAATAAATATTAGTCCCCTTCTTTTTTCAGAACTCCATGTGTTAAAACTTGACAGTAAATATTGTGAGGTTTATAACACAGAAAAGGATACACCTTTCACTCCACCTACATAAGGTTTTATAAAGTCACTACCAGAATCCAGAATCAATTTAAAGACATACCCAGTTTAAAAACACACACACACACACACACAAAAAAAAAAAACAAAACAAAAAAAAACACACAAAAAAACTTACACACACAGGTTTATTTTCAACAGCACAATAAATGACCTACTGGTATTTATACTGGTGATACCTATTGGTAAAAATTCATATTTCCAATTTCCAGTCAATTTTAGCCTCTTTCTAATTTGTTTTATAAAATGATTTCACTATTAGGAAGAAAAGACATGTAGACATTCCGTTATCATGGCTCTTGCTAGGGCTGATAAATAAATGTGGCACTGTTCAAAGAAATAACAGTACAGAAGATTATGCATCACCAATATTATCTACTCGTATTAGAGCTGTTCAGTATGTTATATTAACTTTGCTTCATATCAACTTTGCTGTTTAGTATGTCATATCGACTTTGCTTCAAAACACTTTACCTGAGTGTATTTTAAAAATAGTATGGCTTGTATGCCATATTCAATTCACTTTACAAGTTATTACCAACTGCTAGGTAATATTAGCTACTATTTTTAACAATATTGTATATCTTCACAGCATCTTACATTTTGCAAGATACTTACATGAGCATGTACACGTTTAACAAATTCAAAAATTATAACGTTGCATTCTATCACATCCACATAAAGTGTTAACAAAGTTTCATAATTAGCCTACATTTAATCATTTACCTCAGATCTCCAATGATATATAATCATGTAAAGTTAGTTATAATATTTACCATGTTTCCCCGAAAATAAGACCAAGCCGGACAATCAGCTCTAATACATCTTTCGGAGCAAAAATTAATAAAAGACCCAGTATTATATATTATATTATATGTTATGTTATGTTATGTTAATTACATTATATTATATTATACCTGGTCTTATAGTAAAATAAGACCAGGTCTTATATTAATTTTTACTCCAAAAGACGCATTAGAGCTTATGGTCCGGCTAGGTCTTATTTTTGGGGAAACACAGTAACTTCACTGAACTCTAATGTCCTATTTTTAATAGGAAGAGCATATACAGGTAATAGAGACACTCACTTTAAAATGTAAGAAGACAACCTCCAAGTGGTATGTAGAAAGTGGCTTGTCAATTAACCTTTTACTGTATACGAAGGCTATCACAGTGTGCTATATATGCTTTAGGCAAGTAAGTAACAACTGCTGAAATGATCCACAAATAAAAGAAAGAAAACTACTATTTACTGAGTACTTACCACAGGTAAAACAGTTCTAAGAGCTTTCACAAATTTTCATAAAATTTTTACCAGAGCCCAGCAAGATGGGTACAATTTTTCCCATTTTTATAAATGACTGAGGCTCAATTAAAAGGTCATAGGCTGTGCTGAGATTTTTCACTACATAACTGCTTTAACGAAATCACCTACTGATGATGATGATGATGATGATGATGATGATGACGACGACATGATGATGTGTCACCATTAGCACGTGTGTGTAGCTTTGATTTCTTCTCCCCCAATAGCTAGAATAGGTTTTCCAAATCTGCCGTGTTCCCTCATGGCAAAATACAAGGGAATGGCTGGAGCCCCTCCTTTCTATCCTCTTTATCACTGCCCCTAACCAGTACTACTGTTCTGCTCTCTGATCCCTCCGCACTTCTATAATCCATTATTTGCCCTGCTGTCTTCTAAAAATAACAGCACACATGCAAACTTGCAAAAGCAAAATAAACAAAAGGCTCTAATGGTTTTAAAGTTCTTAGGAAGGCATTCAGGGTTCTTCATGAATTAACCCAACATCTTTCCAACTTCATCTCCTACCATGGTTCTCCTTGTCCATACCTCATTCTTACTATACACACCATGTTTTTTCTATCCCCATGCCTTTGCTCATAATATTCTTTCAGCCCCTAATAGCCTCCCTCTCCTTGATCATCTATGTTCCATTTCACACTCAGAAATATACACGTTAGTGTGTCAGTGGAACTTTACCATGTTATAGCTGCTACCCTACCTTGAACAATAGTTAGCTGCACACATGTATTCTGGCCTATCAACTATCACCTTCGTATTGCAAGTAGTATAGTTTATTTATATAGAGCCACCCAATTGAATATTTGAATAATTAGCTGTGTGACAGAGTAATTACTAACCACCATGAACCTCTATTTCCTCATCTGCAAAATGAGGATAATGGCAGTATTTACTCATTCATACATGTAACTGTTTAGAATAATACCTTAAACAGAGTTTATCCCCATATAAATGTGAACAATTTGTATATTATTATTAGCTGAAATTTATGACCAAACAATATTAACTGGCTTACATATGCATTCAACTCTGATTTTTAGGCTTTGCAAATTTTTGAAGGAAAAAGGGTTAAATTTTGAGTATAAAAATCAATGTTTTAAAAGCTAGATTATAACTTTTCTAGTAGTTTTATATGAGCAAATATATTCATTATTATAATGGACTAAAAGTTAAGCCAACTACAGTGTAAGACGTTTCTAGAATGTTCCATTAATACTAATGGAGTCAGAATGGATTCCTGCAGAGCACAAAATAAACTCATACCTAAAGCAAAGCATCAGTTCATCCTGAAATTTTAATACACGTGTGGTTAAATGAAGGCTGCAAATCAAAGAAGGACTCGAAAAGAGTCCTGAACATGTTCACTGAACATTTCCATTTCTGCACACAACTTAGGAACTCTTTTTCATGCCTTCTGAACATTCTGCCATTCACACACACAAAAATTAAGCCTGTTTTACAATTGCAGGACATCCGTAGTTTAACATCTGATCTCCTTCTCTTCCTTCTCTCTTTGCATTAGACAACAACTTTGATCCTTTAGCTCTTGGCATCTACAACTAGAAAGGAAATAGACTGCAGGTTGAGATAGTGGCTGGATGGGAGAAGGAAACTATGGACCACACTGAGCTGGGAGACAGAGCCTGACTACAGCATACACCAAGAAGCCGATCAGTACTAATGCACTGAGTGCCTACTTAAAAATGTAGAAATAATTAGTTAGATTGCCTAAACTAAAGAGTCTCCATTCCAAAATGAGGACCACATGGCTAAGAATTACAAAGGCAGATTTAACAACCATCAAAAAACTAGGAGTAAACATTCAAGTACACAACAACCATTCAGTGGTAAAAGGATCATGTTCTAACATCATGATCATTACTAATAAATACTGTATCGTGTGCATATAGCAAGTGAAAATAAAGTCTCCCTGTGATGCATCTTAAAAAACTGAAGAATAAATCACAGCAGATTCACTACCATCTTCTCAAAAAACACAGATGTAGTAATCACTTTTCCAACAGAAAACAATCATTAGATGTGAAAGTTCACTCAGTTACTGTGAAACATATCCAACACCTTGCATATAGACTGCGGAGAACAGATGTTGAAAGCAGTAAAAATTCCAGTGGAAACTATGACTAATTATTATTAAATTTATGAGGCTTGTCTTAAAGATAAGGTTTGAGTGCAGTAACAGCAACTCAGCACTTTACAAAGACAAATTTAATCTTATGACCTACAGTGTGTAAAGTAGGATGGTAAATTACTTAAGAATACATGGAATGTTCTTTAGAGAAACACATTTATCAATAGAACTACAAATTTTTTGTTTCCAGGTCAGTGCTTACTTCTGCAAACGTTAAGCCACATAGAAAGAGAAATATGTAGATTGATGTTTTGTTACTTCTCTGCTCATCCCAATATTTACTTCTCTTTCATATTTAAAATAATGTTGAGCAGGCAAATAGCTTTCTAGGCCATTATCTAATTTCATGTCCAGGTATTTCTTTATTTCCATTACCAAATAACAATGATTTACATGTAACAGCAAAAATAGCATAACTGCTCTAGCTTCAAAATACCTTGCTGAACTTTAGCAATTCCTCATTCATAAAAGACCACGCTTTAAAAAGTAAATGAATATATGTGCAGGCATTCGGTATAGTCTGTGTGTCATAGTTGGACCAAGAGAACAGCTGTGGTCCAAGGTAGCTGGAAGTGGCAGGGCACAGAGCCTTAGGATCCTGGGAAGAAGGAAAGGAGAAAAACTGAAATGAAAATTCTCACCCATCAGGAGTGAGAATTCATTAACTACTCCTTTGCATCACCTTTGCCAAGAGAAAACGAAGACTTTCCTAAGGGCCCTAACAAGCACCAAAGAAGTATAAATTGAAAAGAAAGATACTCAAAACAGAGGAAATCAGTGCTCCAGGAACCATTCTAAATGTTTTTCATGTATTTACTCAGTTGCTTCTTCCAACAAGCTTCTGAGTCATGTAGTATTATTCCCCCACATAACAATACAGAAACAGTGAGAACTTGCTCAAGATTATAGGCTAGAAAGAGTTGAAACTGAGACTTAAACATCAAAATTTTGACTCAAAAGCCTGACTTCCTACCCATTGTGATATACCATACATATAAAAGTATCATTTCCTAGTATCTACAGAAAAAGACCTTCATCAAAGACAAAAGTTAATGCAAAGTTAGGAAGTCCCACATAATAATTAAATGTGTCTATTATATTCTAACTACTACCTAGGCTCATTTTAAAAAAGAATTTTAGTTCTTTTGCAGTTTCTGAATTGACAGTTCACAACAACAACAAAAAAAGAGATGTGAATTTCTACTTGCCACCACATTTTGCTTTGGTATAAAAGTGTTTCTATCTCTTCTCTTTTGAAGTGAATTTTAATGAGCCCTTAATTGTCAAAGGACTTCATAAATATTAATTAAACATTAAGAGAAGTTGTGTTTCTTTTCCCTGAAATATAAAAACAAAAAACAAAAAATAAAACAATTAAGCCTCCAGTGTGGAGCAGGCATGGAGAGACTAAGTAGAATTGTAAACATTTGGTTTTGTATTAGATGTTTATCCGAACGGTTCATATCATTAAAACACAAGACAATTCTTATTGTGGATCTCCTTTTATTTTTTGCCTTTATAAGTTCTTCATAGCATCACCTCCGTTGGAGATATTTTCATTTTTATCACTCATTTAATTCTGAATGATACAAAACATTTCACTAACTCTTTATGTCTTCTGCACCACTGAACAGTAAAAATAGTTCTGATGTTGGGAGGAAATGATTTTGATCTAAATCAATAAAGCAGGCCCAGCTATTATGAAAATACCACAAACTTTTTTCATTAAAAAAAAAAGAAAAAAACACACAAAGGTTTTCACACTGGATTTGACTCTTCAAAGAAAACATTCACCAGTGTGGCATTTTGCATCAATCTCACACTGAAAATAGGGACTATTATCACAGAGATAGGCTTCTCCTGATAAAGCCATAGCCTTAGCGATTTCCTAGTTGCCCAAAAGAAGAAGATGCCCACAAGATATCATGGCAAAGCTGGTGTTCCCAAGGTCAGCCTAGGAAATGCAAACAGCCTGGCAAGTCAAATATTAACTCACTGGAACAAATCTCTCCAAAACGCACCACATCCGATTCACGGAATCAAGCTGAGAAAGGTGAAAGAGGGAAACATACATTTGTATTTCCAGGTGTACAGTAATGATTTTTTCCCCCTTTTCTCTTACAATTTTTGTTTCCTCAATCAAGAGAGATAAACACTTAGTTTATAAAAGGATCTTTGTAAAGTCTCTGTACCAGAAATAACAGATATATCAAATTTGGAGAAATTAAGAAATAAATATTAAGAAAATGAGTATACTTATTTAATGGAGTTCCTAGTTCTACAATGTCCACTATGAGCCAAATTCAGAATTCTTAAGTCACACAAATGTTTTTAAATGTTTTAATTAAAAATAAATAGTTTTGGTTTTGTATGTGACTCTAAAATGTCTAAATAACCCAAACACCGTTATCAAATTCTTAAAATTGTTTCCTCAATTGCCTTGTATTTTTCCTAAACCTTGGATGGGACTGGGTACAGGTGTGGTGGGGAGAGGGGGCACATCTGTAATGAATAATATGGTGTGAGTACTAGATTTATCGGGGAGAACACTTTGTAAGTTACATAAATGTCTAATCATTATACTGTACACCTGAAGCTAATATAATATTGTACACCAACTGTAATTAAAAACAATAAATAGTAAGTTACACTTTGTGGCTAAATAATTATATTATGTTTATAAGAACTCACATGCTTTTTCAAATAAAATCAAAACTTGGTTTACCCAACATGTCCAGTAAACAAAGAAACATTTTACATTGTGTGAATTCAGAAACAGTTGGCATAAAAAGTGGGCCACAAATATGAAACAAGAATAGAGTAAGGCAACTCAGGGCCAAAAATGCTGAAGAGATTTTATTTTGGTGGTGTCCTTTAGATATAGTAATGATTTTTTTAACAGACTAAGCTTTTATCAGTTCATTACTTTGTGATTATGCTGCCACCTTCCTGATTAATATATATTGTGATATAAGCAAATAAAAAAGGAATAAAAAGACAAAACAACTATGGTTTTTTTTAATGTCTGTTCAATAATTTAAAGTTCAGAATAAGAAACTCAATTTTAATCCCATTTTGATCCCAATCTTCAATACACATGAAAAAATGTCTTGGTGAAGAATGCAAACCCCAAAAAACCTGTATTGTTTTCTTGATTTTGTATTAGTCTATTTTGTTCTATCAGGTTTACCTGATGGGGTCTTCTATTCCTTTACATACTCGAAATGTCTTACCCTCTCCTACATCCACAGAACTATGCCTAAAATGCTTATTGATTAAATGAATTTGAACAGATTTAAAATAGTTATTGTGAGGGTTAATTTTATGTGCCAACTTGACTGGGTTACAGGGTGCTCAGATATTTGGTCAAACAATATTCTGGTGTTTCTGTGAGGGTGTTTCTGGATGAGTTTAACATTTACTTTGATAGATTGTGTAAAGCAGATTATACTCCCTAATTTGAATGTAACGCATCTAATCAGTTGAAGGCTTGAATAGGACAAAATGGCCGACTGTTTCCCAAATAGAGGGAATTCTTCCTGGCTGACTGTCTTAAAGTTAGGACATAGGAGTGTTTTCTTCCCTTTGAACTCAACTGAATCATCAGCTCCGGGTTTCCAAAGTGCTTGCTATAGGACCGGAACTACACCATTAGCTCTCCTGGGTCTCCAGCTTGCCAACTTCAGACTTGTCAGCCTCCAGAATCATGTTTAAGTTTTAATATATATTAAATTACAATATAATTTTTAATATGTACGTCTCCTATTGGTTCTGTTTCCATGGAGAACCCTAATACAGTTATTCTTAGTTTCTTTAAACATTCAGGCTTCCTTTACGTAAATATAAAAGGTTTTTGTAATTAAATCTGAATTACCTTGGGCCCCTGAGTTGTGGTGCTCAGAATTTCTTTCATCCAATAAAGAACTGCAATTTCACTGTCAGCAATCTAGTTTAGATCTCATGTATATATTCAGAATCTGCGCTTTATTGATAGCAATCCAGGCGGTGGCGCCCCTAATGCCTCTGTGCCCTACTGAGTATCCAATGTAAGCTATGACTATGAGATCATCAACACCTATTGGAATAATGCAGTGTGTCAACATGAGAATAAACAGCTTGGATTAAATTAAAATAACTAGTCAAAGATTTCACCTTGAGCCAAGGTACACTCACCAGCTACAAGATAATCAAAGATCAGACAGAGTGATTTTGTTTTTGTTTCTATAAATTTCCTTGGGAAGTATCTTTCCCATCTCTATCCTCTATTGGCCCAGAAATCTATATATAGTAATCTTTTCCAACAGTGTTTCCCCCTTGAGAAATCAAATTGTTTAATAAATTTCTAGGGCGAAGGCCAGTTCAAGATGTTCAACTCTCTTCTACTAAATACGGTAATAAAAATCGCCAGAGCTATGAAAGCTATTGGCAAAAATCTAAGCTTAAAAATACACGAAAAACATGTTGGTGAAGAACATAACAACTTAAAATTTATATTACTAAGCAGACACATATTTACCAGAAATCTTACTTGAAATATTTAGAAATTTTTCATTACATGCATTCTGGATGTTTTACTTAAGGACTTACTCGTTTCCGGTGACTAAAGGGGAAAAAAAAAATACTTCAACATGTTTTCAATAAAAGAAGATGGCTGTGGAAGTAAAATACAGAGTTTGAGGCTAGCCAGGACAAGCTAAAGGTAAATTCTTTGCACTCTATAGGTACACAGACACTTCATCCTAAGATAAATGCCTTTTCATTCTGTCAAAATGTACCAGCAAAAACGAATCAAGATATTTTTTTTTTCTTTTCTCTTTTTAAGGTTTTCTCTTTCTAACTTAAAAAAAAAAAATCTAGAAAAGAAAGAGTAACAACAATCCATAATTCCCATGCTCATATAGGAATACAGTAATATAGGGTTTTTCCTTGTTTGATTGTTGTAAGATCACTAGCCTACATCAAGGCCCAGTGCCCTTACCAGGCACTAGTTCATAACCAAGTACCTTTTTCTGAGCTCTAGTTCTATACATTCAACTGACTACGGGGTCTCTATCCTTTTAGGCTAAAAGGTCTTACTGATCCACCAAACTCAACATCTTTAAATCTGAAGTTCTCCTTCCTCCTCCTTGAATCTTCTCCACCTATCCCTTTCCTTTCGAAATCTGTTCCCCCTTCAGTATCTCTGAACATAACCACCATCCACCCAAATGCCAAAGCCAGAAACCTGAGAATCTTCCTAGACATTGCCCTCTCTCATATCGAAAATACCCAATCCATCAACAACCCAATTATCTTAATCTTCTCAATTTTTCTGTAATCCTTCCTCAACTCTCCAGTAATGCTCTTAAAAGATGCTAAATGTGGCCTTCCTCATTTCTTACCTGGTTGCTGGTAATAGGCTCCTGATCTCTGCTGTCTGGCTCTATCTTCCTTTAAACCATTTTTACAATACAGCCAGAATTACGTTTTCTTTTTGTTTTTAATTAATGTTTATTGGGGTGACAATTATGAGCAAAATTACAAAGATTTCAGGTATACAATTCTGTAATATATCATCTATTTATCACATTGTTTGTTCACCACCCAGAGTCAATTCTCTTTCCATCACCATATATTTGATCTTTGATCCGCTTTACCCTCATCTACCACCCCCAGAATTTCATTTTCTAAAATGCATATTCATTCATTTGCTTAACTTGACAATCATTTATTGGTCACCTTCTAGGTACCAGGCTCTGTTCTAGGCCCAAGGATGTAACAATAGGGAAAAAAAGGCATAATTTCCTGTCCTGACAACTGACAAAGCTTACAGTTACTGGAGGAAAAGAGATAGTAAGCAAACAAATATGAAAGTATATTAATTATGATAAGTGCTATAAAGAGAAACAAAGCAGGGAAGGGCAATAGAACATGTTAGAAATGGTTGTTACTTAAAAGATGACAGAATTTCTTCATAGTACAAGTCATTTTTGAGAATGGTGAAAGGTAAGCTAAGAAATAGAAGAGTGTTCTAGAAAGAAAGAGAAAGCATGAGTCCTGAGAGAGAAGTGCATCTGCTGTCCTTGAGGGGGAAAACAGGTGTCATTTGTTCAGCAAGAAGAATAGTTGTAGGTAAGAAGTGAGATTAGAGAAGAAAGAGGGGCAGATCCTAGTGGCCCTTATTGGAAATTCTACGCTAGTTGCTCTGCCAAGGATAGACTACAGAGGGTAAAAATAAAAGCTGGAAGCCAGTTAGGAAGGAGAAGATTGCAGCAGTTAAGGCAAGTATTGATTGTAATTTGGATGTGGGTGATACTGGTGGAGGTGATGAGAAGTAGTCAGATTCAAGATATATTTTGAAAGTACTGCCATAACCTTAGTTTCCCAGGAAAGTAGAACCTATGACAATTATTTGAATAAAGGTAGTTTATTTAAGAATGCCATCTCAGGAAGCAGGGGTACATGACCAGGGCAGTGAAACAGGAAAGAAAACAACAACAACAACAACAACAACAACAACAAAAAGAAACGGCAAAATGAGGATGAGTTTTCTAGTTTACCCCCACTGCGTATTATGACATGAGTCTCAGTATGTCCATCCTGGGGAAAAAAGGAGAAGTGATTATCCATCAGCTCCTATACTTATCTGCCCCTTCCTTGCAAGTTGCGTAGGAGTAGAGAATGGTTCCTGCCAGAGTCCCACGTACTACATCAAAGAAGCTCTAGGGCAGGAGGCCAAGAGGTGTGGCGGGATCCAATTCTGCTTTCACAAAGCAGGGCAAGCCTTCATGAAACTGGTTGCTGCGGCTGTGAGAGCAATGAGGGTAGTTCAACGAAAATTCTGAAGTGGTACACATGGATGCCCAGTACAGACATGTTGATATATATTTTTAATACACTGTATGTACTACGTGAGAGAGAAAGAAGAGTAACGGATAATGTCAAGAGCTTTATCCTAATCAACTACAAGGATGGAATTGCCACGAACTGAAAGGGAAGGTGGTGGAAAATACAATTATGTCACTTCCTCCTTAAAAGTCAGTCATGGATCTATGCAACTCTTTAGAAAAAGTATGTGCCTTCTTCCACCTTCATCTCCTGCCCCCTGCTTACAATCTGAAATTAACAACTGACTACCTCGCACGTCCCACTCTGCAGTTACACTAAACTCCGCAGTCCTCTGGTGGTACCACACTCTCTCAGGTATCTCTGGGATTTTGCTTATGTTGGTCCCCCTGTCTGGAACTTGTTTACCTCCTCCCTTTGTCCAGATAACTCCTTATCAACTTTTAGTTGCCAGCTCAGTTGACTGCTGAGGTATTTAGTTGATACCTCCTTTTAAATCAGATACATACCTATCTGTTCTTAAAATATTCCTTGTATTAATATTTGTCTGCCTCCCCTCCAGAATGTGATGAGGGAACATTCTCCTTGGCATATTACAACATTAGAAGATAATAGGTGTGTAATGAAAGTATAGTAAATGAAAGATAAATGAATGGCTTCTCCAAGTCACTTTATATTTATTTTAAAATACAATATCCATGCCCAAAACCAACTTTTAACATGGACTATTTCAATATTTTAATATACTTGTATCATTTCATCCTCTGAGACATTAAAGGTTATGTTCAAACTCACATAAGTATTTAGTAGCAGGGCAACAATTAAATTCAATTCTTCTGATTCCCATCAGAAAAGCTGCTGCCTTTCCCCAAAATTTAGTTAACTCTTAGATAAAATCTAAGTCTAGTAAGCTCTAAGATATTTTATAGGATTGGGTCATTAAAGATAAAAAATGTCATTTCATTTTTAATACCAGCTTTCCATTTAAATGTAAAAATAAGACCATTTGAGAGTAAAATAAAATAATTCTAGTGAAGCTTAACTCTTACACATGTGACTCTCAAGGACAGGAATAATACAATTAGATTTTGTGCAGTCAGCTGCATCTCACACTTACAGGTAAAAGAGCTTTTTCAACATGTTGTCTGTTATCTACAGAACTAAAGGACATATTTAGTTAATACGGTTCTTGTAGGGCAGAGACCAGCAAACTTTTCTCCCAGTGCCTTCTTGGCTTCATTCCATTTTAATTCTGATGGAAAATGTGAGCACGTCAGTTTTGACCCAATATAGGTTTCTGTCGGGTAAACTTCTTGGCTGACTAGATTTTCTGAACCTAGTCTTTTTCACTTGGAACAAATGTGTTATTCCAGAAGATGCCAACACATCATGTGTTACTGATACATAACAAGATTAAGAGGAAAAATAAAAGCATTTAAAATGCAAAACATACTTGGGAAAAAAATTACACAGTGAAGTGACCTGGGGAATGCCCTCAACCATTTCCTAAAAGTATTTGGACAATTATCTTGAGGATTTAAAAGTATACCTAGGTCCTATTAAATCTAGAAAGTGATTTAAGTTTGTGGACTAAAATGGTATACATAAGAATCATTCTATACTTTATAGTGAATAAAAATTATTTAAGTTTGAAATTTCCAAAGTTCTACTAAGTTATCAAAAACTCTCACATTTAAATATAAGAAACTACAAACTAATAGACTCTCACATTTAATTATAAGAAACTACAAACCAATATACTCTTCTGAAATGTATAGATTAAATCAGATCACTAGATATTGTGGCATTTTTATACTTTCCTAAACTAAAATATCTTTACTAGAAAAATAAAGCAGAAGATTCCACTATCTAATTAAAACAGTACTCCTCCCATAACTGTGCTCACAGATACCCCATGAATTTCCACTACCCATGGGATAAAGTTCAAGCTTACTCACCTGGTATTGAAAAAAGCAACATAATTTAGTCCAGTGGTTCTCAAACTTTAGTCACACAGCAGTACCATCTGGATGTCTTGTTAAAACACAGATTTCTGGAGTTAGCCCCTGAGAATTTTGATTCAGTAGATCTGGGTTGGAACCCAAGAATTTATATGTCCAACATGTTCCCAAGTAATACTGATGCAGGGACCACAATTTGAAACCCACTATCGAGTTTTTGTGCACCAATTTCTACTCCCCCACCCCCAACCCCACCCCAAACTTCTAGCTCAGCATTTTCTCATCCTTTGATTTTGTTTAAACTATTCCAGTCACTCCTATGTTTATAGACTCTTGAGTTAAAAGAGAGAACTTTTACTTAACCTGTAGTCTCCAGGGCAACTGTATTTCAACTGCATTTGAATGCTGCTACAACTATAGTCCAGCTTACCTTGACTCAGCTTTAGTAACACTTGTTATTACTACTCTGATGTACAAACCTCAAGGGTCTGAGGTCCTTTTCCTGCCCTAATGATGGCCATGGTCCTGAGTGGGAGAAGCATGAGACAATATTCTGGGGAAAGAAAATGTTTTTGTTATGACTATGAATTCCTCCTATCTAAGAAGGGCTTGTCAGCGTGGGCACTTTCCCAGCCACTCTACCCCATGACAGGAAAGGCGTTTCTGCTACATTAAAAAGTAGATAAGTAATGGGCACCTCTGGTTCAGGAATGAGCCTTCCTGGACTACAGGCATGGTCTCTACTCCCAAGACAATCTTAATCTATATAGGGAGAGTTCATGATAAAGGTTCCTAGGCAAATTAACAAATTCCCATAAAGCCCAGACTCAGAATTATGAAAAGCAGCTGTCTCCAAAACGAATATCTTTTCTTTGAGTAAGCAGGATTGCAGGTGGGCTACTCTGCTAAGTTTTTAACAAAGGAAAAATAATCTCATTTTAACCAGAACAAATGTTACCTCTTAATCACAAAGAATTTTTCTCATAAAACAACTCATAAACTAATAAAATGGCAAATAAAACTGCCTCACTAAAATTCTGATTTCAGAGATAAGTATTATTATAATTGATATCAGAAAAAGCAAACAACAGTCAATGAAGGAGCCTTAATTCAGTATTCCATTTGTAGAGGATATTGTCTAGAATCAAAGTCTTCAATTATTAGGGAAAAAGGGAAACCCATAATTTTCTTTTAATGAAAAAGAGGAAAGAGGGAGTAGGTATGTATTTAATTTTGTTTCTGGTTATGTCTTTTATTGTATAACATTCTACAAATATGTAAAAAGACATTAGAGCATACTGGGTTCTCACAACTCATTTTTTATAAAATCTTTATTTTTCGACCACTAAGAAATAAAATATTATAGAATAAAGCCAAATGAGTACCAACCTCTTCTCTTCACTTATTCCTCGCTATCCTAAATTTGCTACTTATCACTCCTATGAATATTTTAGGAGCTTTATAAAAAGATAATTCACATGCCACAAAAGCCATCAATTTAACATGTTCAATTCCGGACTTTTCACATAAATGGAACAATACAATATGTGGTCCTTGAATCTGGCTTCTTTCACTTAGCATAACATTTTCCAAGTTGATTCATGTGATAGCATGTATCAGTACTTCATTCCTTTTTATTGCTGACCAATATTCTATTACATACATATACATTACACATTCATTTGGATCTTTGGGTCATTTTTACTTTTTGGCTATTATGAATGAAGCAGCTATGAACATTTGTATGCAAGTTTTTTGTGGACTTATGGTTCTTATTTCTCTTGGGTGTATACCTAGGAATGAAATTTCTGGGTCATATGGTAACTGAATGTTTACCATTTTTGGAATTGTCAGACTGTTTTCCAAAGTGGCTGCACCATTTTATATTCCCAGAAGTAGCGTATGAGAGCTCCGTTTTCTCCACATTCTAATCAACATTTGGTATCTTTCTGATTACAGCCATCCTAATAGGTGAAGCAGTATCTCATTGCAGTTTTGATTTTCCCTCATAGTTGATCATGTTGAGCATCTTTTCATGTGATTATTGATCATTTGGATATATTCTTGGGTGAACGTCTGTTCAGATCCTTGCCCTTTTTAAAATGGGGTTACTTATTTTTTATTATCGATTTTTTTAAGAGTTCTATAATCTAGATTCACATCCATTATCAAATATATGACTTGGGAATGTATTCTCCCATTCTGTGGGGGTCTTTTTTCACTTTTTTGATAAAGTGCAAAAGTTGTTTTGTGTGTGTGTGTTTTTTTTTTTAATTGATGAAATCCATTTTATTATTTTTTTATTGCTGCTGTGCTTTTGGTGCCTTGATCCGGTTACTACCTAGATCTATAAATGATATGTCACTCTTCAATATGGTTGAAAGAATTTATATTCCACTAACACTGGTTAAGCCTTCCCAATTCTCCACATTCTTGCCAAACCTTGCTAATCTCAGACTGCCATTTATTTTGCCAATGTGTTGATTAACACTCTGTAGATCATATTATTTTAACTTGCATTCCCCTATTTAGCTTTCCCCCCATGTTTCTATCTTCTTCTTTGTGAATAGCCTGTTCATGTCTTCCGCCACCATTTTTTTTGTATTTTTCTCATTTTTGAAACATTCTCTACATACAATTAATAATAAATATTTATCAGTTACATGTCCTGCAACATGTTTCCCAAGTGTGTGGGCTATCTTTTTGCTTGTTTGTGATTTACTTTGTTGAACTATTATTCATTTTACTGTTAAGAAAATAAAACATATATATTTTGTTTTGCGTTTTGGGTTTTTTTTTGCATTTTTAAACTTTAAGTTATATAAATATTCTCCTCTAACAGATGTTGTATTATACAGTTGCTAATGGAACTGACACAAGAACTAAGCTGTCTTCATTTGCATCTAGACTCTACCATGTGTTAACTTTGTGATCTGAAACCAATTATGTAACGTCTCTGAACCTGTTTCCTCATTTAAAGAATGGGGATAATAAGAGCACCTATCTCATGTTGTGTGAAACTCAAATGAGTTAATCTTTGTGAAGTGATTAGAACAATATTTGGAACATCAGCTATTATTTTCTTCTTCACATTGTCAATTTTTGAATTTTACATTTAGCTTTCTGATACACTTGGAGCTGATTTTTATACATTAGATGATATGAGGTTTTCATATAGTCCACCTGTTCCCACTGATCTCCAATGTCCCCTGTGACACAAATTGTTTTCTTTTATATATGACTCTTTACTGTATTCCATCAGTTTATGTCTACCTTACGTCATAACCACACCATTGTAATTACTATTTATAGATATAAAACTGTAAAATAATGATTTTCTATCTAGAAGAGCAAAAAGCCCTATATTGCTCTGCACTTAACATTGATAAATGCAGACATCTGTAAATTAAAAGATAAGAATGCTGATATTTGTATCCTTGGATTTGTGAGTTATAAAATTGTAAAAGAAATATGCCAGTTATTGTCTATTAGATGATTAATGATTAGTAACTATAAGAAATATATTTAACTATAAGAATGGCACTTTCTTTTTTTACCCCTAGACCTTTTCGATTATTTTGCAGATAATATAAAGTAATGATTCACTGAAAGCCATAGGAATAATAAGCAAAGAATCTAGACTAAGAAGTAAAACATTATAGAAATCTTGGGGGGGGGCAGTAAATTTGCTCAAGTATCTTGTAGGTACACAGAGATGATATGAAATCCTCAGATCTTTAAAACCCCTTAAGTAGCAAATACAAGAACAGAAGCAAAGCCACAGAACAAAAGACCAAGTATTCTCATTGAGTTTGCAAAACCACAGTCCGGATTCACAGTTACTGAACAAATAGTCAAAGGAGAGGCAGAAAATATGAAGAGAAATAGTACAGAAAATTTACCTGGTAAACACAGTTCACCAATTATTCTAAAGCATTCTACAGCAACTGCCTGAAAGTATAAAATCCCATGTGTAAATGCAAAGGATCCCAGTACAAGTGATATTCTACAATGGAAAGGAACAATAACCTTGTAATTTTAGCATTAAGAAATAAGTCTGCAGAGATGTTAGCACTCACTCTCAAGGTATAAAGCTGTAGATCACATTTCTTGTTTGCAGTTCTAGCTACTCAGGATATTTTGCAAGTAGTCTCTTTAGCTTAACATTTTCAGGAAGTCTTAGGAAGAGGAAAAAAGGACGATGTTCCATTTTTCAATGCAGGATGCAAAATTTTCTCCTAGAAAATAACTCAAATGTGTTCCTACCTTCTGTCTTTTCCTCACTTCAGATGGTGAAGTAATGTGGCTCAGAAAAAACTGTGAAAGTTGCATTCCCATGCGCACTAAATTACTACAGACTAAATGTGGCTGAACATAGAGTACTTTTTACAAACTAGTATATATTAGAATACAGAGAAAAATCAAAGCAGAAATTCTCAGCTCTGAGCTTTATTCATACACTGCAATATTTATTTGCGGTGGTGATGGTGTGTGATTTTGTAATCTGTCTCTTAAACAAAATGTTCATGTGGCAAAGACTTGGTTTTAGCTTTCTAAACATCCAACCTAAAGAACAACCCTAAAGTCAAATTTAAATGTCATTCCTAAAAGAATAGCAACTAACACTCTGGAACACTGAGTTCTGGTTTCAGTTGTACAAGTAATAGTGAGACTTTAGGGAAGTCACCTAACAACTGCATGCCTCATTTTCCTCACTTGTAAAAAGGAGAAAACAGAAGTAGATCATTAAAGTTAACTAGGTATTTTTCAAATAGAAGTGTGGGTGCCTGTAGCATGTATTTCCACTGGGTTTACATTAGGTTGTGTAGATGTTTGTTTATATAAGGGCACTTTATTTTCTGTTAAAGGAAACCTCCAGCCCCATCATTCCCCACACAAACTACTTCTGTTCTTACTTGAAAGGAAATTCCTTTTCAAGGTTCACAGTACATTAGAGACAGCTGCATTGCTGAGCTTCCTCCAGAAACTTTAAAAAGCTACAGATGTAGCCCGTGCATGACATGGATCATGGAACAAGACAATCCCATGCATTTAGACTGCTGCTTCTTTTACCCTCTTTTAATGTTATATTTTCCGAGGTGTTGCCTGACTACACTAAGTGGTGTGTGTGTGTGTGTGTGTGTGTGTGTGTGTGTGTATTTTAAAACAAGCCTCTGAGGGAACGTAGGGGTTCTAATGTGACTATTTTCACTTCTAATTTCCAAAGAAAGATAAGGTAAAATGTACATTTCCAATTAATGACATTTTAACAACAGATGGACACTACCTATTAACTTCCAAAGAGACAGTCTTCACATTAACTACACATTCCCTGACTATACATGTTTTCATACTGCACCAGAACTCACGGTGTTTGGAAAACTCAATTCTGGACTCAGAACCAGCAACACAAGAATACTAAACGGGCACGGAAGTAAGAAGTCTGGCATAGCACTTTTCCAGCAGTAGCATAACTTGGTCTATTTCCAGAACAGTCCCCAAACCTGCATATATAGCCACAAAGACAAACTACTGTCATCAGGAATAACATGTTGGATATAACTGGACATGGGTACAGGGCTGAGGAGCATGCAAATCACAATATGGTGCTTTCCAAGGGAAGTTCATAGAGTCAACCTCGAAAAGATTTCCAGGAGCCTATCAGGTGTGTAATGACTACTTGGAGTACAGAAATTACTTAACACATCTGAGAAACAGATAGGAAAATGGGACTCCCATTTCTATTTGACTCTCCCATAAATCCTTCAAGTTTATACCTGGATTGTTCCAAGTAAATCAAGACTTACTATCTCTTCTTCATCAATAGGAGCAATATTTTAATAGTGCTATGACAACCGTTTTTTATTAAAAATAGATCACACTAATGTAACATTTTATGAAAGAACATCAAAACTGGATATGGGGGTAAGTTACTCTTGAAACAAATTCTTGACAATTCCTTTTAAACACAAGTTAATACAATAGGTTCTTCCCTTGGTCAGAAAAGGGGGGAGGCAGAGGTTCTGTCTGTAGGTAAAGAATGAACTGAAATGTACTAACTCGAATCCATTGTGCACCAAATGCCTTGGGGGTAGCTTAATCCATGTGGCTTTCTGGGCTCAGCTCCGGAGTATCTGGTTTAGCAGATTTGGGACCGGGTACAGAGAATTGCATACTGCATCTTAAAAATGACCTACAGTGATTTTGATATAGGAAATACATGAAACCATGCTGTGAGGAAAGCTGCAGATTCCTTGTTTCTCAAATGGATGGATGCAGATCCCACACTGCTCACAGGTTGCTTCCTTTTCAAGAGCCATTGCAGCAAGCCCTGGGCCAGTGCTCACTGCAACATGTGCAGAAAACCCAAGTCCCACCAGTGAAGCCAGAAAGAAGCAGAAAATTACCTGATCCTGAATTCAGGTCTCTTCTGCCACATTGCACCAAGCTGCCACAAAGAAAACACACTGGCCAACTGCTATATTATTGTTGGCAAGCACCGAAATTTGCTCAAAACCTTTACAAATGAAACCCAGCTGCTTAAGCTCAATACCAGATGTCTTCTACAATGTGTGGCTTTGATAGATTAAATTGAGCATAAGAAAGAGATGAAATATATGAAAATCTAATTTGCAAGATGTTTGTCATTAAGTCTGTTTAACAAAAAAAGACAAAAAGTTTTATTTTTCAGTATAAGAGGTTAAGTAGGATAGATTAATAATATTCATAGAAGCTACTAAAATGCATGTTATGAATAAACTGCTTAGTGTATATTCATAAAATCCAAAGGCCAAAACATAAAGACAAAAACAAATCTCCAGAAATGCCCACTGAAAAAAATGTCATATGTCTGTGAAATCACATGATTTAGCATGAGGGTCCTATTCCTTTAGACCCATTCCCCAATTTGAACAAGCTTTCAGTCAGGGCATAGGAAATTAAGTAGGAAATATTTAGTGATATTCCCTGATTTCAATAAACTGTAATAATCCTATGAAAACATACATATAAGAAACATATGTGTGTGGATATGCAGAATATATGTAAGAAAGTGTGGAAATAAAAAGGCAATTTGTTTAACAACCTCAATTCAGTGGCATCTACCCTTCTGTTACCATGACATGATGGAACTCTTTTTTGTTGTTGTTTTCCAGGTCACAGCACAGTTCTCAACAGCTTCAGCTGATTTCAGAGCCTAAGTTAAACTCAGAGAGGGACTCTGATATTCCTCCAATGAGATGCTGGCCATTCCCTCACTCAAATGAGTTCATGGATACATACAACACATTACTCTCACAACATTAACCTTAAAAAAAGGCACATAAAAAGACTTTGTAATGGAATTTGAAAACAATACTCAATTGAGCATATTCACCTTAACCAAGACAAACATTCAGTTGAGATTTAGTCCCATACAAAGGTGTATAATCATTAAAATTATACACAATTACAATTGGCAGGTCATTATTTTTTTAAGATTTGAAAAAATATCTTGTCATAGTTTTCTTTTAGAAAGAAACCCCCCAAAAACCTAAACACTTTAGCAAAGAAATAGTTTGATCACACATATTTCTACAAACATAGTAACTGAAAGACAATTTCATGCAGAGTTTGCAAAACAAAACTGGCCTCAGATTTCCTGAAACTGCATGCTATTGGTTTTGACACAGCTTCTATTTATTTGAAGGACAAAAGAAATGTCCAGAAAAAAATTTTTAAGATGCCTTGTGATATCAAATTATCTTACACTTAGCTGATACCTCATCAATGCAGTTCACACGTCACAGAAATTCCATAATTGATGAAAAAGTGATGCAAGTCACTATTTCCTTACATGTAAAACTCCATTAAAAATCGTGAGGATACCAGGATGAATCTAAGAATATTATGTACCACAGGATACTCTCAGGCAGTAAAAATACTATGAACCAAAGCCAGTTTTCTGTATGTCCTCATAAGGTTTTTAAAAAGTGAATTAGATATGTACATTCATTTTACTCAGGACTTCAGAAGGGGTCTAAAGTCTAGTTTCCGATATACTCAGTCCCCAGAATTGATCAAATGAAAGATGTACACTGTTAGCCTCAAACTTTGTAGCCTGTTTGGGATTTCGAACGGGAAATTTAGAGGATATTCTTTATGAGACATTGCAACTACTGTATTAACAAAGGAGTGAAAAGTATATGAAACAATCTGACAGAACTAAAATCTGTCAAATAATTGCACTATTTGTTTCATATATTATTTTTGCCACCACCTTGATATCTTGAATTTCTATAGCATCTTTTCTTGAAATAGCAAAAAATAATCTCATACTTCTTCACTTACTGTTACAATAGTTCTGTAGAAACTACAGAAATACATTACTATTATTTTTGGTACTGACATTTCTCTAAACATATAGCTAATAAATATGTTGCTTAGTAGCCAATAGGAATCATTATAAACAAAGGAATAGTGGAAATATTCATCATGCTATTATAAATGACAGTAGCAGCTGTATTAGCTGTTTCTGATTGTCAGCCTAATCCAGAACCTCTTCCAGAAAAACATCCCCTGCCCACCATGTCTATTGTTGCCATCTTGGTACTGAGTGACTACATATCCCAGCTGGATTACATCTGATGACTACAAGGGTCAGCAGCCAATAATATTCTATCTCCAAAATATTAAATGTAAGAGACAGTGAAACATCTATCAGTTAACTCTAAAGAGCTAAGCCCAAAACCATCTTGGAATACCAGGGAATGGAGTCACTATTTTGGGTCATGTGCAAAATAATGGGTACAGCCATGTTAAAACCCTCTATATGCCACGTATTGTGCTATGCACTGGGGATGCAGCAATAAACACAATGGGCACAGTGTTTTCTTCCAAGAAGCTGAGCTTCCAGTAGGAGAGTGACATGTACAATAATAAATCATGATATGTACTATAAAGGAAAAATAAAACTTATAACGAGGGATTCTATAAGGGGATCTCATTTAATTTAAACTGCTAGGGAAACCTTTTATCTGACATTTAAATGGATAAGCAGAGTGGATATGCAAAGAACTTTCTAGACTGTGGAAATGACATATGTAAAACACCTGAGGGAAAAAGGTTTGGATCATCTCAGGCAGTAAAAGCCTATGTGGCTGATGATCAATGAGTAGTGAGGTGAGGTGAGGTGAGCTGCAAAGGGCGTCAGGGGCCAGCTGGTATCAAACCTTGAAGGTCATATAAAGATCTGGATTTTATCCTAAATGCAAGGAGTGTCCATTAAAGTATTTTAAACAGAAATAAGGGAAGAGACACACAGGAAAGAAGAGGGGAATGTCCATGAGGCCCCACGGACACACAGATGAAGGGAAGCTCAGGTCCTCAGGCCCTGGGTTCCACAAGTCCTGTGTTTCCTTTACCTTCTCTTTATATCTCCACTCAGTTGCTTTCTCTACTTAAGTTTCTGTTCTTTATGACCAAAATATCAATATTAATAATGTGAGTTTTACAGGGATAATTAATTAATTATCAAAGGAATTTCACAGAGATGATACCAAGCAGAGAAATTACTTAACCCCAAAGACACAGATTCTCCAAGTGCTAAAAGGAAAATGGTGGGGCCTCAAAATAAGAGGTTATTTTTAGCTCACAGTCACAAAATCATCCTCAGATATTTCAATATTTAAATTTCACAAAAAATGCATAAGATGACAAACTAACTGTTATACTTATGGAAAAAAGTCTAATAACCAAGACCATAAGAGTCCATCCGGACCTAAAAGGTAGTGTAAGAAAGTTTGATAGACAATTTAGCTGATTAAGATATTTTCCTACTCATATAATTAACTGTCAGTACTTTGTCTTATTTAAATATGTGACCAATGTCCCAAATGAATTCTAAAGTAAATATGCTTTTGAAAATTGAGGGGAAAAAACATTTCATAAATTTGTTCCTGGCAGTTCTAATAAAAGATTTTAAATGTTATTTCAGATTCAATTGGCTTACAAATGCAAAAAAAAAACCCAAAAACCCAAAATCTTAATTTGAATTACTCTGATCTTTCTAATACAATTTTTCTTCCAGAAGCTTTCACATATTTGTAATTTAAAGAATAAAAATTATGTGTGCATAATTATACATGCATATGTATATATCTGTAGATATAAACTCATACACACACACATATATACATGACTTACATATATGGCTTCGGCCACTATTTAAGTAACATAACTAATTTATCATAAAAAGGTAAAACTAAATAATTTGAGTTTATACTGAATAGCTTTGTGAATGTCTATTGACAAATCTACTTTGCAGAATTTAAGTTGAGAACTATAGTCACTTTCCTCCCAGGTAACTTACCAAAGAGATCAAATTTCTTACATCTGTGATGCTCACCACAACTTGCAGTTATTGCTGATTAATAGGCTGAGATTAATTGTGGAAGTGCCACATAATAGCTGTAGTAGAAAACATTTTAAAGACAGAACCGCATTTATGCATTTAACAGCTGCGTCGGTCTAACAGTTCAGATTTTCACTACGTTTTGCCATATGGTAACAAGGATCATTTTTCACTTAAAATATTACAAAAAATTGATGCCCTATAGCAATATTAACATTCTAATTTTGAAAGTACATATTCACAGCCATGTTGGTTATCCTCCTGTTACTCCATTACCTATTTGCCTTAATTCTACTTAAAATATTTAATAGCATCAATTTTTTGAATTTTAAATTAGTCTCAACCAGATCAAACACAAATATTGCAATAGAAAACCTATGGAATATGACCTGCGATGAACAGGCAGGATGTAAAATCTGGGATGTATAAAACCGTAGGAGCCATAGAGATTAGGACCTATTTTTGTTCATTGGGTTTGGGGGTTTTCCTGTATTCAAAAAGAGCTAATTCCTACTTCCTATCTCAGCTTTCCCTCCCTGTAACTCTTTATGATGTAGAATTACACCTAAACACAAAAAGTTGACTGCCAATTGTGATTCTCATCTGATTGCTATAATAATTTATTAGCATGCTTTTAAGGGGAAAAACACCGTGGAAAACTTCACATATACATTTAACAGGAAACTAAATAAAAATCTCACCTTTTTAAATTGCCAGAACATGAGGCCCATCCATGCCAGGAAAGGCGGATTGTTGCCATCAATGTGTGAGAGCAACAGAGAGTCCTTTAGTTTTCAGTTGTGGATCTATCATCTTTATAACTTCCCTAAATCCCCTTCAGCAGAACTAAAGAAGAATACAGTGACCAAAAGGATGCTTTAATATTGTTTGCACAGGGCACTCTATTCATTAGGATTGTGTGATTCTCTACTGTGTTTTGAACAGTGAGAAGCAGGGCGGTATAAATGCCTTAAAATAATACATTTCAAGTAGAAATGAACATTACAGATTTTCAATATTACAGGTCATATTTTCACTATTAGAAAAAGGAAATCCTACGTTTCATGATCCCTACCTTTAAAAAAATGCATTTCACTATGTTCCAACACACACACAAAAAATAAACCGCGAGGTTCAAAACTTCTACCAAGATGTACCCTTGCTTTCCTTTTTCTAAGCCTGTGTCCCCTCAAGTGAAACATTTAAGATAAGATTTAAGCAATGATAAGATGTAGACTGATGAATCACCCTACACACACGCCCCTAGCTCCTCCATTCCAAGTAGGAAGAGTTCTCCTTTCCACTTATTTCGACTTTGCAGAGCTTTGTACCATTTAAGGTAGAATTGCAATATCACACATATGCCTTCCATACAGAACTTGCAGGTTCCCATATATTTAATTAACAAAATATTTTTTTTAGCCTGAAGTTCATACAGACTCTCTAAATGTCTCAAGTTGTCATTTTGGAAACACATTTCCTTTAAGTAAGGATTTAAAGTCTCTCAGATCGTTAATCATGGCTTTGTCATTCACTTAAGAGCCATGACCACTTCATTTGTCTGTTTACTTATTTTTGGGACCATCATTCTCACTGAAGCACATGCAGAATTAAGGATCTAAACATTACAAGATGTCAATGAATATTTAACTTTGATAGTTAAAGTTGTTTAGTCTTGGTTAAATGCACAGTCTCTCTCTACAGCACACTCTTTCTTCATCAAGGCAAAATCATAAAAACCATGAAGCTTACTTTTTATAGAAAGTTACAGGTAGAGAAATTCCTCAAAAAAAAAAAGTTAAGATCACTGATAATCTGGGAATATAAATTGGAATTCAGTATGTTAATCACACTACAATGAGATAGGGGATTTTTAAAATTTAATTTGTCTCAATTGCCAGCTTGGTTGTCTCCTATTCCCGCATACATTAATGTTACTAATAATCATACTAATAATAGCAAAACCTCAGATAATACCATGTACCAGACACTATTCTAAAATGTTTGATGTGTATTTACTCATTTAGCAATCAAATCAACCCTATAGTAAGTATTAGTATTATCCCTGTTTTACAGTTGACAAAATTGAGGCACTAATAAGATACCTCAGTTGCAATCACACATCTACTAAGTGGTAGAGCTAAGATTCAAACCCAGGCATCCTGGGTCCACAGTTCATACTCTTAACTACTATGCTATGGAATAAATTAGTAGAAACACACACACAGACACACACACAAAGACACACAGACATACACACACACACGTGAAAGAGCCCTGGAGAGGGATTTCAAAAGGCTATGTTACCTAGAGGAAGGCAAGGAATGTCTCTGGGCTTCAACTTCCTCATTGGAAAGATAAGACAACCATGCATTCTTTTCAGGTATATTCTAAGCCTCACATTTGTTATGCAAAGATACAGTCTATAGCACATGACCGCTTTGCTTCTTACTGACATAACTCAATCACGAATTCAGGTACTCATGTGTTTCAAGGAAAATGCTAAAAAAAATGAAAAATAACTCTCACGCAATCAAAAAACAGTAGTTGCATGAATACAATATAAGAATTTCACCTCACATATATCATGTTTTGAGCTTCCTGAATCACCGTTAAGAAAGAGTTTTCCTGTGGGCCTTCCATTCTCTTCTAAAAGGTACCAGATTATAACAATTTTTGAAAAAACCAGGTAATTGAACTACCTATTGTTACTTCATATCAATACACAAACCTCCCGTGCGTTACACTCATCTATACCAGACACTGAAAGAATTTTTCCATGTAGCCAAGCTATAAAATATAATATTTTAATAGCATCATGGAATACTTCGAGATTATGAAAACATTAATCTTGTAAGTGCTAAGCAAAGGTAGATGCCAATTGATAACCCATACTTCTCAAACAAATAATATTGCCAAATTGGTTCTATAAAATGCATTCTCAAGTATATGAGGTTGAATTAGAAATGCATTTTGGTCTCATACATATTCCCTTTGTCCCCTGACTTAATTTTATAAAGCTGCTTTCTCCTTATTTCCAACCTCATACTCTCTCACTGCAAATCACTATTACAGATAGCTATTTCAATTTCATTGTTATCTTTCTTCTAACTTGAAAATAGTTCACTTACTTTTATAATTCCTCGTTTTATTTAAATTTTTAAAATAATTTTTAATAACTGCTCTCCTTTAGTCAACCTTACTTAAACTAGAATAACTCTTCTGAACAAAATGATCACGAAGCAAGCTCCTATTCTTAAATGTGGATACCCTTTTGACATATTCGCAAATTACAATTATGGCCATTATAAAACTAGAGATTTATTCATTGCATCCATATAAAAATTCAAATGACCTACAAAGTTAATTAGCTAAATTATAAACATCTAACAGTACTAAAATGATCAAAACAAAGTTTATTAGAATTGTTATTTTCTTAAATTCTTTACAGATAAACTGTCACAGTATGTTGACAATCCACTTTATACTCAAAGTTCCAAACTGGGTTGCATTTAATTCTTAATTGCTAGAGAAAACAGAAACTTTGAGTCCTTTTAAAATTATTCTAATATACGATCTAGAAAGCTTTGCCCTAATAGAGAAAGTAGTAAAATTACAGAGCAGTTGGAGGATGGGGTTTGCAAATGGTTAGCCATTGAACTTCTGCCCTGAACTTTCCTTTCTGTGATAAAAGCCACAAAACCAGATATTCACAGAGCCCCCTGTCAGCAGCACTGTACTGTGGGGCGCTGAGCTTACCCCTCGTGTGCACAGACAGAAGAATGAGCAAGGAAATGTAAAGCTGCCGGTTGAGTTCCTCCAGCCAACCCATTGCAGCAGGAGAGCAGTAAAAGTGACCTGCCTGTGTGCGCCTCCTGTTTCTTGCCTTTCCTTCTTTAACTGAGACTCCTCTGCTGCCACTCTTGTCAGAGCTTCAGGCAAACCTGCCAGCAAGCATGAGACGGGACCGTGAAAGACAAGCCTGTTACAAACTGGTTCTGTCAGCAGAGAGACTTCAACTGATCACCTCGTGGTGAGGATAACAAAGGACGGTGCGGACCCCGAGCAGGATTGTTTTCTTAAGACGGCAGCCTGACCCGGCTGCCCACACAGGGTCCCGCACGGGCGCGGCTTCCCTCTGCACTGGCCAGCCCCAAGTCCCCCACATGTCTCAGGCAGCTATGTAGGAACTGCAAAGCGTATTGCACCTATACTTTGCTGTCATAAAATAGACTATTTATTCAGTCAAGGGTTTTTTGTTTTGTTTTGTTTCGCTCTGCTAAAATTGTAACTGCTTGGGAATTGTAGAAAGACAAGGAGAAATAAAATGTTTGATTTAATAAAATGCTGAAATATTGCAACACATCAAGTGTCACGTTATGACAGTTTTCTCATACTCTATCTACCTTTAAATAATGAAGCAAAAGCTTTTGAATCAAGTGCACAGATATGAAAAAGGGTCACACGTAAAAGACATCCTTTATGAATATTTCAAGTTAAAATATTTCAGTTAAGCTATCACTTGTTAATTTTAAATGACTATGGTTTGAGGTTTTCCTCTATAGAAAATAACTATGAACCTCAACAATCTTATGCAATTAAAACCACTGAGTTATTCATTTTTCAGATTTTAACTGTAATTGTGCCTCAGTGTAAACTATGAACATTTTGTAAAATACGCTTTTCCATGATATTCTGAGTGACCTTTTTCTACACTAAAAAACTTTTTTAAAGGCGATTGTTTTCTTTACTCTGAGAACTGACAATAATAAAAACAGCCAGAAATATAAATGACTTGTCAGTATGTGTAAAAACTGCAGTGTCACCATAGACAGATACAAACAGAAGCTGTTACTAAAGATTCATGAGTATGAGAGCATAGACATTTTTCAATGGTTATACCGAATATATCATTAGAAGTGTTTACTTGATTATTTTAAGACTTAATTTCTTAGAAAAAAATATCTGCCATCTTGTCATTTTTAAGAGATACCCCCACTCCGCCACCACACACTAGAACCTCCCAGCACTGCCCTACTAGATGCCATTCCAATCTATTCTCTAGCTTAGGGTAGCCCAACAATTGCTTTTCATAATTTTAGAAACACTACAATCAATCTAGCACACACAACTCACACTTTCATGAGATGAAATTTAGCAGAAATACGCTGTTTTTAACCATGAAGGAGAAATCCTGGAATACCCTAAACTTAAGAAACTACACAGTTTGTATTTCACAGAAGCCATACAACTTACTTGTCAGAAAAAAATGGAATTTGGGGGTGGTGAATGAGGTAATCTTTCAGTATCATTTATCCACATCCTTTTAACCTAAGAAGGGAGATTGAGGCATACTAATATGAATAAGAGTGATTAGGAGCAGAGGGATAACATGTGGGAAAATCAGAAAAAATTCAAGCAATAGAATCTCTTGTTCAAACATTCTACATTGGGCTCAGAGCCACATCACAACATGGTTCCACTGCCAATTTGGAACCCAGCCTTCAGCTTTGGGATGAGGAGTGAATGGCTGAAATATGGGACAGCTCCCACTGCTCGCACTTCCCCAGTATGGGCATCCATAAACGGTTCAAAGCATAAAGAGAGAATCGTTATTCTCTCCTTAGAATCCTAATTCCGTTAAAAATTAAGTGAAAAATGTAAGATATCTTAAGACCAAGTGTCTTCAAATGGAATAAAGATGGAACTTTAGACTAAGGGGTGGATTAGACTGGGCCACAAGACTTGAAGGGAGAGCTGGATGCTGAAATATGAATTGAACTTATATGTACAGCATTGGAGGAGATGGAAAAGGAAGAAAAAGGATTAGAGGTAGGATGAAATATTTCATTTGTGTAATAACATGAGAAGAAAAATCTTACTGGAGGAGAAGCTATTAGTAAATGATTGGAGAGAAAGTTAGACTGAGTGGAACCAGATTGCACAGGAGACTCTGAATGTGTGTTACAAAGTTTGGACTATATATTATATAATAACTAAAGGTTTTTGAGCAACTGGCTTGATGAATAAAAAAAAAACGGTTTGAGATTTCAGCACATAGGATGAGTTCAGCACATAGGAAGAGAAGCGAAAATTAAAGTGTGAGAAGAGGTTTCCAGTTAGTCACAACAGTTATCATGTTTCGGTAATACAGATTTCTTTCTTTCCTTTATAATACTAAGAAATTCAAGATGTATCCCTATTAATTCCCTCCATTTTACCTTTATTGTTTTACATATGCTAGGTGGCAACAGTGAAGGAGATGTTCTATAAAATGCGTAATTAGTTTCCAGACAACTAGGCTTGAAAGGTACAATGAAACTCTTATACTCCTAGGTTAGGTTGGAAACCTGGCTTAGCAAAACAATCACGATTTGCATATGATTTAGCCCACTCATCATAAAGTACACACCAAATGGGGCTTCAAAGAAAGCTCTGAGAGTATATTAAAAGAAAGGTCTCAATTTGAAAATATACACATGAGAGAGGGCCAGGAAAGACAAAAGGACTACAAATAGTACCACCAATATGAGTAGGATATGGCATTGCTATGTATCATTTGTAGAATTCTTACACAGACCCACTGATTAAAGATTTATGGAGTCTGTGCTGTGCAGTAGAAAGCCTATTTGTGTTATCTGTATAACCTGGGGCGAATTATTTAAACTCTCTGTTCTATAGTTTGCTCATTATCTAAATTTTAAGATTGTTACATGTATTAAACAAGTAAATTAGTATAAACTACTGAATACTGTGCCCAGAACACAGAAGGGCATAAAAAAAATGGTCAGCAATTTCCTGACAACTCTCACTAATCACTCCTCTACCTCCTGACCAAAAAAATAAACAAACAAAACAAAACCTTGTTAAAAATAATGTTCTTTAATGTAACATTTGCCAAATTGTTTCTGTCATAAATAATGTGATCACTAGAACAAGGATACAAAATATGTCTTACATTAAATCATTTTAAAAATTCGAAGGCAAAAATTCTGCAAAAGCAAATATTTATTTAATCAAGTTATTTTTACTCAATCCATGAAACAGTCACGTAATTGAAGAAGTCCACAAAAATAGTTTTAAATTATGCTACTACCTTTTTAACAATTGATTTGTGACTTCTTTTCACTTCGCACCTCCCATATCTCCTGATTTTGTGTATCTATACAGTTTTTAAACTGTATTTGAGAGACTGTGTCTATAGTGAGTGGGATATGAAAATGTTAAAAAGTACATGCCTTCTGGACAAACTTACCCTGGAATGGGTGAAGACAAACATAATCAAATAATGACAGTGCAATACAGTAACTGCCTGCCATACTGAAGAACATGGGAAGTACAATGGATAAAGATTAATTCAGAGTAAAGATGGGGACTGGACTTGTGGAGCAGAGGCAGCTGAATAGGTCTTCAAAGATAAGTAGGAATTCAGCAGGTAATGGTAGGGCAAAGGAATCCTAAGCAAAGAGAACAGACAGTACAGACATTTATGAGTAAGAAAAAGAGCAGTGTTTGCAGAGAACATGAGAGACTGAGAGAGTGGATATGCCTAGAGAGCAGTGAAATTAGGGGTGGAAAGTAGACTGGGAGAAATTGGGCAGAGCCTTATGTCTCATAATTTGGTTTGATCTGATTTTATCCTACAGTCATGGGAGTCAATGCCTTCATTTCTGGGGGGAGGTATGTGTACAGTTTATTTTCTATTGTGTGAACTGACTGTAACTACTTCTTGCAGCTGATTATATTTCCAAAGAAACTAGTAAAGTTTTTGAGACAAGATGAAAAATATTTTCCTTTTTTCTAAGAATATGCAACAATATCCTTATTATCCTTAATGAGAACAATGAGGTGAGAGTTATTGTCTTCCTTTCTTGAACATCACTGCTAATATTATTTGGAACAACATCTAGTTTTTAATTAAACTTCTGTTCAAACACACAGGCACATAAACACAACAGCTATTTCCTTCTTCTTATTAGAAGCTACAGTATTTTATGTTCCTACCATCCCACAGAGCTTTGCACTAAAATATTTTTCAAACTTTCATACTGGTTGTGACAAAAATATGAAAGTGCACTCAGAATTGCACTAATTGATTTTGTTATTCTGATTTTTAGCTATACACTTGCATAATGATATAAAAATGCAGCCTACCATAGGGGTGGGATGTACAATAGAACTCAAGTGAACAGAAACGTTTTTCCTAACTTCAGAGTTTATAAAAGTCCACAACTTCGGCCCGCATTCAGGCTGCCTCTTGCCTCCCCACCCGTTCTAATTTGCAGCATTCCACATCACTAGTCATTAACCCAAAGCTCCCTTCAGCTGCACAGTGAAAGACCATCACTTCATTACAAATAAACAATCCCTTCTTCCCTCCAACGAGTGACACATTATTCTGAGCACGTCTTCTCTCTGCTTTCATTGCTCTGCCAAGGTCCCCATGAGTGGGAAGGGGTAAAAAGAGAGAGAAAATATCCCACAACTTGTCTAAAGCATGGAGAGGATGATTTGTGTTCTTTCTGACGGGATATGACTGTCACTGTTGATCTGCTTTCAGGCCTAGATTACATGTGATAAGGGCTGACCTTCTTTAAGCATTCACACATTATGCACTCATGGAGAGCAGGCAGGACACAAAAGTCCTTCAGATGTTCTGGGCATCAATCAAGTACACAGCATGGAGCCTGCCAAACTTTTCTTCCATTTACTCAGGGAGAGGAAGAAGGGATTCCAAGACAGACTTAATCAAGTTTAAAGCTATGCCCTAGTATATTTGGGGAGACCATTGTTATTAAAAGAGTGCTGTTTGAAAAAGAAATTCTCTATTGTTAACATTAGTGACCAAAAAAAGTTCACACACAAATAGACAACCAGATTTCACTCCAGCTTTAAGTTTTCAAAACTTTTAATAGAAACTAGATCTCAATGGCTTTAGAAGATTTTTTTCTGAAATGATAGTTCATTAGGTATATATTTCAAAAACTAAAAACATAATTTCTTATACCAACCATACATCAAAGGCATCTTTTTTGAGGAATTTATAAAAGTAGTGGAGGATGTACATTTGTTATTCAATACTCTGCACATATTATAATATAAACTAAACACCAATCAACAATATAAGCCATTTTTCACCTAATACAAATATTATCATTATTAACAGTTTAGAACCCCCAAATTATGGAATAGACATGACAATGTCTTCTGATATCTCGGAGGCTTTCAATGCTGGTCTTTTATCTTTGCTATTCTCGCAACTCATTAAAGGGATTTGAGACGGCTTTTGAAAAAGAACAAATAAGCCCCAAACTATATTCTTCTAAAACACTGTAACACTGTGTACTTGGAGGGCATAATCTGATCATCAGCACAACCAAACTCCTAAGAGCAAGATGCTTCGTGGAATTTTATAATAGAATGTCTTAAACCTACGACAATGTCACTTACCTAGAGATTGCAGAGTTCTTTTTAAAAGCTCATGTAAGATCATAAATATAACAAGGATATGCACAGCCTGAATACAAGATAAGCAGACTAAACTCAAAAAGCAATTGACATTAAAGAGTAAGAAGAAAATTAAAGGCAACTTACATGATTAAACTACTAATGAAAATTAACTCAGTGAATCTGCTAAACTAAGCTCTAAAGATAAAACAAAGAGAAAGACAAAACAAAACAAAACAAATTGCCCCAGGACCCCTTAACCCTGTACAAGCATATTCTGTTTAGCAGTGTTACTCAACTAATGGCTAATAAGGTCAAACTTGTACCCTGGTAATAGGGAACCAAGTGATACATGAAATGTGAGATTATTTTTTATATTAATCAGTATACAGTAATTCATCACCTGGTCAATATGATTATCTCAGACCAAAAACTAAAACTGAAAGAGAGGTAGATCTCCTAACAGGAGTTGGGAAGCAAGGAATCCAGGGAAGGCAAATTATTTTTAGACAGAATATAGGATGATGATGACAATGATGAAGATGATGATGATACATACCACTTTGTGAGCTTTTGCTATGTGTTAGGCACTATGCTTTGTACCTAACATATATTACCTCCGTTAATCCTGCCTCCCTGTACACTAGGTAATATCCTCCCCACTTACAGATGAGAATACCAAGTGTGCCTGCACCAAACGAGGCCCGGAACTGGTTGAGATTGAGTATCTCACTAGTAGGGACCTACATTTTGCTCTGCAAGAAATAACCAGGGCAGAAACAGTCCATTCAGTAGGTGAAGGACTCAGAGACTTTGGGGGCTGGTGAAGTTCATTCAGGGAACATGACTGCCAGAAATTCTGAGGGGTGAACCAAAAAAGGGATCAGATACCCCGATTCCCAAATCTGCTGATTCAGAGCAAGGGGACACCAGACACCCTGGAAGCCCCAGCAAAGCATTTATTAGAGGTCAGTGGTTTCAGACCCAATGGAAGACGGAAGTGTCCTCCCGAGCATGTGTATTATTTGTTTATAAAAGATGATGACACAGATACATATCATTAATTTAAAGCAGTCCCTGCAGCCCTTCAATGCAGGTATTATCAACCACATTTTACAAGAGAAGCAACTAAGATGAGCGAGGTACCTTGGAATTGAGGAAAGAGGTGTTTTTTGTCTCCCCTTGAGTAGGCTTGTGCTTTAGGAAGTATAGTGAGGCGACTCTGCAGGCTTAGGAAAAAAGAATGAGTTGGTGAATGAAGTCATCAAAACTGTGTAATGCAGTCCTCCCCTCAGCAGATGAGTCTGAGTTTGTGTTAACAAAGAGGCTGTGGTCTTCACACCGTGAGAAGGTGGTTCTAGATCTACTGTGCCCCACTAACAAGGATCTATGTAGGTAAGAAGAGGCTTTTGTTGTTTGTTTATATAACAACAGACATATCCTAGTACCGTAATTTTTAACAGTTTGGCCCTGGACTCCTCAGAATTAGTTATACACTATGAAAATCAAGAAACACTGAAGCTACTAACTTGATGTACCTGAAGCTGTATTCCAGAGGTATTCAAAGGATATTTACTTTTTATTACATTTGTGCTAAAGCATCCCTGAGCAGAAAATCAAAACTTCTAGTACCTGTTCGCATCCCATGCTAGCCATTATAAAAATGGGAACATAGTTTCATTCATAAATCAATTCCATAAAGAAGATTACTACACTTTTATCCTAAAGTCAATTGTGCATTAAATTCATGCAAATCCAACTTGAATATTAAATAAGTAAACTAAAAATGAAAATTTAAATAGAAATAATATCAGTAAAATTTTATTTTATTTTGCATGTTGCCTCACATCTCCGTCTGAATATATGTTAGAAATAATGAAGGTGCACATTAGTATACATATAAATGAAATATAAAATGAGTTAAGTATAGCTCTTATTTAAACTTGAAGAGTCTATGCTTAAGTTCACACACCATATAAAGACAGCTCCTAGAAAATCTATTTTCCACTATTTGGAAAATACCTAAATGTGTACATAAAGAATTACATGATAAAAAGTTTCTTAAAGTAAAAGAAAAGACATTCATATCAAAGAAAAGTTTTGTTTTTATTTAGCATATATGAGCCTTTCCATAGAAAGTGTCAACAATAGTGCTACCAGTGTATGATGCACACATTTCTTTGTGGTTTTTTAAAAATTGATGCTAGAAGAAATACAAAGATTACAAAGTTAATTATTTTTTTTATTTATAGTGACATTTATAATCTATGTGCATGTAAAAAAAGTATTTTCAAAGAAAAGAAAAGAAATAATAATGCCATGATTTTCAGTTCAGATTCATGGCATGCTAAACCTTTTCATCTCTCTACAAGCCAGAAGTCAACTGTGTGTATTCAAATATTTTCCTAATGACAGATGGTTGATACCAACAGGATGCCTGAAACATACCGTATCCCAAATATATATAAATAAAATTCCCTTATCTTCCTTCACCTGTCCTCAGATATAAAGCACAGCTGCTTAGTGTTTTGAATTTTTTTAATGAGAACTAACAGTTTTTGATAATCTCATTAAAGCCTTTCTAGCAGGCTCCATACAATGAGAATTTTCACAAGACTGAGGGTTGGTTTGAATGTTGAACCTAGTTTGTAAAACATAAAGAAATGAAATGAACCCCCCATGTATATGGGGGTTATATATTATTCAATCAGAGAATGTCACAAACAGTGAAATCAGACTTTAGTCTTAGTGAAACCCTGTCTTTCTGTGCTCTACCAAGAGCATTATGACAAAATCAGAGAATACTAAATGTATTTCAAATGACAGAAGTAAGATGCTTAAATCATGGAAGAAAAGAAGATGAGCTTTAGAGGATGATCACAATAGATAAAATCAGCGACATAGACACAAAAATAATTCTCTACTAGTCTGATGCAAACAAATAAAAGTGTAATACTATTCTTGTTTACTACAGAAGCCTTAGTTACAGAGGCATTCCTTTATCTGACCACCTTGGTCTACATTTCTTATTTTGGTTATTCAGCAATTTCTGTGGTTGTGTCTGCTACTACCAACCACCCCACTGAAAAGTGAAAAATGCGGTCCAACAATGAGTTATCTTAAGGATTATGCCAAATGAAACACTCAAATTCAACCTTAACCAAAATGAGTGAAACTTATATTTATCCACATGATTTAAGGCCCATTAAGATGACCAATCTGATTTAAACAGTCACCACACTTGACACTCAGGTCTCCCAAAAGTTTACAGTGGAAGCACTTCAACATCCTCAAGATATCTTATTAGCACCTCCACCAAAAGATATGTAAAGAAAAAAGAGAAAAAGAAAGTTCAGAAAAAGTAGCTGCTCTTTTAGAAACACTTGTTTAAAAACGATTTTCAATATTTTACAATAGTGCTGCCAGTGTACGATACACACATTTCTTTGTAGTCTTTTAAAAATTGGTGCTAGAAGAAATACAAAGATTACAAAGTTATTTTTTATTTAAAGTGATATTTAAAATCTATGTGCATGTAAAAAAAAAGTATTTTCAAAGAAAACAAAAGAAATAATAATGCCATGATTTTCAGTTCAGATTCATGGCATGGTAAACCTTTTCATCTCTCTACAAGCCAGAAGTCAACTGTATCTGAAACAATATGTGTATAATCAGAAACTGACAACTGAATGACAAAATATTTACTTCGCTCTATGAATTCAGGCAAAAGAACTAGAAATAATTCATCATAGTTTACTTTCTGCCTCTTCTATAAAGAATCTTGCCTCACTTTGCATCGATTACGTAACATTATCTTTTTATGTTGGTTTTTACAGTATCTCTTTCCAGAAATTGTTATAAATAGAAATAGCCTATAGAAGGTAAGCTTGAAGTTTTTCTGCATTGTATAAAAAGCGATAGATTGACTTCATCTTGGGCTCCAGAAAATACCACAGCTGGCAATCCTAGAGTAGATGCTTATGATGTCCATGTGAAGTCCTTATAATGGCTTACAAAACCCTAGAAGAGCTGGCCTTCAATTATCTTGTTGGACTCTTCTACTATTCTCCCTCTTCCTTATCCTATTCCTCAAACACACCATGCATGCTCCAGCTCAGAGCTTTCGATCTGCTACTCCTCTGCCTAAAACAGTCTTTCTTCCCTTAGATACCTACTTAGATTCCTCCATCATCTCCTTCAAGTTTTGGCTCAAATTTCACCTGAGTGAAGCCTCCCATACTGCTTATTTACCACTTTACCTACCATATCCCTAAATCCCTACTTGACTCTACTGGATCTCTATTCCCACCATTCTAATAAATTTCTTCTCTCAAAGGTGAACAAATGCAATCAATTATTCTTAGTCTTCATCCCTTTATGCTTAAAGAACACTGGACACTACAAGCACTTTCCTTCTTAAGAGCCTCACTCATTTAAAACTAAGTTGAATAAATTCAATTTCCTAGGCACTTGCAAGAAGCTCTTCCTTTGTTTTTCATGATGAAGACCTATCCATTCAAGCTTCTTCCTCTTGTGTTCATATAAACATAGGTAATCATGATTCTCTCCCAATGATCTCTTTTCTCAAACGTGTTCCCTTGTAATGTCAGGGCTCCAACTAATATCACCTTGATGACCAGGCTAAATCTTTTTCTGAACTGCCATCCCACATTTTCAACTACCACCACAATTCTAAATGTTACTATTAATATGTCTCCTACAGCATTTCAAATTCTACCTCTCTCAGCTACACTTTGCAGCCACTTAGAATTAAGCCCTTGTCATTTCCTACATATTGCGCATTTTCCATGTGTCTGAAGCAGAACGCCACCAAAACAAAACCTCAAAAAGTCAGATATTCACTTTCTTTCCCTCTCCTATAGCTAAAACACAAGTACATGACTGAAACCCTGAAAAATCAAATGCACATGCCCTGACATTACAAGAAGCTAAGAAAGAACCTCAGGGCATTCATTCTGGCCAGTGGAGGCGGGAAAAGTAGTAGCTACATTCGTTTTCCAAAGGCAGAAGCAGCACTAGTTCTAGTGGCAGTATCCAGATCTAGCCTGGAGGATGTGAGCAGCAGAAGTTGGAGTGTCTTCACTAAGCTGTGCTGCAATGGTGTCCTGACCAACCACAGGAGAAATTGCGGGGTGGGAGTTTAAGTATTGTTCTAGGCTGTATCTGTTCCAAACCTGATTCGCATATTCTCTTGGAGAGTCTATGAACTAGCAAATAGCCTCTTAATTTACTTTGTTGTCTGTGTAAAAATATTTTTATACCTTTATTTATTTAAGTGTGTTTTTCCAGGACCCATCAGCTCCTAGTCAAGTAGTTGTTTCAATCTAGTTGTGGAGGGTACGGCTCACAGTGGCCCATGTGAGGATCGAACCGGCAACCTGGTTGTTAAGAGCACCGCCCTCTAATCAACTGAGCTATCTGGCTACCTCCAATGTTTTCTGTGTAAATTAATGATTACTTCTTTCTTTGCTTTGCTTTCAATGAAGGAATTTTGATGGACATATCCAGGAAGACCCAACTGGTCCTCTCAGCAGAATTCTACACTTCCCTGCACTTTATCAGTATCATGTCTATGACATTTACCTTATTATCTTACCCGATATTATAATTATTTATGCATGTTGCCTTCCCCATCACAGTTTATATTCCATTAGGGTAAGGAGCCTGCCATTCACCTCTGTCCATGCTTTTAACATAACCTCTTGTCTATTTCAGCGCTCCTTCTAAAACAGACAAAACACTGTATGTATATTCTTTCTAGCTTAGGGAGCTGCTCTAAGTCCCTCCTTCTTTATTCTTGATCTGACAAGGTTTCATCATTCCATTCTTGGAATTACAATCATGAGTAACTGATCTAGAAAATCTCTAGTGTCTCTTAGGTCATTCCCTCATTTCCATGCAGTAAAGGCCTTTGTTTTTCCTTTACTCTACTAGCATACGCGTATACAGAGCACTAACAAGGGTACCAAGACCATTCAATGGGCAAAGGACAGTCTTTTTGCCAGTGTTTCTAGAAAACTGGATGGAAAACATGCAAAAAAAAGAAAACTAGACCTTTATCTTACACCATAGGCAAAAATAACTCAACATGGGTTAAAGACCTAAATCTATAAAACTCTTAGAAGAAAACACAGATGAAAAGCTTCATGTCATTCCATTTGGTAATGATTTCTTGAATATGACATCAAAAGCACAGGCAAAAATAATAATAGTAGATAAATTGGACCACATCAAAATTTAAAACTTCTGTGTATCAAAGGATATAGTCAACAACTTGAATAGATAACCTACAAATAATAACATATGCAAATCATATCTGATAAAGGGTTATTATCCAATATATAAAGGATGTCTACAATTCAACAACAGAAACAAACAACCCAATTTTTTAAATGGGCAAAGGACTGGCCAAACATTTCTCCAAAGATATATAAATGGCCAACAAGTACATGAAAAGATACTCAATATAACTAATCATTAGGGAATTACAGATCACAACCACAACGATATATTACCTCAGACCCAATATAATGGCTACTATCAAAGTAAAAAATAAATAAAATAACGAGCATTGGCAAAAAATGTGGAGAAATTGGAATCCTTGAGCCCTGTTGGCAGGCATATAAAACGGTGAAGCTGCTATAGAAAACAGTGTATTGACTCCTTGAAAACTTAAATAGAATTACCATATGATCCAGCAATTCTACTTCTGAGTATATCCCCAAAGGAAGTAAAAGCAGGGTTTTGAAAAGATATTTATACACCCCTGTGCATAGCAACATTATTCACAATAGCCAAAAGTTGGGAAGCAACTCAAGTGTCCTTCAATAGATGAATGGATAAACAAACTGTGGTATATACATATAATCAAATATTATTTTAAGGTGGTGTGGTGGCTCGGTGTGGGGTCGGGGTGGTGGTGAGTGAGGGGAGGGGGGTTCACAATGTGAGGGATGTGAATGATGAACGTCTAAGTATTACCTTGTCTTGTACACCTGAAACTAATAAAATTTAAAAAAATAAAAATAAATTAAAAAAAAGAAATTCTATTACCATCTTAAAAAATATATATATTATTTTAAGGAAATTCTGACACATGCTAAATTGATGAACCTTAAAGACATTATGCTAAGTGAAACAGGCCACTTACAAAAAGATTACTATGGTTCTAATAATCATATGGTGAAGCCCTAAGCCCCCATGTGATGGCATTGGGAGGTGGGGCCTTTGGGATATAATTAGGTTTAGATGAGATTATGAAGATGGGGCCTCCATGATAGGATTAGTGTCCTTGGGGGAGAGGAAAAGAGACCTGAGCTAGCTCCCCTGTTAACTTGCTCTCTCTATGCCATGTAAAAACACAGCAAGAAGACAGCAGTCTACAAGGAAGAGGGCCCTCACCAGGAACCAAATCTTCTGGCAACTTGATCCAGTGTCCAAAACTGAAAAATAAACGTCCATTGTTTAAGTCACCCAATCTACTGTACTGTGTTAGAGCTGCCTGAGCAGACTAAAACAGAGTTTTAACTTTGCAAAGATAAAAAGAGTTCTAGAGATTGGCTACTCAACAATGTGCAGGGACTTAGCACTACTGAACTGTAACATGTAAAAATAATTAAGTAGTAAGTTTTATGATGTATATTTTACCATAATTTTAAAAAGAGCGTTTTGTTTTTGTTTTTCTTAAAAATAATAATAATAACAACCCTTTTTTCAACGCAGACTTCCAGGATACCATACTCCAGACTGGATGAATCAGAGAGTCGATTTCTTACTCCCACCCAATACCCATTCTCCACATTGCTGTCAGAGTAATTAGCTACTTAAAATGCTGCAGTGGCTCCATAATATTCTCTGTATATGACCCAAGCACCTGAGAACAGCAGCAATTTCCTTGCCTAATTCTCTAATTTCATCTCTCATCACCAATCTCCATGCTCTCCCTGTTCCAGGAGTAACTTTCTATTTCTAATTGCAATCCTCTCTAATATACCATATTCTCTCTCAAGTCTCTTTCATTCAGTTCAACAAAATTCCATTGAACATGCACTATGCATTGAGCTCTGTGAGCTAGGATATATAAATCATTTATAAAATGCTTCGAAATTGAACCACATATCATCTAAATGGTGGTGTGAGGTGAGCCTCTGTACATCTCCCCTGAAATTTACAACAAATTGTACAACTGTCATGCGAGGTGTCAGGCTGGTTCTCAGCTCCCGCTCCTCACATAAGAATGCAGGATGTGACTAGGCCAAAAGGGAACACCCACGGAGCCATAGGTAGGGGAGTCATACCACTATAGTCTCACTGGAGGCTGGATTCACATGACGTGCGACCAGCTGTCTGCTTTTCTGCCAACCCACCAACTCGACTCTCCTTCCCAGCGCAGCCGCGGCAGTTATATTAGTGGCCAATGGCTCAAGGGTTACAGCTGACGGCCAACTAGCCACAGCTGATGGCCATCCAATCATAGCTGACGGCCATCTACTACCCGAGCCAGCAGCCCTCCACGTGAGGCCTAGAGCCTGGAAACTGCTCTCTGGGGCGCTGTCCCCACAACAACTATAACTCCACAAAGGATTCCCTGCAACAGCAGACAGGCAAGACGAAGAGGCCCACTACTGAATTCACCTAAAGGTGGGCGAATTGCCCGAGCACTGGAGGAGGGAAGGGAGAAGAGCGGAGGCGGAGCCTTGGGGGCACAGGACGCAGACCGAGCTCAGTGCTCCGAGCTCGCTGCATCTCGGGACTACCGCAGCTGTGGAAGAGGGAAGAACTCAGACTGCTGGGGCTCCGCTTATGGCCCACAGGGCTGAGGGGGCAGCATATAACATGCCTGAACCCAACATTCACAGTAGAGACCTCGGAGCAAAGACTGAGGGAAGAAGGCTGAAAACAGTGATTTAAGCCCTCACTGCCGAGCAGAGAACAGAAGCCTTAGGCACTGAGACTAGCTGCTGCCTTCCTACCCTCCCAGAGCTCGCCCCACCCCCACCTGCCCGATGCTAGAAGCAGAACAGTAGCAGTGTCAGATCAAAAGAACAGAATATTTGCTGTTCTGAGAACTGTGGACCACAGACACAGATTCACAGCCCATCTAGTTCCGGCAAAGGGGAGGTAGCTGTGGAAGCAGGACAGGCTGTGGTGGTGGTTGCTGCCATTGCTCTGGGCCACCTCTCACAACTCACCCAGCCCTTGGCCCCACATATCAGCGTGGATTCCTGCAGGACTAAAGAGAACTTCTGAAACATACATGCTCTAAATCTGGTGCAGGAAGATCTTTGGAACTTCAAAAGCTCTCCGCATACCCACACGGACACTGTGCCCTGTGACCCAGGCGAACTGTTAACAGAGGAGAAGCCTGTCTCCCAGGGAATACCCCCATTGAGTGAGAAGCTGGAATAGTGCAGAGAAAACATAGCACTACCGTGTGAGAGAGAAAAAAAGGCTGCATTGGAGAAAAATAAAACATTCTACCAACACGTACTGGAAAACAAAAGAAAGACCTCTTCCTATCAACCTGTTGCAGAAGCCACTCCTGTAGATGTCTAAGAAGAGAAATAATAAATCAATAATTGACATGAACAACCAAGGCAACAAGACAGCTCAGAAAGAAAAGTGAAAAGTCTCCAGAAAAGGAACTTAAAGATTTGGAAATATGTGACTTAAATGACAGAGAATTCAAGATTGCAGTTCTGAAAAAACTCAACGAGATGCAAGAAAACATAGAAAGTCAGTTTAATGAACTCAGAAACAATCAAAGAACAACATGAACATTTTACGAAAGAGATTGAAATTTTAAAAAAGAACCAAATGGAATTTCTGGAGATTAAGAACTCAAAAGAAGAAATTAAGAATGAAATAACCAGCTTAGGTAATAGAGTTGATCAGATGGAGGAAAATAATCAGTGACATCGAAGATAGAAACCGGGAAATGACACAGATGGAAGAAGAAAGAGACTTGAGACTTAAAAGAAATGAAAGAACTCTACAAGAACTTTCTGACTCCATTAGAAAGAGCAATATAAGAATAATGGGCATACCAGAAGGAGAAGAAAGAGAGAAGGGAACAGAGAATATATTCAAACAAATCGTCAAAGAGAACTTCCCAAACTTGTGGAAAGAACTAGATCCTCGAATCCAAGAAGCAAATAGAACACCTAATTACCTCAATCCCAAAAGGCCTTCTCCAAGGCACATTGTATTGAAGCTGTCTAAAATCAATGACAAAGAAAAAATCCTCAAGGCAGCCAGGGAAAAGAAGACAGTAACCTATAAAGGAAAGCCCATTAGATTATCATCAGATTTTTCAGCAGAAACTTTACAAGCCAGGAGGGAGTGGAACCAAATATTCAAACTATTGAGAGAAATTATGAGCCAAGAATAGTATATCCAGCAAAGATATCCTTTAGATATGAAGGAAGAATAAAGACTTTTCCAGACATACAGAAGCTGGGGGAATTTTCTAACACACAACCTGTACTACAAGAAATACTAAAGGAGGCTATTTGACCACTATCAACAGGGACAATTTGTGGCAATCAAAACAAAAATGGGGAGAGTAAAGGCCTGAACTGGAATATGGGAATGGAGAAAGTAAGCGTGCTGAAGAAAATGGAATACTCTAAATAGCAAACTTTCTTTTACATAAACTTAAAGGTAACCACTCAAAAAAAATATCCAGAACTGAAATATATACTGTAATAAAAGAAGAAACGGATGAAAACATCATAGAATACCACCACACAGAAATAATACACAACAAAAAGGCAAAGAAACAATGGAGATACAGCCTTATCGGAAAACTAAAGATAGAATGACAGGAAATCCTCACATATCAATAATCACCCTAAATGTAAATGGACTGAACTCACCAATAAAGAGACACAGAGTAGCAGATTGGATCAAAAAACTAAACCCAACCATGTGCTGCCTACAAGAGACACATCTCAGCTACAAGGACAAGCATAGACTCAAAGTGAAAGGGTGGAAATTGACACTCCAAGCAAATGGTACCCAGAGAAAATCAGGTGTAGCCATAATGATTTCCGATGAAACAGACTTCAGGGTGAAAAAGATAATAAGAGACAAAGATGGACATTTCATAATGGTAAAGGGGACTATACAACAAGAAGACATAACAGTCATCAATATTTATGCCCCCAATCAGGGAGCACCGAAATATACCAAGCAACTACTAACAGAACTAAAGGGAGAAATTGACCAAAACACAATTATACTAGGGGACTTAAATACATCATTGACAGCTATGGATAGATCATCCAAACAGAAAATAAATAACGAAATAGCAGCCCTAAATGACACATTAGATGAAATGGACGTAATTGACATATATAGAGCACTTCATCCTAAAACATAAGACTATACATTCTTTTCTAGTGTACATGGAACATTCTCAAGGATAGACCATATATTGGGACATAAAATCAGCCTCAGCAAATCTAAGAAGATTTAAATCATACCAAGCATATTCTCTGATCACAAGGCTTTAAAGTTGTCTATCAACTGCAAAAAGAAAGCAGGAAAAAACACAAACATGTGGAGATTAAATAACATACTTTTAAAGAACGACCGGTCAAAGAAGAAATTAGAGGAGAGATCAAAAGATACATAGAAAGAAATGACAATGAAAATACATCTTACCAAAATTTTTGGGATGCCGCGAAAGCAGTTTTAAGAGGGAAATTTATATCATTACAGGCCTATCTCAAGAAACAAGAAAAATCCCAAATAAATAACTTCATGTTACACCTTAAAGAACTAGAAAAAGAAGAAGAAATGAAACCCAAGATCAGCAGAACAAAGGAAATAACAAAAATCAGAGCAGAACTAAATGAAATAGAGAACAAAAAGACAAGAGAAAAAATTAATTTGACAAACAGCTGATTCTTTGAAAAGATTAACAAAATTGACAAACCCTTGGCTAGACTCAATAAGATAAAAAGAGAAAAGACACTAATTAACAAAATCAGAAATGAAAAAGGGAAAGTTATCACGGACACCACAGAAATACAAAGGATCATCCCAGAATACTATGAAGGACTCTATGCCACCAAATTCAATAACCTAGAAGAAATGGACAAGTCTTAGAAACATATAGCCTTCCAAGGCTGAACCATGAAGAACTGGAAAATCTAAACAGACCGATCACCAGTAACGAAATTGAATCAGTCATCCAAAACCTTCCCAAAAGCAAAAGTCCTGGACCAAATGGCTTCACTAGTGAATTCTACCAAACCTTCAAAGAGGATCTAATACCAATCCTGTCAAACTCTTTCAAAAAATTGAAGAAGAGACAGTACTCCGTAACTCATTTTATGAGGCCAACATTACCCTGATACCAAAACCTGGTAAGGACAACACAAAAAAGAAAACTACAGACCAAAATCTCTGATGAATACAGATGCAAAAATCCTAAACAAAATTCTAACAAATTGAATACTACAATGCATTAAAAAGATTATTCATCACGACTAAGTGGGGTTCATCCCCGGGGCACAAGGATGGTTCAACATTCACAAATCCATCAGTGTTATACATCACATAAAGAAAATAAAGGACAAAAATGCTTCTATTCTCAAGAATTTAATAGTCTAGTGAAGGGACACTCATAAAGAGATTATTCTAATTATTGTGATATATACTTTAGCATTGACACATAATTACAAGTTAATAAATATTTACATGCATACTTCTTCAATTTTGCTTTTTAATTTTTTTCCATATTTTCAAGTTTTCAAATTGATGTGCAATGCTTGGATCATATTTTTAAATTTCACATTATGATTTCCAATTTTTTAAATTTATATTGGGTCTATAAATGGAATTCCTACATTGGACATAATGGATTTCTAATATCCTTTTATATGGAAACACAAAGTTTTGGAAGCACACCTTTACCACCATACAATGGATATTTTAAAAAAATGTAAAGTTGAGAATTATAAAGAGATTCTTTAAGAGTACAGATAACATTATAGTAGAGGGGGAAAAACTGCAGGTACATTTTTTAGTAGTCCACTTACCATTTTAAACCTAGGTGACTGTGCCTTTTTTCTGGTTTCATAATTAGAATTTCTCCTGCCATTTAGAGAAAACACAATTCCAGCCAAAGGAGACAAGAATGACCGGTTCAAGTTCAAGGGTTCACTGCACATGAATATCCACAAATGCTCCTTGACAGTCTTGGTAGTACAATGAACCTTGCAATTACTCAGCAGGCCATCACCACAATACGTGAACATAATGCTTCCAACGTCAAACAACACAACATTTTATAAATAATACCAACCAACTGTTACAGTTCACATAGGACCTTTGGAAACTAATTAAAATGCAACGGTTCCTCTTAAATATTTATAAATTTGCAGGGAGTTCTGCTTTACTGAGCTATGCTTATGGGAAATAATTAATAGAAAAAGGTGTTGGCATTATATACAATTGAGAGATGCCAATTAGCAAAACCCTCCTTCAAAATGACACCAGTTAATTCCAGCATGAGTCCTCAGAGTGAAATAGCTTTTCTCTTAAGCAAGTAAGAGTGCCTCATTGTCTTTAGGAATGTCTCCAATCATCCTATATAAAACCTCCCGGGGAAATGCTTCTGGTTCTGCTTCCCTGTTGCCTCTGCACTGGAGAAATGATCTTCATTAAGTTAATTCATTTGAATAATAGTATGCTCTAGTGGCTCTTCTACTGTGGAAAGTTTACCTCTGCAAGACAATCTTTGACATAACACAAAGTATTCTGAACTTAAAAAAAATAACACACAGACAAAAGACAATTGTTAGCATCCCTAATAAAAAAGTATAGAACATATCAGACAACGTATATATGTGCACAAAAGCAGGCATCTCATCTACCAATTTACTTATCTGGATGGTTTGGGGATTAAAGTACAAGGCTGAAGGTGAAAATATTTATATTCTATTTAAGATAATCTATTTTAACTCAGATTTTCACACTCAATAAGCCGAAGACTGCGGATATGCAAAGCACATTGGAATATAGATAATAAGTAAGTTTGCCATTTTTAACTTGGTTAAAGAGCAGCTACCTTGTGCTATTTTCATCACAAAGGGTTTACTGTTACTCTGGACATCTTCAGAACAGGCTTGACATGATGGCTCAGCATTTATTATCCAGTTCAAAAGAAAAGATGAATAATAAATCAAGCTGGGCTTCCCCTCAGAATCACCTACTGAGGAAAAAGAGTATAAGATTCGGTCGTGAGAAATGGAGAAATTTTGGTTTTCTCTCATCCACAATTTTTAATCAGATAAGTGGTTTAACATTTTAGACCCCAAGAAATTAATCTATGAATCAATTATTATTTTCACATCTAATTTTATATTTAATTTTTTTAATAAAGTAAAACATAAGAAAAAATAAGTCAATGGGAAAGAGGTTCTTCTGGGTTTAGAAACAAGTATTTCTTTACATCATGTTTTACAAAAAGCAGTAACCTAGATGATGGATAACTTTAATATTTAGTTAAGAAAATTCTGCCCTTCATTTTTAAAAAGTACAGGCTTTAAAAAAATACATATATAACTAGCACAGTTCACCACATTTTACAAAAATAAGATTCAGAATAATTCTGATAATTTTCATTTTTATCTAAAATAATAAAGACATGATGGAAAAAACTTTTAATGTCTAAAAATATGAACATTAAAGAAATATTTTCAGAGAAATGAAAACTACTAGCAACAATACTGAGAACATAAGATGTAAAGTACCTGCAGTAAGAAATGGTGAGAAATCATGCTTAAAGTGGATAGAGTCCTTATGAACACAAAGTTATTTGCAACTTTACAGAGATACAGCTTTACAATTGTGTTCTCAAGTCTATACCTTTCTGTAATATTAGTATTGTTCCCAATGTTATAATTTGCAGTTTAATTCCTAAGAGTACAGAATTGAATAGATCCTATATGTACTAGGATGAAAATTTGATAAATTAAAAGATTCAAATATTAACTCCCCTATAAATATAGCATACAGTTATGTTCTATAAAATGAGCAAAGATATACTTTACAGATTGATTATACAAGGGGCTCTGATGTATTGTCAAGTGTACTTGTGACACATAAAAATGCAATCATAAATCTATGCTAGTTACAACAAAACCTAAGCAATTATATTCACTATCTTAAGGTTAAGACTGCATCGTCTTTCAAATTCATAATACAAATTTGGACAAGGTTCACTATGGTAAACAGAAATATTAATAAAAACATTCTGGTGAACTGAGACTTTGATCACAACTATACAGCAGACATTTAGAAAACGATTTCTAAAAAAGATGATGTTTCTGAAAATCACTTTGAAATTTAAAACCTGAAGCCGAAATCCATCCCATTCACGTTCTGTCCTTTTCACTAAGTGTATTAGAACCTACTGAAGCAGCAACTTCTGGGAAACAATTCATGGGTGAAATGCTGATTCTATCAAGATACTTCACATTTCCACAAAAACGAATAAATGAATGGGGAACAGCCAGTCAAGTCATTAGCATTTTTACTCCCTACAAGAGATATATATATTCTGTTTACAAATCATTAGGTGTTTCTTAATTCCTCTCTTTCTCTCAGTTCTCATATCCAATCCATTATATCAAGACCTGGTAGTACTATATCCAAAATATATTGAACCCAAATTGAACCACTTCTCACCACTTCCACTGCAGAAACTTTAGACCAAGGTACTATTACAGATCTTGCAGAACCTTGTATTAAGAGTCTCCTTTTTAGTGTACGGATTCCACTGTGTCCTGTCACAGACTGAGTTTTCCCCTCAGCAACCAAAGTTACATGCACAAAGTGTAAATCACATCTTACTTTACTGTGTAAAACCTCCAATTACAAACGAAACCCCACTCACTACTGTGGACTATATGATTTAGCCTCTGCTTGCTTTTCTGACCTCATTTCCTGTCACTTTTCCCCTTTGCCCAAAATGTTCCATGAACGCTGATCCCTCTGCCTATCCCTCAAGCACAACACACTAATTTCCTTTCATGGTCCTTATTCTTGTTCCTCTCTCCTAGTCTAATTATTTAGATTTCCATTTCATGACCATCCTAAGAAACGTAGCCACCAACTTTTCTAATTCATTTTATTTTCTTCAGATCATTTGTCTCTCTCGCTTGATGATCTGTGTTTATGTATTTATTATCTGTCACTAAAGAGGATATTGTTTGTTCACTACCAAGACCAAGCCATCTATAACTGTACCTGGCACACTACTGACATTTATAGAATGAATGAAGTTGGGTTATCTGTGTTCATATCGTATTTACAGATACAGTGAACCCTTGTTGATTATATTCTGGAAGGGCTTGGACCACAGACTGAGTAACTAGGCTGGCAACCCACACAGCAGTAGATGCATTGGGTTACAGAGGAAGGTACCAAGACCACACACCCCTCCCTAACATGAGGCTGCTGAAAGCTTTCCCTAACACTGACGTGGGAAGGATGAACCAGTCAGTAGAATCTTAGAGAGAGGAGGAAACACTGAAAGACTAAGACACTCACCTGGCAGATAAAATTTTAATCTGAAGTTGTCAAGATCAATCAATCATCTCTCATCATGATTGATCTTTCAGAGAGAAAACAAGGGAGTTTTCTAAGAGCAAGACCAGATTAATGTTACTTCCGTATTTCCCGAAAATAAGACCTGGCCGGACCATTAGCTCTAATGTGTCTTTTGGAGCAAAAATTAATCTAAGACCCGGGTCTTATGCAATGTAATATAACAATGGGTCTTATTTTAATATAATGTAAGACCGGGTCTTATCTAATAGAATAGAGTAGAATAGAATAGAATAGAATAGAATAGAATAGAATAGAATAGAATAGAATAGAAGAACGGGTCTTAATATAAGGCCGGGTCTTATATTAATTTTTGCTCCAAAAGACGCATTAGAGCTGATGGTCTGGCTAGGTCTTATTTTCAGGGAAACACGGTTCTTCCATTAATACACAAAGAATATGCAGTGTACAGATATAGATTCTAATATATTAGCTCCTAGAATCATTATTCAAGTAGGTAAGAATGTTGTCCTCAGGGGCTAAATTACGGACAGATTCAGCAATTCTGAATTCAACAGTACTATTAATAAGCAGTGTCATCTGGCTAGATTTTAAAATAGAATTTTAAGTGTGGTCTAATGGAAAGTGTCTTGGAGTAAGGGTCACAGATCCCAGCTCTACTGCCATTAATCCCACAGCCTTAGTTCTTGGTAGAAAACAGAAATCCACTTATGCCTCACCATATTGTCACACTGAAAAAAAAAATATGTGAAAGCTTGTAACCTGTAAGATATTGCACAAAATTAAACAAAATTGAAGTCCTCACATTAGAACTTGTAATATATACTTTCTCATTCATATGTATAAACATTCATATAGTAAAACATATTTTGTGTGAGAGGTCTGTTTCATTTGTGGCCTATGCTTCAAAACGAGGGAACCCAAAAATGTATTACACAAACGCATATAAACACATTTTAAAAGAAGTGAGTGTTGAAGGTTTGCCATCATTGCTTCTAGATCTGAAGTAAGTTCAAGGGTCTCTGACATAAGAGTTGGAAAGAACATATAAATTTAAAACATTTTACCATACTAGAAGTTTTGTTGGCAGGCATGTGCGGTAAAGCAGGCAGAGGTCTCTGAGGAGAGAGAAGAAAGGTATGGAGAAACTTTTTTTTTTTGGGGGGGGGTTGTTTAAACTGGAAACATGTTAGGTTTCATTTATTCTGAGCCCTATGGGCTTTGCACTGGAAATGGGAAATACCCTCACGTGAAGGAGAATAAAGTTAGTGGCAACTTACTATAAATAAGATACACTGTGCTTATAGAGGTAAAGACAGCATTGGAAGTTTTCCTTAACTCTAACTTTAGAATATGATCCTCCTAATAGTTTTATTTACCATATCTAACCTGAGCTCCAAGGTATTATTGGCGATCCATAACACAGTCATTCCTACATAAGTCGGATTGTTCTTTTCTCCTCTGTCAAAAGGAGAAAATAGACTTTATATTACATCTTTCTAATTCATTTAAACTCTGCAGAGTAGTTTTATGGCATATATTATTTTAATACCATTTTAATAAAGTCACACTTAGAATTAAATGCCCATAGTCTTTTTATAAACTTGAATTTCAGAAACTGCATTAATGTCACAGAAATGGACTCTAGGTACATGCGCTTATAAACATCGCAGAGATAAAAACATTTTCCTGACATAGAACACAATGTTGAAACTCTGGACTAAGCAGATCCCGTGCCTTTCCAGAGATGAAACAGCAAAGGTCACCTAGACTTTCAATACAATTTCCTTCCATTTCATATTTTACTTCAAATATTGAACATCTGCCAAAATTCACAGAAAAACCTTATGCCAAACGATTATGTATGATTTCTATTATCATTCAAAAAAAAGAAGCACACCCTCACAGAAGTTGAGAAATGCTGATGAAGGCAGTTACCTAGTCAATGCAGTTAGAAAACAGATCTGTTTTGGAACGCTTACCTAGTAACTATACAAAAAGGTATTTTCTAACAGTCTCAACTGAGACTTGCTTCCAAACAGGGAGTTTTCATATTTTCTTTCCAATAAAACAAAGTGGCCCTTTAACAACCATATGGCCCTGTGCTCTAAAAGAAGTTTCATTCAGCATCTATTTTTAGACACAGATTTCCTTATAAAATATACTGCAGTTACTGAGCTGAATGAGCCTTCGTGTTCTGTGGACAAAGTGTCCTGCCATCTAACAAGTCCTCTACAGCACTGCTGGCCCCGGTGCCGTCCTCTTCCTTCTCTCCCAAGGAATAAGACATAAAAAATTACTGGATTGTTTTTCAAACAAGTTACGTTTCATTTATTTACAAAGCTATTTTTGGGGAATACATATGTTAATAGAAATCTTTCCCACTTCTCACATACTTAGTACATATTAACTTTCTGCTGAGCTCTTTAAATACAACATGCTTTGCCAATACTACCTGTGAATAGAGCTGTTCAAAAAGCAAACATCTGTATTTCAGCCAATATTCAAATAGATTAACAATGTTAAAGTTCTTAGATACAGTGATAGGTTCAGAAATATTTTTATGCTCCACCACCTACATATGCCATATATATGTGTGTGTGTGTGTGTGTGTGTGTGTGTGTGTGTATACACACACACACATAGTATGCATAAAACATTACATAAAAATTTTTATATAGTATGTCTACCTTTTATACAAAGACGTCAATAAAAACTGATTTAGTGATTTTTGGTAAACCAACAACGAATACTAGAATGCCAAAAAAGGGCATTTAATATATACTACTCAGCATATCATGAAAGAAAAATAATGAAGAGATGAAATTTAAATTGTTTAATTTGGAATCAAGCCATTGTTTTCATAGTAAATAAACATCTAGCTTAAAATTTATCTATGATCATAGGTTAACAGAAAAAAGTCACGTATAAATAAAAGAGGATAAATTTTTCAAATCTGATGACCTGAGGCTTGAATTTAGCAATATGGCATATAGCACCTGTACTGGTCACACTACATTTTTTTCTAGGTCAAGTAAGTACTGTGCTTTCTTCCATTTTGAATATACATATAGTAAAAACTGAAAGAAAAACCTATAAAGAATTTGTAACTGCTATTTCCTACGATATCTCAGACTAATTCCTGAGTCAACATTTTCCCCAGTTTCATTGAGATATAATTGATATGTAACATTTTATTAGTTTAAGGTGGACGACATTATTACATACAATATATATTGAAACGATTATCAAATTAGATAACCATCTACCATTATTTTAGTTAGCATCTATCATCTCACAGAATGAGTCACTTCTATTCCTGCAGTACGAGAATTCATCATTTGAATGGGAGAACAAAAATGAAAATTAGGACTGTGTTATTTATTAGTTATTCCCTTATAACCCAATATATGGTTATACTTGCACACCTATATATGATTGTTTCTTTAAATGTGTAGCATTTCTTCAGGTATTTTCCAGCATCTTCACAATCCATTGGTTGATTATAAGTAAGTAGTGTTTCATCAATAAAAGGCCACATTTAGGTAGGGGAGATTTCTCAATGCCAGCAATCCCATTTAGGGCCAGCAAATTCTTTTATGTGCAGGAGGACGGTCCTGTGCATTTTAGGATTTTTAATAGCCACCTTTCTACTCACTAGATGCCAGTAGCTCCCCCTTCCAGAGGTAAAAATGAAAAATGTCTCCAGACATTACCAAATGTCCCCTGTGGAGGAGGGGGAAATACCATCCTGGGTTGTTGTAGTTCTCACCATACATTTAGGTGAGAACCACAGATTTACATCTTTATTTTAATTGTATATATAAATTAGTCAAGAGTCTCTGATTGGGCACACAATTATTATAAAATTTCATTATTATGTATTAAAACTATCAGTATATAATTAACATCCAAGCTTATATAAATTTATACTGTATCCTAAATAATACATTAAATTTTATCAAGGTATCAATAGCAGAAGCAACTATTTCTGATTTTCCAAAAATACCACCCAATTAAAATGTTTCCTTTCACCATTTGAGGAAGATTTATTTTGGTTTTGGTCTGGCCCAAAATGACTAGAAGTAAGTACAGGAAGTTTTATCTGAAAAATGAACATGGACCAAGTCTTATAAATTGGCGCTAGTGCTATTTCCTATCATAGCTCCTGTTTGTTTACATTGGAGTTCTTATAAATTAGGTGTTATTTCCTTTCCACTAAGTTTCAAGGTATTAACAGCCAAGGAGGTGTTTTTTGACTTCTTCCTCCCTCCTTTTCTCCTGCTTCCCCCAAATAAATAACGCATTGCTTGGAACACAATTTTAACACTGGTTCCCAAACTTCAAAACTATTATGAATTTATTTTGCCTAAACCCACCTTTACACTTGAAAACTCTTTAAAATGGAAATGAGCAAAATATGCATCTTCTAGTAGGTACCTCCTGTCCAACCAGAATCATTTATCTAGTCATTTCACAGCTACAACTTGCAAATTCTTAAGTAAATCAGTTCCATTTATTTTGACTTCCTGCCTAGGCTCTTCCTTCCAGAAAAAACATTGCTTTAATATTTTCATCCATTAAGTACTAGAAAAGTTCAATGTCCCTATTTAAACAAAATTTCTTACCCTCACTTCAAAAAAAAAAAAAGATACAATTAAAGGAAGCATAAATTTCTTTCATTTCTCTGGATAGAATTATACTTGTCTAGTTTTAAGGAAGTACCTAATACCTCCATTAGCAATTTTCATTTGTGTGAATTCATAACTAAAGTGGTAAAACCTTTGTATGCAATGTGTAGCAGTGTCTGACAGTTGCAAAACTGTCCTTGACCACGAAATTTCAGTGAAAAAAGCTGCTGAAAGTTCATACACCCCAAATTCACATTCATTATAATTAAACAAGAAGATTACACAGACATCGCTGACAAGGATTATCAAAATAAAACGGTGTCACCTGCCCCTTTCTCTTCCATTAATTGGTACGGAGTTTGAGGTGCCAATTAACAAGAAACTGAAAAGGATCAGAAAACACAGCTCAAGTTGAACTTGAAGATTAACTCTTCCACTTCAGGTCCCATTTCTTAACCATACTATGATTTGTCTATGCAAGCTAAATCTGAATCCTAGTCTACCTTTTTTTTAAAACAAACAAACAAAAACCCAGTATCATTAGGAAGACACTTCAGTTGTTTGAAATAGTTTCCAAAATAACTCTCCAGAAATTTCAGGTAATTCCATGAACAAGTGGCCATTCAGTATTTCACAAAGATGCAAAATACTAAATAATTCAGGTAATTCCAGTGACTAAAATACTTTTACATTATAAATTACAAATCTGTGGTAGTTAATATTAACTCTAGAAAACAACTCGAGTACTGTATGGTTAGTAGTAACTAGCACCACAGCCATTCCTCCCCAGAGTCTCTGGCTACTAAAGAACATTTTATGGGCTTGCGACCACAATTTTTTAAAAAGTGAGTAGAGTAAATGGCTTCATTATTGGTTTTATGAAGCTATTATTAGTTACTTTTAAATCTGACCATTCACTCTTTTAAAAAAAAAAATTCCAAACACAATATATGTATTTCCATACAATTCCCAACTTGATCCATAACTTCTCTATAGATAGTATTATTATTTTGGAAATCTAAAATTATTTCTCAAAAAAAAAGCACTGTAAATGAAAATTATCAACAATATTATCAATAAAGTGTAAATTTTATTATATTGTTACATGTGCATAAGTGACTAATATGCATTCTTTAATAACTATATTTCATCAATAAATATTCCAGTTTAACTTACTGCTTTACTTAATGTGACTTGATTTTATTAAAAACATAGTATTTTCCTCAAAATTTAGAGGTTTTTCCCCACCGAAGCCTTCTATGTTTACCCATTTCATAACAGTATTTTTTTGATGCAGATAGTATATCTAATCACCTGAGTCACCATAACTACAGAGAACATGTTCTATTATAACAGTATTTGCAAATCCTGTTGAATAAAATGTAGAACCCTACCATCAGAGAAAGCTGTCCCAAGACTTTTTCAATACTCATATTCCTCAATGACATTACAGCATACATTCTGATACATAGGAATGATAATCTTGATGAGTCGCTAAAAGAATTAAGTTAGATTACATGTTTAAAAAGACTTTTGAAAGGCCACAGTGAAATACTGATGCTAAGTGCAAACTCACTGATCTGCTTAGGAAACACCTCAAACATCACCTTTGACAGGCAAAACTCCTGCTACCTACCTTGATTCATATTGCTCTATTCATTAAGTCTGGAATGGAGACTAAGAACTTGCATGTTTAAGAAGCACACCTAGTGATTCTAATACACATATGGCCCACACCGGTATTGCCATTAGATGTGTAAAAATGCGGTCTCTATCTTGAGGTTCGCACTTTGGAGGTACCAGCTCCAATCCTCTGTTGGCTGCATGCCCCACCAGCTATGAGGAATCCATGGTATCAATGGATGTGCCTATCTGGACCCTACCATCCCTCCTTTTGGATCACTCCCTCCCTGCATACCTGGAACCATGGAATTCTCTTCTCAAGGAACCAGAATATACAGTTGTAGGCCCAAAGGATGGCCAAGAGCAACTAGTTACTGACCATGTGACAGAATTTTGACCAGAGAGCTGAGATGTCCACATAAATGTAAGTCCCTGGTGGTGTAGTAAGAAGGTGGGGGTGGGTGGGTGGGGACAGGGAACAAGGGTGGTGGACCATGGGCCAGGGTCAGATTATCTCTCCCAAGGCAGGAGTAGTCCAGCACAGAATTCAGACAAATCTGGGAACCCTATACAGGAACAACTTGGCCTTCCAACATCCATTCCATTTGAGGAACTCAAAAGGAGAATGTTGCCATGGAGGGGAGATGTCTGCATACCTTTCTGAAGATTGAAGAGAAAGCTGGCAGACTCCTCACCTTGGACATAAGTGTAATGTCTTGGACAGTGGGTAAAGGGAATAGCCCAAGGAGGATGAGCAGCTGAATCTTGGGTGGGGAAGAACGAACCTCCTCTCACACAAAGAAAGATAAAGTGGGTATTTTCTGTGTGGATTTGTTAAATGTGTGGAAGAAGAGGCTGGAATAGCAAAAAATGGGGATAAATTTCCTTCCTTACCCTTTTCTTTTATCTGGCCAATGCTGATAGATCTGCCTAGAATAAATTATTGTCCGTGGTAGAAAGATAATCATTTTGAATATGTGCTATCCACAGTTATTTGGAATAAACGGTAGCTTTGTGGATATTTTTCTAATTATGGTTAAAATGTTATATCTGTCAGGGCAAGAAGACAAAAATACTTTATTCAACAGTGTGTTAGCTTAATTTATAACTTTTAAATATTTTAACATACGGAATATGTACTCTTGCCCATTTGTACTCCATTTGTACTCTTGCCCGAGGGCCTACAAAAATTAGGGGTAGAGCTGGAAAACACTTTACAAATACTTTGTTAAAGCCTTCACTCTCTCTCTCTCTCTCTCTCTCTCCCTCCCATACCCTTCATGTCCCTTATCCCTACAGTCCATATATGATTACATAATACAATATGCTGCAAAGATATCTACCTCTTCCATATTTTCAAACATACCACAAAGAAACAGGAGTGAAACAATAATACTCGTACTTCATCAAGTATTAGCCAATTTCTGTTATAATAAAAAATGGCAAAAAACATGAAAATACCAAGCTACATCTCCATATTCATAAAGATGAATAAAATAGGAAAACTGAAAATAAATACTCAACAACTTTACCATAGTTGGGATAAATAAAAACAATTATAACACATGGATATGTCTTTAGAGGAACTTAAAGCAGGAGACACAATCTTTACTTGAAATAACTCCCATCACCTAACAAGGTATCTGGAAGAGAAAAGGTACACAGTATTATTTGTTGAATGTATCAATAAATGAAAAAAAAAGAAATAACAATTGTTCTGAGACAAAACTAGTATATTAAGCACTGTCACTCTAGACCTAGGCACAAAGGCTCTAATCTAGAGTCTAGAGAAGTGTCACACATTTTGACCTTCGATTCCTTTTGTTTATTTTTGTCTGTTTTGTTTATGATTTATTTCCCATATTACAAATTAAAGCTGAGGCATTTAAAAAATATTCATTTTAAATAATAATAAATCTATTATATGTTATTAGGTTGGTGAAAAAGTAACTGAAGTTTTTGAAATTATTTTTAACCCTTTAAACCACAATTACTTTTGCACCAACCTAATATCATAAATATTTTCATAAAAAATAACCATGTTCCCTCAAATAAAAATAATTTGGTGAAAGTGTCTGGTTTGACAGAAGATAGATTCTCAACTCTGCTTCTGTATTCAGTATACTGTGAATAAGCTACTTTGGTTGAAATATATAAAGACAAACCCGTTTCCTGCAGAGAAAAAGAACTGGAAAAGGGGGAAATATTTTAATAGCCTTCAGATATCGGGGATATTTTTCCTTAATACTACAGCAAACCTCAACATGTAGTAGTTTCTTAAAGTTAGGTTCCAATGTCGAAATATCTGTATTCTGTTACATTAATATCCATTCTGCCACCTTGCACTTTGAATAGATCTTTTGGCCATATAATTTTATAACATCATGCACTGATGATTTAGAAAATATCAGATTATTGATGTTGCCAGGCAGCAGCCTACCCGTCTGTCTCCATGTACCTTCCTCTAAAGAAAGGAGAGTCTGTGAGACGGATCCTTTCAGGGACTTTGCTTCACCTTTGTGCTTACACCTTATGTCTCCCTGTTTGGCCCCAGAAAGATGGCTGGTCAGCCAATGACGAGTAAGATTCCTCATGCGGGGGACAACTCAAGCCAGGTGCAGTAGAGTGGGGATCACCAGGAGAACCCACGGGGTTCACAGAGGTGGTCATGGTCCCCCACCATCCCCCGGCTAAGGAGAGCCTCTGCCTCTGTGGCTGCATTCCTTCCCACAACCTGCAAGGGAAGAGATTCAGTGATGTGCTCTCCATCTGTTGATATGCATAAAGGTTTTGTCCCTTGGGGAAGTACATACATCCCAGACTTAAGGTTCAGCTGCCTGCAGGCAAGGGTGATTGGCTTGAATCAGTTTCCTATTATGATGTATGGGATTCACAGATCTTGAGATTGACAAGCTTTATCTCTTTTACTTCCCCACCTAACTAAGAAAAGCTAATGTGTAGGCCCAATTCGGGGAGTCCAGTCCTTGAGGCTGCAGGTCCTTTGGCCCCGCTTCACTCTATTCATGTGTTTTCTTAACCCTGTGCCTCCCTCCTAGCTCCCTACAACCATAGTCGCGCGGGATGCAATACATTGACTCATGCAGAACTTGGATAAGTTAACACATTTCCTTACACAATAACAACAACAAAATCATATCTGTTAATATCAGCACCAGTATCATCAAAAAAGATTATTAATATTTGTATACTCTCAAGCTCAAGGCGGCAATGAGAAGAATTCCGAAATCTGGGTTATCTGCATTTTGACTTGCAAGCTCAAATTTTATCAGTGGCACAGATATTGTCATTTTTTTCCTTGATAGGCTCAGTTCATTCATTTTTAAGAATATGTTCATGAAATATCCAAGTCTAAATGGTCATCATACTTTCAATGTAAAATTATGATCAATTAAAAAGGAACTAGTTCAGCAACAACTCCTTGAGTAAAACCATCGTTTTCCTTTCAGTATATAGTACTTTCAGTATGCAGTGGAAGGACAAGGCATACTTCCATTTCATCACACAGAATATAAAAAAGGCAAGTACTCAAGGGTTGAGATTTCATTCATAATTTTTATTACATTGTCAAGGATATTTTTAAGTTAAATGTTCATTTTTCTTTCTTTCTTCAAGAAGAACACAATGGTAAACAGTATACCTATTGCAACTACCTTGGTTGATGCTGAGGTGCTAGCCATTTTCCCTACCATTGCTTTTGAATCATTGGAGCAAATGTTGGCACAGTATAAAAAGGCAAATGTCATCTTAGTATTATTATTAAAATAATACTACTCAAATTCACAAATGCCCTGAAAGTTTCTTGGAGACTAGTTTCAGCGTTCCATGGACCATACTTTGAGGGCCACTATTCTGGCTGCCCCTTTCCATATGTATCAAAGAGCCCACTGGGACAAATGAACACCCTCCCAACACCACCCCATAACCCTTGTCGACGACACTCCGTGCAGTACAGAACCATTTTGTTCTCAGCACTGTATCTTCTTTAAATAATATGTAGGGGGACATCATTGGGAAATACTGATATTTCAAAAAGGCATCAGTATTAAAATTAGGAGATTTGAATACTAATTAATCCTTGTAGTATAAATCTACAATTCTAATCACTTTATTTCCAGGAATCCATTTTACCTGTAAAAGACTGAGATGAAAGATGTACAAAAGACCCTTTTGGAATGTTGATGCTATAACGATAAAATCAGATAAATAATCCAGTATGATCTTATACTACATAACTCAATCATCCCCAAACCTTATTCCATAGCCAGGTTAATGAATTTTCACTCTATATAAGCTACAACATAAATTGAAAAGAAATGTCACTCAATTAACGAACTGAATATTAGTGGGAAGTTAGCATAATATTAAAATTTTAATCAATTCATCAAGTTAATATAGGTGAGGTTTTTTTTCAGTTTCTTAAATCATGATAGTCGAACCCAAGAAAAGATTGTCTTTATTAACTTAATTATTCTTAATAGCCTTGAATCTAAATTTCTTGGGAGGCTTCTATCAATTTTAAGATAATCCAGCTTCTGAATTTGAATGCTGATATAACAGTTGGTGAATTAACAAATATTTATACTAAATCACTGAATTTAGAATTAGAAGGGATTTTAGAGTTACTTTAGTAATAGAATGCAAATATGTTGCCATTCTTACTTGCTATCTCAGCTACTGCAGAATCATTTATTAATTCATTTAACAAATATTTATTTAGTTCTTATAACCTCTCAGGCACCATCTAAGCTCCAGATACATAACAATATATAAAACAGAGTCTCTAGCCTAATTTATCACTACATTCTTTCTACTGGAACAGACATAGCCTCAGAATCTTCAAAACACTGCTGGAAGGAACCACTACTAATCAAATTCTCTACCCAGATCCAGTTAAGTGTCTTTATTTTAGGTTTATAAAGTGTCTGAGATGATGCTAGATGCTATAGGAGATCCCAAAGGAATAAAAGATATTAACTGTTTCCACGGAAAAACTATAATCTAATTAAGGAAGATAATACATACATCCATAAAGCAAACATACAATATAAACAGTACAATAAAAATACTAACTTTACAATATAAAATAACAAGTACAAAAGATATCTAGTTTCCATGTAGATTGATGACTTCAAACAATCTTTTTCAAATTCATCCCCTTTGCCCTTACTATTTTCTTCTATTGCCACGAATCAGTAGTACTGTTGCAGAAGTTCACATTTCCTGATTTTCTTTAATCATCCATAGAACACTGCTTGCTCCCTATATATAGAAAAACTATATATGAAATCCTGAGATGCAAGGCAGTCTCAGTACCTGTTTTCTCATGCAAGTCAGCCTTTTTCAGAGGGCAAATAGCCTGGGAGGCATCTCTGCATGGGGTGGGCTGTCTCAGATGAGAAGCTTATTCATGTGGGCCCTTTAGTACTCACCCATACCTGTAAGTCAGCCAAGGAAGCAAATGTCCATGTGTTCTCAAAGGAAAATCAGATAAAAATCATTTTATCTAAAATAAAATCAGTTGGAAGAACTACATGAAGAACTAGACTAGCAGGGCTCAAATTCAAAAATTAACTACAAGAGTAAAATACTATGACTTTTACAAAATCGAATTGGACCAAGATAGAGCCATGGTTTGATGGGAAAAATAGCTTTTGAAAGTTATATTTACTAAATCTGCTTCTCTATTTTATATGTCTTCTTATTTACCCTAAATGCCACACAATGTTATCTCGGTTGAAGAACTAATTATTTAATGAACAAAGTTGCATAATATTTTTAACACAAAACAAAGACACTTAAACACAAAAGCAAATAACAATATAAATCTCCCCTTTTAAAAAAAACTGATTCCAACATTTTCGATATTAGAAAGCATAGTCTTCCAGGAGCTCTCCTGAAAATGCTTTCTTACTAATTTTAGCTAGGTCTCTATCTGTTTTTATGGGAGACAGCATTACTAACATAAACAGTATTACGAAACGCGTCCCAGAAATTTTGTTCCTTCCTCTAAGTACTATTGTGCTACAGTGTCTTTGTGTACGTGTACATACTTATAATTTGGCATGTGTTACAAAAGTAAATGAAGTACAGATGTTGAAAACTTTGGGTCCACAATGAAATTACAAAGCCTGCTAGCAGAGTAAATCTGTGATTAAATTTAGTCTATTTATGCAATTAGGGTATTTACATTGCTGGAAATGCACCAAAAATAACTCTCCTATGCTAATATTAATTCAAAATCAGTATTAATTAGAACCAGTATAGGTGTAGTTATATTAAATATCTAAAGACCAAGTTAAGTGTTTATGCTTAAGACTTCAAATGACTCAAATGTATCAAAAATCAATTTTTCTCCAATTAATAAACACTGTAAATTAATGAAATGGTTCACAACTTATTTGCTGTGACCTTTGACAATTACTGCCTCACTTTCTTCTGCCTAAAACACCTAGATTTTCTCTGACAAACCTAACTTTCTGGACATATTTGTACATCAAGATACAGACTTCTTTAGTTGACCCTTTATTTCCTCCTCTGTCTGATATACTCATGGGAATAGTTATTCAAATCTCTTTGTGGAACCATGCATTTTAACTCAATGTGTTAAGAAAAACAAAAGAGGAGGGATTTTTCTTTTCAATTTCAAATGGTTAACGAACTTAAAATTATCCATCAGAGACATTTCAGAATGGGGTACCTGCATACAACATTTATGACTACAGAGCAATGTCCATTTTTCTACTTATCTATGAAATATGTCCATCACTTTCTTAAGTAGAACATATGAGGCGAAGAAGGCTAGTCATCATCCATTTTCCATTTTGCCCTCTTCCTTAGCTACAAAACCTGGTTTTTCAGGGCAGCAATACACCCAGCTAAAAGACTATGGTGTTGCCACTTGATTAAAAGCTGACCATGAAATGTAACCAGAGGTAGGACATCTTGAATTGCTGCTTACAAGAAGCTACCTAACTAGGAGGTTGGTCCATATGCTCTGTTCCTCACCTCCACCTCTTTCCTGCTGCCCAGAAATTGGACATGACAGCTAGAGCTGTAACAGCCACCAAGGACCATAATGTGTGTTTGAAGATGGAAGCTACGTGCTTGGTTGGTGGAGCAGAAAATAAAAAGTGACCAGATCCGTGATGTCTATGGAATTGCTACATCTTCCCTGGATTACCTACCTCTGGACTTTTGTATATGAAAGAGAAATATGAACTTCTATTTTTCTACCATTATTTCCAGTTTCTGTTATTTGCATCCAAATGCAATTCCTAAATGATAGAAAGTGTATATCTAGAATATGAGAAGTTAAATACATATACTATGCCCTGATGCCTCACGAGAATGACCCGAGCACTTCCACCACATAAGAAGTTATAAGCCTAACATATCTTTGATCTAGGTGGACACCAAAACTCACCCTGAAAAAAAATCTTCCTTGGCTCTTACTGAATGTTTAAGTGGTTTTCTTATTACAAAACATAAAGTAAAGATACACCAGTGCTCTGGATTGAAGAACTGGATTATAGAACTCCTGGTTGCATAGCAAAGATTATTTCAATTCCCTGGAGTTTAAAGAACTGTTCTAAGTGGGGAGCTAAACAAATATCCATATGGACCAAGCAATTTCTGAGAGGCAGAGACTCTCAACTCCATTCTCTTTGAAATTCAACAGTACTGGAGTGTTCTGTGTCTGTTTGTGTGTGTTTTGGGTTTTTTGTTTTGTTTTTTTAATGAACTGGGATGATTCTGAGAGCAAAGAATACCAAAATACTAAAAAACATCAGAGTCAGGTCCTACATGATGGAGTTGTTAGAGAAAACTGGTTCTAATATAGTGGATGACTTAGGATGGAGGTTTCTCCAAAATAGAAAGAGTACTTCTTCAGGAAAAGCAAGGACCTATTCTAGCAGAGTAGAAAACACACCAATTGACAACCGTCCCCTGGAATGTATATACCCAGTTTTCAGGAGTGACACAGAGGTACTGTACACAGGTACAGAATTACAGCAGTAGGGAAGATGATGAGAATTTTCTAAGCATGAGATGACTATACTTATACATGGAAATGTAAAGCGCCCATCCTTCCTTTAAAATAGGCCCTTCCTATATTTCCTATCTTGATAAACCATACTAGCATCCATCCAATAGGCCAGGTCAGACAATATGTAATTATCTTTCACCGTTCCTTCTCTCTACCCCTCAAATCTTTTTGGTTTGTGCTTTTTAAAAAGTCTTTAAAGTCTCGCCTATCTTCCAGCACTCTGCCTCAGTCGTAAGTCCGTCTTCAGTAGGTTGTAGTATACCCGTCTTTTGACTAGATTCTCACCTCCAGTCACCCATTCTCCACACCAACAGAAGGACTCTTCTCAAGTGAAAAATCCCACTTTACAAATGAGGAAGTTGAAGCTCCAGAAGGTAAACTAATTGGTTCAAGTTCACAGAGTTACTTACTTGATGGTAGAGACAGCTCAGAGCGCAGGCTAACTTCAGAGATGACCCTTTCAACCTCTTATCAAACCATTAAGCCACCCTCAGATAAATTTTAAAAGTAGAGAATGAGATGATCTTGAAAATCAACGCTTGAACCTACCACATACTCGATAAATGTTTGTTAAATATCATATTTCCTCAATTCTATGAAGTCAACTTCGATTTACTATGATCTCTCCTCTCAAAAGAAACAATACCTCATTAAACATACATACATGCATTATGAAATAAACAGCAATATGTGTAAGAGTATTGACCTAAGAATAACAGGAAATGCAGTTGCTGACAACAGTATGCAACACTGCAGATACAACAACGTATCTTCACACAAAAGCTAGACTGTTTGGGAGTATTCAAATGTATCTTTTGAATAAGGTCACAGAGGAAAAATCTTACACACAACTACATGCACACAGTATTTCCCCGAAAATAAGACCTAGCCAGACCATCAGCTCTAATGCATCTTTTGGAGTAAAAATTAATGTAAGATCTGGTCTTATTTGACTATAATATAAGACCAGCTTTTATATAAGATCTGGTCTTTATAATACAATATAATATAATGTAATGTAATGTAATGTAATATAATATAATACCCGGTCTTATATTAATTTTTGCTCCAATAGACGCATTAGAGCTAATGGTCCGATTAGGTCTTATTTTCGGGGAAACACCGGTATTTCAGTAAAACAGCAGCCTAGACAGCTTTCAGTCAAATAGTATACTAGCTGACAAACAGAAACAATTTTTAACAAACCCAACCTAATTTAATAAAGAATAGCAAAATGAGCCTGGTTTCACTGTGACAGAAAGGTTTATCACAAATTCAAGTGTTAGGGATCTGTAGCAATTGTACAGGCAAAAGTCTGGGAGAATATTATTTATTCTTTCTTAATTTATATTCATACAGATATGTACTATTAACGGAGTTCATATATTGGAATCTTGAAATGAATACATGCATACTTATAATATACATATAAAAATAGAATTTATCCTTCCCAAAAAGCTAATACTAAATTGAAGTTGGCTTCATGGAACTGAGGAAATACGATATTTAAGAAACCATTTGTGGAGTATGCAGCAATATAATGGAGTGTAATGGAAAGAAAAAAGAAAGATGTGGTCCACATTTTTCTCTTCCTCCTTATTTTACAGATAATCACTGTGCTGATTTTGCTGTTTATCGTTGTCAGGTATATTTTAATGTATACGTGTGTGTGTACATGTGTGTGTTATATATACATGTATATGTGTATACATGCATGCATATGTGTGTATATATGTATTACATATATATACATACATATTAAGTTGGTGCAAAAGTAATTGCAGTTTTTGCAATTATTTTTTACCTTTTAAACTGCAATAATTTTTGCAGCAACCTAATATGTCTCCATAAACCATATATACTATTTTGTGGAATTTTTAAACATTTTCTATAAATGATATTATAAGTTTATGTGTCCTTCAGTAGCTTACTTATTTTGTTTAATATTATGTTTTAATGATTAATCCATGTTGATAAACATAGCTCAAGTTTATTCACTTAACTACATTCATTTAATTGCATAGCTATACAGTTATTTATGCATATAGTTATTTGTCTATTCTACCATGGACGAACATTTAGGCAATTTCTTTTTTTTCTATTACATTATGACAATGAAGATCCATGTTTCTTCTCATAGGATTTTGATCACTCTCATTGTCCCCTGAACCATTCTACAAAATAACCCAAGCTCAAAAAATGAAGCTACTTATTATCCAGAGGTATATACCACATGTAATTCAGCAGGGAGAGGCTATTGAAAAATTAAACTTAATTGCAATATATCATGGAAGCTTAACCCACTGCTTAATAACAAAGTAATCAACTGTTGACTAAAGAGGCTTTCTGGTCAGGGAAATACTGTAGCATCTGAGGATTCCAGTTTGGCAGATAGGATATCCAATGTTTGCAGGATGAATTCTCAAGTATAGAGCACTATCAGATTCAAAAGAGTATCATCAAACCGAAGCCTCATAAAACTAAATTGCACCACGGAGCCATTATTTTCCCATCTGAGCTTCCAAGATCAGAGGAGTTCGGGCGCATTCAGGGTGGTATGGCCATAGACCTGAGCCATTATTTTCCAACAATTATATTATTATAGAAAAATTCATAATTCATAATAAGAAGGTACTAAGATAACTGAAATCACATTTTAAAGAATGTACTGAAATTAATATATGATAAGAAAAATTGTATCTAATTTAGTGACTTTCAAAAAGAGCACAGGCTTTCAAAATTAGGTAGCTCTTTTTTAGTAGCAGATCTCCACTTTTTAGCACCTATCCAAATTTGGTTATTTGTATAATCTGAGGTAGGATGATAAAATTTACCTCATAGATTTTAATGAAATTTAAATAAAATAATGTATAAAATGTATTTACCCTTGCTGCTGCTTTCTGCTGCTGCTATTATTACTGTTATTTAGTGGGATCCAGGATGGGTTCAGAGTTCAGATGCTGATACCTGAGGCTACACATATGTTAGGGCCACCAATTCTCTGCAGCTACATTGTGCACCATCAGATTTACCTGGGGCCTGAGGAACCACCTGAGAAATAATTCAAACTCAATCCATAATAAGAGTTCTGATCTAAGTAGGAATGTCTGAACGGAGAGGAAAAGATTGAGACTGATTAATTGATTGACCAATCCATCTCTGGGCTGAAGCTATCACAGAACTGCAAGATTTCTAAAAGCAAATTTTCAAGGTGGAACCAAGACCTCTGAAAGAGAACTTATCCATAAGGAATGAGTGAAGTAGCAAGTTCGACTTGGAGAGAAGACCAGATTCAGAGGAGGTTAAAACCTCTGGTTATAACTTGATGAATGTGAATGTAACCTTTACTGATCCATCTACGTGTTGGCATGGGCACACCACAGTAATCGAGGTAAAACTGAAACACCTGACTCCAAAAAACCTGTAGCACTTTAGGGCCTAAGCTAACATGCTGCAGGTCCTCGGAACAGGTGTAATTAACAGCAGGAAGAGAGCTCTTCCTCTTCTCAATTTGCAATAGAGTATACACTGTCAGGGTACCAGCATTAAAGAGGATTGATGGGCACTAGACAAAATCCCACACCCCAGAACAAGCAAGCAGTTCTGGAAAAACAGTGGTCAGGTATGGATCGCCATTATCAACAGTGGCAGCAAAAATATTATAGCACAGTGATAAACAGCAATAATATAAAGTAACGACCCCTCCCAAGTCCATAGGCCTGGCTCAGCTGGGAGGAGGAGGGACCAGAAGATGGCGGCAGTGCTGGAGGCAGCAGCCTGCAGTTAGGAAAGGCCACAGTGGAGAAAGCCAGAAGGCTGGCTCACAGAGGCAACCTGGTCTACGTGTGAACAAATGTGGAAAACCCTGAGGACCCCTAGAAATACTGGAGGAAGAAAGAAACCTGAAAGGGAGGTCAAAGTCCTGTCATTGAGCACAGGGGAATTAATGAACTGAAGAAATATGAATGTACAAATGACCAAAGCTAGTGAGTCACCAGCACAATTAGACAACACTATTACAAGAAGAAAACCATGACAGGATAAAAAATCAACACAAATGATAATTCCTGGACATTGGAGCCAGCAGGCAAAGGGGTCGAATTAAGCATAAACTATGAAAAAAAAAATGCACCAATATAAAAGACAAGTAGCATACCCTGATAAAATTACCTTGAAACTTACAAGGTCTTTTGAGGAAGAAAGCGGGGAGAATCTTTTTCCTCTAATTATTCTTACTGTACTATGAAATATGTCATACATGTACGTGTTACACAATTATATTTTAATAATATAATTATTAATGATACTCAGAAAATAAATCCATTGTTTATAATAATATATCAGTAATACTACACATAATTGTTAATAATTATACTTCTAAATAATATTTTTAACAATCACCTACTTATACATCACCCAAGCTCCCTGGGCTCCTCGCTGAACCCATCTCCTTTCCTCCTACTAGAGGCACTCAATATCCACAATTTTGTTTTAATCTTTTCCTTGATTTTCTCTATAGTTTGATTTCAACATAAAGATTCCACAAAAAATATATTACTAGGTTTTGCCTCTGATGGAGGTTTGTATAACTGGATTCGTGTATTTTAGGGATCCGTACAGGTTCATTCGTATAGCTGAGGTTCATTATTTTGATAATTCCACTATATACAAATATTCCCCAATTTATCCATTCTGCTCTCTGTTAGGTAGTTTCTAGATTTGTTTTTATTTGTTTGTTATTATATACAAGACTACAATAATAATAATTTAAAAAACAGAAACAACTTGTATCTATTTCCTAAGGCATACAAGCAAGAATTTCTATGAGATATACTCCTAGGTGGGAACTGCTGAGCAAAAGAGTGTACTTACAGTCAATTTCAATTTACCAATTTAGTTGCACCAATTTACATTCCCGTTAACAGTGTATGAGTTCCTGTTGCTTCACATTCACACCAATATTTTGTATACTTCAGACTTTTATATTTTTAACAACATGGTGGGTAAGAAACAGCATATCACGCTAGTTTTAATTTGGATTTCTTTAATTATTGAGGCTCAACAAGTTTTCATGTTTATTGACTATTTGGATTTTCTCATTTTAAGATTCCTATTCATTTTTTACATTTACTTTTCTTATTGATTCTTAAGATCTTTACTATATTCTATACACTAATTCAGTTTTCACCCTTTCTTACTCTTTTATAATGTCCTTTGATTAACACACGGTGGGTTCTTTTTTCATTTTAATGTTGTTGAATTTATTACTCTTTATTTATGGTTTTCTCTGTATGTCTAGTTCAAGAAATTAATATCTTCCCCTAAAATAATACATATATGTTTTTCGAAACATGTTAAAGTATTGTTTTGTATAGTTAAGTCTTTCTTTCACATGGAATCTGCTTCTGTTTATGGAATGAGGTCAGTAGGGACCAATTCCACGTGGATAACTAACCAGTGATTGTAGTGGCAGCTTGGATTTAAGCCTTACTAGGACTCAAAAGAAGAGAATACCGATGAGCTGGTGATGTCTGCCATGGATGGATGTGTGAAAAAGTTGAAGCCCACAACATCTCATTACAGATGATAAGAGAGAGAAGAAATAAAGTAGAAAGAGTTGAGGGAAAAGAAAATCAATTTGATCAATTCACTCCACTCAAATTTATGATTTTTTACATAGTTTATGTAACTCTTCATAGTCACGCTGTCATCATTTCAACCCATACAGTGTGAAACAACATTCAGTAGTTTACTTAAACTGGCCTGTATTCCTTACAAACTCTTTATCGACATACCAACACAGCTTATGAAAATCTTTAGGAAAATATTACTATTACCCTATATACTGATTAAGAATTTTTATGTGACAATTCAGTGGTTCTGAAACTAGACCCCCACATAATTCCACAAGCTCAATACAGGTGTTCTGCCACTATAATCATATTAAATTCTTTTCTCAGTTTCAGAAACAACTAAATTAAATTCATAAAATTTTCTCAATATTAACACTCTCATAATTTTTTTCTTAAATGACTTGCACCTGCTACTCATTATTTCTACTAGTGTCTGGTATGGGTTAACATATTTATTTCTTTACATTTTTGTATATTATAATTAAACAAATCAATTTTAATAACTATTCTGGTAAGGTCAAAACACTTGGCTTTTCAGTCTGGGATCCACTCCACCCTCACTTCATGTTAATTTTTCCATTCGTAAAATACATATACTTGCTTCAAAGCATTTCATGAGCAAAAAGGTCAAAAGAAACAGTGGGTGTGAAAATGCTTTTAAAATGTAAAACATTTTACAAACAGGAGTTATAATTTATAATAACCTTAAATTATATCTTACAAATATAGGGCTAGAACAGTCATGGAAAAATCAACAATTCCTAAAGTTCAGTTTTATTTACAGTTTTAATTTCTTCCGTATTGTCTTTAAAAAACAAAACAGGTTTCTTAACTAGACTAAAAATAAAATTTATTTATTTGAATGTTATTTCCTGCCCCACATCATTTCTAAAGAAGTTCCTGAAAAGCAGAGCCAGTCAAAAGGAAAAAGGTAGTCTACAAGCAGTGTAACTCATCTCCAAAAAAATCTGCAACTGTCTACTTTTATAATGGTATGATCTAAACTGCATGCCACTGTGATTTATAACTAGTGAGAAAGGCTATTGAGTCTAACTGAAATCAAAGAGTATTAGATTACAGATGAAGATTTAACCTGCCTCAAAAACATTTTAGTGTAGCATAGATTTATTTGGAAGAACATACCTTCCTAAATATTTGTTTTGTTATCTCTTTACATAAAGAAACAGTGATAGAGTTACAAAAGTGAGAAAAATATGGAATGAAATGAGAATAATATACTATTAAGATTTAGATTGATTGTTTTCTGTTTGTAAGTATCAATACAGCACTACCTTCCTTGTAGGGCATAAAGTTGCTGCTCTGGTTTGGACCTCTATCTATCACATTGGGAAGCAGCCTGCACTGCTATGAGATATGTCAAACTGTTAGAAGTCTGTAGGAGTAGGAAAGTGAAATGACTTATTTTAAAAGAAAGCCATACGAGGTGTGATCGAAAGAATCAGTGAATGTTTAAATTAAAAAAAATTAATACAGTAAAAGACACATTGCCATTAAAACCCTTAAAATACTCTCCTTCACTTCGAACACACTTATCCCATCATTCTTGCCACTTTCTGAAGCATTTCGGGAAGTCCTCTTTCATGAGTGTCTTTACTTCATCCTCCTTCGTCGACAATGCTCTGTGTCACACATGGCTTATGGTACAGCAATTTCTGTCAAATAAAAACATTATGGTGTGTCCTCATTCACTTTATTCACCAGATCTGGCACCGTGAGACTAGTGGCTCTTCCCCAAAGTCAAAAAATTGATTCAGGACATCGAGGCAGCCATGATACCACAACTAAAGACACTCATGAAAGAGGACTTCCAGAACTGCTTCAGAAAGTGGCAAGAACGATGGGATAAGTGTGTTACAAGTGAGGGGGGTTAATGGCAATGTGTCATTTACTGTAATAAATTTGTTTTATTTAAACATTCACGATATATTTTGTTCACATCTCGTACATTATACAGCAGAGTTTTTAGAGTGAGAAAGAACTGGGTTCCAATCCTAAATGTCCTACATTCCAAGCTGTGTGATCTTAGGCATGATTATTTAACCTCCCTGAATTCCCATTTTCTCATCTTTAAAATCAGGATAATAAAAACCACCTCACAGGATCACTGTAAGGGTTACATGAGATTGTTGTCATGCATACAAATACCCATGGCATGATGTTGACTAAGTTGCTATTAATTATAAAATGAGAGAATAAGTGACTTTAGGGAAGTTGTAAAAAATACTAATTGGACTTTAACATTTTGTAATACAGGTTTCTCTTACTTCCAGGCATTCATTATTTCTGTTAAAATTGGGGAAATTTTCTTTAAATTATACCAAAAAGAGAGTTTTCTGATATAATTGGGCAAGAGATGGAACATAGAAGATAAAGAAACTATTGAAGTTAAAAAGGTCAATAACAACTTGTATGATATATAACTGGCTGTGATTGAACAGACATTTTTGAACAAGATAAAAAGAAAGTAACCAGGAAACAAGGCAGGGAGATGAGAAAGAAGAGAGAGCAGGTAAAGGAAGATGGTGCAGGATTGAGGGTTGGGGAAGTAAAAGGTAAATAGAGACTTGATAGCCTGCATGGCTCCCAAACGGATAGGTGATTCTCTGCAGGCCACCAGGTGACCCCAGGTCAACCTGTTTGTTGAACTGCCCAACATGTAGAAATGAACAGCCTTACAGTAAGTGTGAGATAGAAGCATAAAGGACCATCTTTGTGTTTTACATGCTGTATGATGTTTGTAAACCAGTGTTTGATCTGAAGTATGCTTTAAGTCTCCAAAAGCATCAATTAATACCACTGACAATATACAGTTAAAAAACAGAAACATATATATGTATATGTAACAGAAAATATTTTATTAAAATCTAACCAAAATAAAAAAAAAAGATTCTCAACCTCTGAGCAAGCTACATTCAGTGTGGATTATTAAGAAATTGAAATCATGTTAGCAAAATATCACATTTCTTTTCCATTAAAGGGAACAGTCAGTATAAGAACAGCTTCAAATTGACCACAAAACCAACTCCCCTAGTTAAGAACACATGGTTTCAGTAGACGTACTTTAAGCTCACAATGTGCTTTGGAAGCTGTACTAATCTACTTTCGACTGGAAAAGTACAAGAAAAAAAATTCATTCTAAATAACTATCTATTTCTACCAACAATAATTTGACAGGGTTACAAGTGGAATATTAATGAGTAACTCAAAAGACTATACTCATTGTATGTTGGCTAATTTAAAACAAATAACCTCAAAAAAATTACACATTCAAAGAACTATGAGTTGCTTCAGTAGAACAGTGTGTGCTAGGTCACCATGCTTTCCTTCTCTATTATTGTGAAGTTCAATCTTCCAACAAGTCTCTGACAATAAACACAGAAATAAATTTCAAGGTTAGTAAGCTAAATCACAACTGTAATGATATATTCACTTGGTGATGAAGTTAAAACTGGTATAAAGAGAAATGAAAAAGAGAAGGACTCTTAAATGAAGTAAATTTTACACATAGAAAAAGAACAAACATTTGCCTGGGGAATTAATGTATGAAATATATGGAATTATGTTCCAACTATGCACTCTGCAGTTCTAATCATCTATATAGTAAAGTAGGAAACTAGAAAAATGATTGAAAAAAGGAGGAATAATATGAATAATCTATTTAGAATTCTTAAGACTGTTAATTAGTACAGATACTGACTAATGTATATTTTCCAAGTAATAATGCAAGAAAATCTGCTTATTAACTAAAATATATAGTTTGTTTTCAAATGTTCCAAGGCAGGACTATAAAACAAAACCCCAGTGAACTATAGGATAAATCTTACCACAGATATACCAACTTATCAACAAAGGGCAGAGTGACCCAAGAATACAAAAATCCTGTATTGTCTTTAAGCAAAATTGTTTGCCTTGAGTTAAAGAGAAAACACAACATATTACTTCATGGTGGCCAAATATACAATAGTCACGATTGCAAATGATGTCTTTGTATAAACTTTTATGTATATATGTGTTTCCCTCTCACACACAAACAAAAACTGTATTGATGAGACATGTCCACTCATAGCAGATTAAGCTCTCCTCTTTCACATCATTACAGGTAACCATTAATGTATAAATACTGAGTTCTAATGATATCAACATATCTAGATTTTCTTTCCTCCTTTAAATACCAAACAACTGTGAATCTCTCAACTGAGGAGCTTAAATTAGAATTGATAGCAAAGGATGCCAGTTAGGTGGACTTATTTTTCCCCTGAATGAAACTTGTAGTTACAGAAACAGGGACCCAAATGGGAACACTCACTCCCTGCTGACCTGGCAGCTCCTTGCCAATTTTCCTGCTGAAGTCATGAGCAGGTATATGAGGGGAGAGTAGTGTTGTGTGTTAAGCACATGAGGGAGAACCAAAGTGTAAGTACACTTGGAATGGAAGAAAATGATAAAACTAACAGAGGTGCTAAAAATTGAAGCAGTTAAAAGATTTTTTAAGCTGCTTCCAAACTGATTTAAAGTATAGGATTATTTCTGTCCATCTTCAGATTCTGATCTCTTCAGTGCAAACCCCAAATAATAAAACACTCCCCATATCACTGATTTGACTGACTGCCCTCTATACTTTGGAAGTTATTGTTCCTGAGCTCATTTTTTTCACAGATAGACCGAATTTGGAAGGTTCTTGCCATCTGACCTGTACGGACTTGTAACTATTATCACTTATGGCAAAAAGTTAATTTCTCTACTTGGCAATGCTTCCTTAAAAGATGGACTTTGGCCAGATATGAGTTTAATTCATGACCTTATCACTTATTAGCTATGTGAGGTTGATGAAGCTACTTTACATTTTAGGGTCTCGGTTTCCTTCTTCTGAAAAGGGAAATCAGAATAAGTCATTCAGAGGTCTGTACAAGGATTAAATGAAATCATATAAAGTCTTGGTAGAATGCCAGCTATATATCTAGAAACCCTTGATAAATGTGGCTATTATTAATGCATAATTTCTTACGCACACGAAATCATATTCTTATTAGGTCTGCTTTAATGTAAGTAATATATGCAGCCTCCTGTCTACAGTAATTTCAAGGAGCATGCCAAGTTAAATCCAACAACACTCTAACATGTTCCAAAGCTTACATTTCATTTAACAAGGAACATGAACTTTTATTTCATAGGGATAAAATTTTAAATGCAATACAACTTGAGAAGTAACAAAGATTTAAAGTTGTACCACAGGAATACAAGATAAAAGTAACTACACAATAAAAGGGGGGGATGGGGAATAATAATTCAGGAAAAGTACTGAAGTACTTGTCTAATAAATTCTTTGTGAATCATAGCATTGACAGTTAAATAAATTAAACCATAAAAATGTGGAAAAATATTTTCCATATTTCTGGATAGAAAATAGTTTTCTAAGTTTCACAGGAGATGGACAAAGTATTGATTAGATTTAATAAAGATATCTCAAAACATACTTATGTTTCAAAACATATAAAACTTAAAAAGCTATCAAGTTTATACACCTGAAACTAATAAAAAAAAAAAACAGACATCAAGGAAAGAAGAGAGAAGTCAAAACTTGGGACAGAAAAAAGTGAACAGAGCTTTCATTCTAATTACTTTCCATCTAGGATGAGTTATGCATTAAAAACATATGCAGGGTAAACTAATAAACAAACACAAGTCAAAAGAAAAAGTAATTAAGTTTGTGAAACAGTTGTAAATAATAAAACTTTAAAAAATTAAGATCCTTTGATTTAAAAAAAAACTCTTCTAAACCAATAAGAGAAATACAGCTCTGAAAAAAGAATAAGTACATAAATAGATCAATGATAAAGAATAAAATATTAATAACTAATAATCCCCTCAGATTCAAGTTCACTAGTAATTAAAAATATAAATTAAATACAGTATCTCTTTCCTCTATTATATTAGGAAAGATTTAAATATAACACTCAGCAGAGAAGAGTTTGAAAAGATATATGATATATACAAGTATGTGAAGGGCAAAATAACAATCCAATGGAAAATGTTTACTACTGGGCAATCAGACTTTTTTCATTGATTTGGGAGATGAGTAGAGATGGTCACTTTGATTCCGATATAAGGAAGGAGGAAACAGGAACGCATATAAATCATAGGCTGAGAGTAACTTTCAGCTATTTGCTCAAAAACTCTTTCATCGTTAGGTATCAAGCGATTTTTTTCCAGAGACCTTATTATTAATAAGAACAGAAGGAATCAAGAGCTCCAATTGTGGGGGGAGTAATGGGGACAGAAATAAAGGAATCAAATCTTACTAGAAGATGACATGTACAAAACAATCTTGTTTTAACTATTTACATTTTTAAAGAATCCTAGATGAAAATCAATGTAATCTGGAAAAGCACATTTGGTTCTTTGATTTTTGTTTTAATCATGTTTTCCAACCATTAATTAGAACAAGGAATCTTTTTAAAAACAAAATTATAAAATAAAATATAATCATATATTCTCTATTAGAATCCCTTAGATATAATCAAGTATAAAATGTGTTTTTGCAGTTTTTATCACTTGCTTCAGTATTATCTGCCATTATCTATTGAAAAAGAGAATAGTTATGGGACATAAATCTGACTATATTGCTACAGAGAATGGGGGAAATCAGGAAAGCCAGAAAGAATATCTGTCATTTTAAAAAAAAATGTAAATAAGTGTGTGTGTGTGTGTGTGTGTGTGTGTGTGTGTGTTAACTATAGTTATGAGAAGAAAAGTACTTCATCCCAGTTTGGGGCAATTATTATTAGCTTTAACTTTCAGGAGTCATAAAATAATGCAAAGGAATCAAATACAATACAAACACAGAGATATGACAAATCAAGCTTTACATGCAATATGCAGAATAAAAATAGAGCAATTACAAACAGATAGGAAAAGCCACAATGATAAAATATAACAATAATTCTTTCTTTTTTAACCAAAATCTTATTAAATGAAATGTGTGGTATACACAATGGTATATACAATGTGGTATATACAATGGAATACTACTTTGCCCTAAGAAATGATGAAATACTGCCCTTTGCAACAACATGGATGGATCTTGAGATGATTAGGCTAAGCGAAATAAGTCAGACAGAAAAAGTTGAAAACCATATGATTTCACTCATGTGGGATATAAAAGTGAAAACAACAAAGGAGCAAGACAAACAAATAAAGAAACAAAACTTAAAATCTTATCTAGCTACTTTAAAAGCTGGCATTTAGCGAGTTACATTACCTCTTTATACCACATTTGCCCAGACCTATAAAATGAAACAGCTGAATGAAAAGAGCTTCAAGGTTCCACTTAATCATGGAAGTGGAACCTTGCAGCTCTTTTTCCTCTAACGTTCTATGAATTCCATGCCACGCAGTTACAGAAAAATTTGGGCTGGAAATCTAAGCCGCTAACAATAGTAAAACTAAGACTTTCTTTTTCTGCCAAAAGCCTTTATAAATGCCTCATCCTAAAACCACCTAGTTCTTCGACCACTTCTTGGTGGTGGTGTTGATGGTAGTGTTTCTTTTGTTTTTTGTTTTTTTGCTTTTGTTTGTTTCTACAATAATCTTTTAATACTGAGATAACTTTGGGTTTCTCTCACCCCGGCTGATGGGAACTAGGTACATTTCTACGTCCATGACCAAAGGCAATCTACCTCTTCCAGTTTTATAATATTTACATTATTTGATATGACAGTGAGATATATAAAGTGTACGCTTATAATTCTTTGGTAAGGTACCATCTCCATACCTCTTTAACTACCAGGTAGTGACGTAGGCGATATAGATCTGAAGAGAAAGTCTAAATTAAATTATGCTTCATTCCAAGCAAATTAAAAGGCTACCACATTCTCCTATGAAAATACCAATCTTGTTTTCATTCCTAAAACAGATTATAATTCAAGGTTAAACAAACAAGTCCTAGTCAATGTCTGGAAGAGGTTTATAAGGCTTCAACAGAGTGGAAACTTCTGGTAGCATACACTAAGAAGTAAAAATAATCCAAGTAAAAGTTGTGAATTACTCTACATTGTGCATGAAGCTTTACATATCTTCCTGGTTTATAAAATATTTCATATTCAAAGTATTTTATGTATGGTGAGGAAATAAAACACAATTAAGGAAAAAATAAATTTTACTTTTATTGAATATCATAACTAAAAAAACAGCTGCTATTTCTCAACTACTTTTTTAAAAAATTAACATCCCTTTCTTTCAGCATTCTATTTTGAGGAGCAAATTCTTCTGACTGCAATGGAATATCTCCTTTCAGGACTGAAAAATTTTAAGCCATGGCTTTCTATTAATTTCTATAAAATCCCTATCTCTACAATAGTAAATAAAATTAGGTTGCTTACCTTTATCAGTAAAAGTGGGAGCCATTCCACTCTGTAATTCTGTGAGATAAATGAGGATAGACCTAATCTTTCCTGAAATTCTTTCTGGGCCTTTTGGAAGGTGTAACACTGTCTGCAGTTTGCGAGGGCATCATTTAACTCACCACAACAGTCCATGTGGGAGCAGTAACTAGCAGATTATTTGATAGATTTCATCAAATTAATTAAAAAATATTTTGGAGATGTATATTCTGAATTTGTATATGCTAACCAATATAATTATGAACGTTTGTTATTCAAACAATTTTGTGAGTTCAACAAATGTCTGTCTTGGATAAATGCACATGGATAAACACACATACACACAGATTACCATGATTGGTGGTCAAAAGAGAAACAAATTCATTTTTTTTTTTTTAAGAAAAAAGCATTGCTATTGTCTCAAAAGCATTTCTCATCTACTAGAGGGGCTTTCCTTCAATTAATGAAAGTTTTCAAACATAGTAAATAAAAAGTCTATAAAGAAAAGTGGGTTTAAGTTAAATATGATAAATGTTTTCTTTAGTCCAAGTTCTTGAGTGTCTGTTATATGATAGGTCTTGGAGGAACAAAAAAAAAAATTTAAACCTGGCTACAAGTAGCTTACAGTCTCATGTGGAAAAAAAAAGCACAAAACATATCTTCAGATTTGCAAAGTGTTGAGACAGAAGTCTATACAGAGGCCACCACAGAAGCTGACAGAGGACCAGCAGAGATCCAGGGAAGAGGTACTTTCACCGAGGCTGAGAGGCAAAGACCAGAAAGAGGGTTTTCAAGCTCAAGGGAGCAACGTGAACAATTCCAGAAAGTAGAGCAATATGGATTGTTTTGAGAAATACAAGATGTTCAGTATTGCTGGAGCATAAAACAGGGAAAAGAGGAATCTTTCATGGGTGAGCAAAAGAGATGTGGAAAACAGCCCAGAAAGCATAGCAGAAGATGAATATAGAAAAAATGTAGCAGCTAGATCAAGAAGAGACTCATTGTACCAAGAAGCCTGACCTTTATCTGAGCAATAGAGAGCCAGGGATGGAAGTGTTTTTGACAGGAAAGCAAAGTGTTCATGGGGGTGGGGGCTGATCCCTCTAAGGGTAGTACTGTATAACAGATGGATGAACTGGCAGTAGAGCAAAAGGACTAGGAGCAAGTGAGATCCATTAAGAGGTTAATGTTAATATTTCAAACCAAATTCCCTAATCTTTCTTTAATAGCTAGTTAACACATGACACAAAAGGTCCCATATTCATTTTGATGATATGTTATTTACAAATATGATAAATAGCCAATGTCAGATCTGCATTAAAGCCAAAAATAGTATTGAGAAGGCATGTCAAGTTTTAAAATGCTCAACAAGCCTGCAACCAAAATACATCCCATTTTAGACATTGTCAACCAATATCACAGTTTTCTATATCTTCTCTGGCTTAAAGGGACAACTTTCTTTAGTTTCTTTGTATTGTAATGATTTTATTCAGTCTGTTTTCTGTGCCAAATTTTCACAGGGTACAACAGAAACCAGATACCAGAAGGAACAAAAATAAAACAAATAAAAAGGCGTAAGAGAGCAATATCATGTATTTATGCAATATATAACGGGAATAAATAAAAGATATTGAATAAAGAACTGAAATTACAATCATGACCATGAGCTATTACCCAGAGGTAGTAGCAAAGAAAAGTTTAATAGAGAAATGACCACTCTAGATCAACTGGTGGCATTTTCAAAATAAACATATTGTTGTCAAAAATCTAAATCAAATCCATAAATAAACTGGTAAGCAGAGCTTGAACAAATACAAAGACAAGGCTTGATTCAGAGGCTAAAACTAGCATTAAATGAATGTAAAAATACAGTTTAAATTTAGATACCAGATTAGCCTTAAAGCATTTGTGAATAAAATAGATTTTAAGACATTTTGTATTATTTTAAAAATTATACATGATTTTAAGAAGTGATACTCTACAATTATTAGTGTAATTTTAAGATATTTACTTTACATTTAGACCTGTTGTACCTGCTGTTTTGGAAGTGGTTTATCCCATTGAGAATGAGTTGGTTCCTGCATATCAGTCCTAACACTGTGCCAGAGTATTAGCTTCTCCTTATATCTGTTGGCCTACAGTTTAAACTCTACAGCTACTTTAAGATTATTTTTGTTTTTAAGTTAAATATGTAGTACAGAAAACCTCTGGAACCATAATCCACCATGATCTGTAACCTAACCTAAAAATGTTTAGATATCATGCTAATGTTTCTCTTGCACAATTAAAAAACCAACAACAATTGGGAAACTTTCACTGTGTCAGTGGGTTAAGTCTTGAACAACGCCATACTTCCAGTGAGGCAACATATTTACTTTCCAAGCTACGTATAATACATATAAGACATATACATTTATACATTTCATGGGTTTTCTGAATCAGAAAATATGTAGAAAACAATTTTTCTGTCCCCTTCAACATCTCTTTTATTGTTAATCTGGGATATGCAAAGCAATGATGATAAATGAACACGTTACAGCACTATGAACATACGGAGAAACATGTAAAGGTGCTACACGTGACGAAAGGAAAAAAAAAAAACAACCTAAGAATGTGTAGCCAGAGATGTCAATTTAATGATTTTAGTAAAGAATCACATTTTGTAAGGAACCAATCTCACAAGTCACTTGGATAAACTGAGAAACTCCCCTAAATGCAGAGTCTCTTGCACTTTGGATTAAGAAAACTATTCCTATTTTTCATCACTCTCAGTTCTCTCCATTCCCCAAAACAGTCATTATTTCACTTCAGTACACTGCCAAATGGACACTGGCTTTCTTTTACAAAGACCCCATGTTGCTTGCACATTGTGACGAGCTCTATTACATCTTCACAGGTTCATCTGAAGTTCCCCCCATTCCATTTCTAGACCACAGACTACTGTAAACTTATACAACTTCACATTTTAGCACTGATACAAAAGCAACCAGGAATTTACCAATAGGAAGACTTCCAGTGTGACAGAATGAAGAAACAGAAATTTCCTGATAGGACACAACATGAAATTTGTGCGGAGAGCCATTCCCACTGCCCACGTTGTTTAAGTATACTATGAAAGTATACAGCATTCTTCACCACAGTACACAAAACTACACTGCCACCAAGAACATTCTTAAACAGCAGGACGCCCTCCCTTATTAGCTCTAACATGCCACACAGCCCAGTGCTTACTGATGCAGGGCAGCCAACAGGGAGATGGAGTTTACGAGTAAAAGCGAGACTGAACTGGCTAATGACTTACCTTCTCACTTATGGCAGGCTTGCTCGTCTAACTTTTTGTTTCCTCTCTTGTCATAGCTCAGCGGCAAATGGTTATGATTCAGCAGGAGTTTGAACCTGACAGTCAAAAAGAATTTTTTTTTAAGAAAAAAAATGGAAATTCAAGTTCCCCTCCACAGCAGTCTTTCTTTCCTTGCCCTCTGTGTGCGTGTTTCTCTCTCGTTTTCTCTCTCTGCAAGGCAAGCTACGTAGTGGTCTATAAATATTGACCCTGACACTTGCTCAGGGCTTTACTTGCTCATGGCACAGGTCTGTGTTACTGAACACCGTGGTAATACTCCGGCAAAGTTCTCAGCTGCTCAGACAAAGCTGTGGATTGGCTCACTACCCAGCAACCCTGTGCCTGCCTGGAAATACCATTTTGCTGCCAGCTTTACAGATGCTATGGGCCTTTCCTGAGGCCCAAATCAGGCACAGAAGGGCAATTATGAGGTTTGTCTGAAAAAATACAGTTTTCCTCAAGCAGGTGGAAAGAAGGGGGGTCTGGGTAAAGTGGAAGACAAGAAAGGAAATACTGCCTTTGTTTGGCCAAACAACATAATCTCAAACCCTTTATAAAAGTCATACCTCAATATTCAGTCAAACTTTATAAAACTGAATTACGACATACTATGAATGACCAAAAGGCGCAGGAAAGCATTTTTGTAATTGTTTTCAATACTGCTTCTCATTGAATAAGGCTGTAGTGACTGAGTAATTAATTGGCCACAAAGAAATGTTTCGACAAAAATAAGTTCATTTCCAGAACGATAGAAATACACTAGAAAGTATGTTACCAAATTACGAATTTAATGAAAAAGAGCTAATATATAATCTGAAAATTATATGAATCAATGTATTACATTAACAACTACTAGATTTTCGGTCATAACAATATGAATTATTTTATTTTCCTTTTTTTTTAGATTAAGGATAAAATCTACGCCATGATGCTAGATGGTTTGCGATGACAGGAACAAGGTCACCCTGAGATACATACACCACCTACAATGCCCGCAGTATGAATGATCAGAAGATAAATCAAGTCTTCTTGCCAAGAATAACGATATGTTCGATTTATTGAAATTTTCTCCCTTCATCAAATCAATGGTTAAGGAAACTATAAATAATCTGGTCACAAACTCATTTCACAGATGAGAAAATGAACCCCCAGGATGGTTAACTGACCCATGGTCACATGGCAAGTTTGCAGCAGAGCCAAAACTAGAGTCCTTGCCTCACTGCTCACAGAGCTGTGCTCCTTCTATTACAAGAGTGGTTCTCAAATTCTTTTTAGGTTCGAAATCCTATCTTCATGTGAAATCTTACTGAAAACCTTACCAGTAAGCCAGAAAAATAACTAGCATAAAACAAAAATAGCCTTTTGCAGCTTGACTCCCCCCAAAATCTTATGCACAAGAATTACTTTTTGAGAACCGAAATCCACCTTGCATTGTTACATTCAATAATTAATATTTGCCCAATAAATTAACATATTACTAGGAGAGGTAAATACTAGGTGCTGAGGAGACAAAGATAAAACATAGTTCTGCTCTCAGATCTTACAGTCCAATTTCAGAGGGAAAAAAAGCTATTCCAAAATAATGCGTTAGTGTGAAGATGAAGACTGTATCGGGGGTAGCGAGGGAGCTAAGGAAAAATGACATCTGAGCCAATATGAAGGGAAGGTAAGATAGGTAATTCCTCAGTCAAGACTTCTGCATCTTAAAGAATGAGTAGAAGGCAGTGAGGCAAGGAAAGACAATAAAGACAAAGAGGCAGGAAAAAGCATGATATAGGACTTCAAACAGCTCTGGCCGGAGCAAAGAATGTGAAGCAGGAAATAGTTTTAAAATTTTTTTTTTAAAAGAACGTGCTTCACGTACTCATCCTCCCCCACTCAAACCCTGGCAATCACTGACCTTTTTACTCTCTCTCTGGTTTTGCCTTGTTCAGAACGCCATACAGTTGGAATCATACATTATATAGCCTTTTCAGACTGGTTTCTTCAGTTAGCCAATTGAATGGATAGTTTTCATAGAGGAAAAGGTCCAAAATCGCTGCTACATAAACTCTTTATTAATATCGATCTGGCTAAGAGAAATGCTTTATTCACAATAACCTTTCTTTTATTTCACAAAAGAAAGGCACACTCCCATCTATCCTAAATCTTACTATGGTATGTTGCCCCGGGGTCATAGAAAATTTAACAATTTTAAAATTTCAGTTAATGTCTTAAATTTTTGTTGCACAGAGGTATGATAGGGTGAACAGTTAAAGACTTTTAACTATAAAATATACTGCATAAAAATTCTATGAGGAAGTGAGATAGAAATAAAGGTCAAGAAAATAAAATAGTAATGCAAAATTTTCAGCTTTTAATAGAAGTCTACTCTTTATTATTTAAGTGGATAACAGTTTTATCAAGTTACTGTGGATTCCAATTCCATTGAGTATTCTTAAAATAGTTGATATAAGTTTTGTTTTAAGATGTCAATATTGCCAATGATATGGAAATTAAATTCTTTGCAAACACATATTTTACCACAGGGAAAAACCTGTAGATGTTAACTTGGTAATGTGTGAGTGGTTACATAATTTTCCAAAATTCTTTTAAGGGTCTGTAAATGAAAACATCTGAAGACTGCTAGCCTACTATATAAAACCCTAGTTTTTAACCTGGTATATAAAACTTTTCATCACCTTTCTCCTTCAAAGGAGATTTTAAGGTGGTGAAACTATCCTATGTGATACTTTAATGGTAGATACATGACATTATGCATTTAGCAAAATCGTAGAACTGTACAACACAAAGCGAGGCCCTAATAAAGACTACAGACTTTAGATAAATCTCTTTCTTTGTCTTCCTGGAACCTGGGTGCTAGAGAGAGTATTGTTATTTATTGAGCAATTACCATCTAACAGTGGCTTTAGAAATATTATCTCTAACACTAAAAAACAACACTGACAGATGGGTATGCTATTGCCTTTTTTAAGAAAAAGAAAATGAGGATAAGAGTTATGAAGTGGCTTGTCCGAAATCATATAATACACAATGGATTTGAAATTGAGCCCAAATCTGACAGAACTGCAGTATCACCCTGCTGCCTTTATGTTAGTCATTTAAATAACATGTAGAGGCTGCCCAGGCCAGGCAAGGAAGTGGACGCAGCAGTGCCCTCATTAAGTTAGAAAGGAATGAAAGAGTTTTATCCTGCATTTCTTCGAGGAACTGTTGAGAATTTTAATACTGAGTATTAAAAGGTAGCAAAAAGAAAAGACTAACAAATTAATCAGTGGAAACCGGTGGACAAAATTAAAATAACTAACGTGCCCTATTCAGAAGAACTTAAAGGGTTTTATCTTCACTGTAAAGGAAAAGGAACATATGAAGAATCAAAGGTGTGAAGACTAAATATTGTCAGTGTTAGTTCTTCCCAACTTTATCTATAGATTCAGTGCAATCCCCCCAAAAAATGTCAGGAAGTTATTTTTGTGTATATGGACAAACTTGTACTAAAGTTTATCTAAAGAAGCAAAAAATCCCAGAATAGCCAACACAATGTTGAAGGAGAAGAACAAAATTGGGGGGATCACACCACCCAATATCAAGACTCAGTATAAAGCTACTGTCATCATGATAGTGGGGTACTGGAAAAACAAGAGACAGACGAACGGAAGAGACCAGAGAGCCCAGAAATAAACTTACATAAATGTAGTCAACTGACCTTTGACAAAGGAGTGAAGGCAATATGATGAAGCAAAGACAATCTTTTCAACAAATGGTGCTGGAAGAACTGGATATCTATATGCAAAATAATGAGTCAAGAAAAAGATCTGATGTCTTTCACAAAAATTAACTCAAAATGGATCGCAGACCTAAATGTAAAGTGCATTAACTATAAAACTGCTAGAAGATAACATAGGAGAAAACCTAGATGACTTTGGGCATGGCAGTGACCTGTTACATACAACACCAAAGGCACATCCATGAAAGAAATAATTAATAAGAACTTCTGCTCTGCAGAAGACAATGTCAAGATAATGAGAGGACAAGCCACAGACTAGGAGAAAATATTTGCAAAAGATACATCTGATAAGGACTGTTATCCAAAATTTGCAAAGAACTCCTAAATCTCAACAATAAGAAAACAAACTGGGGTTGCCGGTGGCTCAATGGTTAGAGTACAGTGCTTATAACACCAGAGTCACTGGTTCGATTCCCACATGGTCCAGTGAGCTGCGCCCTCCACAACTAGATTGAAAACAACAACTTGGCCTGGAGCTGAGCTGTGCCCTCCACAACTAGATTGAAAACAATGACTTGACATGGTTTTAAAAGAAAAAGAAAACAAACAAACCAATTTTTAAAATGTGCCAAGACATTAATAGACACCAGAGAAGATATTCAGATGGCAAATACGCATATGAAAAGATGTTCCACATCATATGTCATCAGGGAAATGCAAATGAAAGCAACAATGAGATACCAGTACACACCCACTGGAATGGCCAAAATCTGGAACACTGACAACACCAAATGCTGGTGAGGATGCAGTAAAATAGAAACGTTCATTCATTGCTAGTGGGAGTACAAAATGGTACAGCCACTTTGGAAGACAGCTTAGCAGTTTCTTACAAAATTAAACATATCCTTACCATGTGAGCCTACTATCACGTATCTTCCCAAAGGAGTTGAAAACTTCTGTCCAAGCAAGAGCCTACACATGGATGTTTATAGATGCTTTACTCATAATTGCCAAAACCTGGAAGCAACCAACATGCCCTTCAGTATGTGAGAAGATAAATAAACTGTGGTTCATTCAAATAATGAAACATTATTCAGTGATAAGAAGTAGTGAAAGCTCAAGCCATGAAAACATGGAGGAAACTTAAATGCATATTACCAAGTGAAAGAAGCCAATCTGAAAAGGCTATATACTACATTAATTCCACCTATTTGACATTCTGAAAAAGGCAAAACTATGGAAATGGTAAAAAGATTAGCATCTGAAGGGGGAGGAATAAATAGGCAGAGCACAGAGGGTTTTCAAGGCAGTGAAAATACTCCACATGACACTATAAGGAATAGATACATATCATTACACATGTGTCCAAATCCATAGAATGTATACTACCAGGCGTGAACCCTAAACTATGAACTTTGGGTAATAATGATGTGTAAATGTAGTTTCACCAATTGTAAGAATGTACCACTCTGGTGGGGAACAGTGATAATGAAGAAGGTTATACATGTATGACCGCAGAGAATGTATGGGAAATGTCTCTACTTTTCTCTCAATTTTGCTGTTAAACTGCTCTAAAAAAAAAAAAAATTCAGTCTTTAAGAATTCAATGGTGGTTCCTCCTTCAGGTAGCTGGGTCTTTACCAACATAGAGGTTACAGAAAGAGGGAACAGCTTTGCAACAGGAACAGGAAGAGAAAATGGATTTAGTGTTCAAACATGATGAACTTGCGGTATGTGTGTAATACCCAAGTGAGTATGTTCATTAAGCATTTAAATATACTGATCCATGATACAGCAGAGATGGAGATGGTATCAACTCAGTAGCCTTCTATTCTGGTTTTGGGGCTAGAAACCTTTTCACCATTTGGTCTATTCTCAACACAGAAACAAAAGGAGTCACTTAAAAAACATCACTCACATAATATTCACCTCCTATTCAAAACCGTGCCGGTGTCCCCATTTTGCTCAGAGTAAAAGCTCAACTTCTTATAATAATCCATAAAGCCCTACATGATCTGCCCTCTTATTATGTCTCTGACAGAATCAATTACAGGCCCCCACATTTTCTCACGTCCAGCCCACTTGTCCTGCTCTTATTCTTAAAATGTGCCTGACAGGTGTGCCCTTATGTCCTTGAATTTGCTGTTCCCACACTGGTACACTCTCTTGCAAACAGCTTTCTGGCTAACTCCTCCACTTTCTTCAAATCTGCGTTCAAAGGGCACCTTCTCCGTGAAGCCGATGGCTACAATACCATCTAAAATCACAAATTTCCTTCTTTATAATTTGATCGTTATTGCTTGTCTCTCCCAATGGAAGTTCAAGGAGAGCATAGATTTAATGTGCTTAACCTGAGCATTGCATATAATAAATATACAATAATATGTGCTATGTATAAAGAGAGATCTGTGAGCCATATACCAGCATAGGTGGTTCCTGAAGCCATGAGGTCTCTCAGCGATAGCATAATGAGAAGTAACCCACACCCAACATTTAAAAGGTGGGTCAAGGAAAAGAAGCCCACAAAGACTGTCAACCAACTATAAATGTTAGTAGAAGGATTGAGAAAAGGAATGAATGAGGATGGAGTATTCAGGAGGGAGTGGTCAGCATGCCAAATGCCACAGAAGGATCAAATCTGACTGAAAAAAGCTCATTATACAACATTGAGAAAGCACGGTCATACTAAGTATCTCTGAATTGTACATTTTAAAAAGGTGAGTCTATGGTATGTGAATTATATTTCAGCAAAGAAAGAGAGCACTGGTGGCTGAACTGTTTCCACTGGAGGTGAGTGGTAAGCAAGTAAAGTGAGATATGGAATACAATCTCTCTTTCAAAGTTTGCCCATGAAGAAAAGAAAAAGACAGAGGTAACAATTTAAAACAACAAGCAAACAAAACAACAACTCAGTAAAGTGAGTGTTCTGAAGCCAAACTGCTGTGAGTTTTCGTCTGTCTCAAATTACCTAAGTTATATAACCTTAGTTTCCTTATCAATAAAATGGGTTTAATGTTAGTACCTATATCACTGGGTAGCAGTACTCCATTTCTTTTTTATTGTATATTTTATTGTATATAGATATACCACATTATTGTATATAGATATACCACATTTTACTTATCCATTCATCAGTTCATAGACATCTGGGTCGTTTCCACTTTTGAACTATTATGAATAATGCTACTATGAACTTTCATGTACAGATTTTTGCATGAACATGTGTTCATTAACCTTAGATACATAACTAGGAGTGAAAGTGCTAAATAATATGCTAATTTTATGTTTAACATTTTATGTTTAACATTTTAAAGAACTGTCAAACTGTTTTCCAAGGTACCATTTTATACCCCCACCAGCAATGAGAGTTCCAATTTCTCCACAGGCTTCAAACACCTGCAATTATCTTTTTCATAACAACAATACCTGTGAATATAAAGTAGAATTTCAGTATGGTTTTAATTTGCATTTCCCTAATGACTAATAATGTTGAGCTTTTCATGTACTTATTGACCATTTGGCGACTTAGTCTTCACTTCTACTAAATATAATTTCAGAAAACCCTAGAACCAAATAAAGCTTAAAACATATTTTCAAGGGCCTGGCTTGTTGTACCTGGCATAGACATAGCCACTCACTTGTTAGCTGAATGAATAAACTAATAAACAAATGAAAGATTAGAAATTAGAAATACTTGATTTATTTGTATCTTATTTCAGTTTTTAAACTAACAATTTGAATTCTTACATAGTTTCAATAAAAAACAAAACTTTTCAAAGGAAAAGAAACTTTTAAAAATGCAATTACAAAGAAAGTGTGCTAATCTTATGTTCAATATTACTATAAATACCTACATTAATATTTTTAGTTTGGTAATACTGAAGTGCTCTATTGGATCAATGTTAGGAAACTGGAATTGTAATCCAGTTATACTAATGCTTTAATTTAATGTTTCCTTGATGTTAGAGGTGAAAAAAGCAAATGAAAAAAAAAAAAACAAGACTAAGTAGTGAATGATTTTAAAATATGTTGTTGACAAACTTAATCAGATATGAATACTACACATTTATCCAACAGTATAAATAATGAGACACTCCTCAGGGGCAAATGGTTACAAGGAAAATATTAGTAATTCAAGCTTGTCATCATTTTTCAAAAAGACCTGAGGGAGTATGTGACTTTCAGTGTAAATGACTGAGGAGAAAGAAAATTGACTCTACAATGTGCCTAGTTAGAAGCAAACTATGGACTGTTTCTCCTTGCTTTTCCTCTATAGGCCTACTACTAGTCATATCATATACAGTCACTTACCTTTAACTATGAGGTTCTTTGTTTTCAAGTAATAAATACTTCGGGCTCCCGGGACCCCACAGGAAAATCATACATAAGTCTACTACTAACCTTTACTGCTGCCAGTTTATTGTAAGCACTTACCCATGATTAGTTTGAGAAGTATTGACTGCACAATTAATAAATAGATCATTTGCTCTTTTCAACTAGAACAATGTTGCATATAAATTGAAAAGAAGAAAAATACTAAACAAGAAAACCATAGCAAAGAGTATGGGTCCTTTTTAACTTCCATTTGACATGACACCAACTAACCCCAAACTAAACTAAACTATTTTATCATTTATAAATAAAAATTGTTCTGAAATTCAGTGTATAGAACACATGTAAGTACAATCAATAATAAATCTAAATTATGTTTAATAAAAGAAGGCAATAATAAAGAGTGGAAAGCATCAGAAATATCAAGTTATTTTGTCCTTCTAAAGGCAGGAGGGGTCCTGAAATCACCCACACCAGAGGGACTTAACGTCAGCTGAAAGGAGAGCAGGAAAGATTGGGAGATTCCCCCAAACAAGCTACAGCCTACATTCCTTAGGATGGAAAAGGAGAAATCCCAGCCAGGAAGAATTCAGCAAAACCAACTGGATGGAGGAGTTGGTCTACTACATTTTAGTTGACCTTTCTTATTATTCACTAATCATAGCTCATCACGTAGTAGCTCATTAAAATATCACTGAATGATTAAATTTAACAGACAGTAAAAATAGGAACGTACATTAAGTCTGATCATTCATAAAGTAAAACAACCTAGTTTATTTTACTGTTCTGTGATGAATCTGTTCTCATGTGGAAGATTTAACTTGTAAAGCTGAAGAATATAGTTATTCACTTTAATGACACTCCAATCAAAACATATTTCAAAAAAAACAGAAGAAATCGGAAGGAAACAATAAAGCAAACTAATTTTAACAAGACATAAATGAGGCATCGAGTACTCTTTTTTTGGTTCACACATAAAATGTTTCTACTTGCTGTCCTGCCTGACAAGCCCTAAAATTTTCTTGAAATGTGGTATCAAGACTAGCTAAGGAGTAATGCAGAACAAGAGACATTTCTGTATTTTGATGGATCTGAATATTGTCGTGTACAATACATATACAGAAGTGAATTAAATCATACTTTGAGGTGGACAGGAACAATCTTTCTAATTTTGTAAGCTGTAATTCCATTAGATTACTTTGTAGTTGAAAAGCGCATCAGAGTGCACTTTGAGGCCTTTCCTCTCTCCTCCAATTTGTTTCATTCTGGTATCTGGTCTACACTGACCAAGAACAGAGTTGAAAGTGGGCCTGAGGATATGTGGGTGGTAAAAGTAAAAAAGGTAAGCATAAAGAATATCCTTGCACTTTTTTTTTCACGATCCCATAAAAAGATGAAATAATGTTAACAAATAGCATCCAATTTAGTAATCAACTTGCTTGGATTTTTTTTTTGTTTTATTTTGAAGACAATTTGGATTGAACCATTGAATCAAAATAAGTGTTTTGTACAAATATTTGTGTTTTTAAAAGTATATACGAATTGGTCCTCTTACTTGATGCTTAAGTCACACCAGTAGAGAATATGAAACAATACTTTAGAAGCACAGGAAACTCAACACATGGCCTCTGCGTCAAGCAATCCCTGTTGATTAGGTAAAACCATTCATTGACCAACTCTTAACGGTATGTACAAATCTAACAACTCACATCTGTATAGCACTTTACATTTTTAAGAAGTGTTCTTTCATGTGTTATCTCATTTGATCATCAGGATAAGCCAATGAGAAAGTAACCCCACTTTACATATGAGAAAACTAAAGTTCAAAACAGGTAAGGGACCAGCCCAATGTGTCAAAGTTTAAAAGAAATATAGACAGAAACTGAATTCAGGTCTTTTCACATTAAATCCTTTACCCTTACTATTATACTTTTCAATAATACCAAGGGGACTATATCTCAGTGGAAATTTTTTTCCTATAGAAAATAATAATAATTCCTAGGTGACAGACTGAAGTCTTCCAATTTGGAGCATATATATTTTTGTTGATAATGGCAACACACACACACACACACACACACACACACACAAATATTATTACTTGGGTAATGACAGTATCATTACTTAGTCATCCAAGCTAAAAATTTCAGAGTTCTACTTCTGTTCTCTCCTATTACCTATTAGTTACTAAGTACTCAAAACAGTCTATCTTTGAAATACCTCTCGAGTTAGTCGCCTCTTTTCCCTTCCCTCTGTTCCTACCAAAATTCAGGTTTAGCTTTTAGAAAACATTGAATACTGAAATAATCACAAGTTAGTCTCCTGTCACCACTCTCCTTTCTCCTCCACCAATCTTCTACATTGCTACTACACTTAAATTTTTTTTCAACACCTCCTCCTGCAGACAACAGAGGTTCAAACTTCTCAGCACAAAATACAGGCCTTTCCGCCATGCTGACATGGCACCTTCCCTTTCGGTTTCATTTTCCCTTTACCCAGAACAGAAATCCCACATTACACTCTTCCACGATACGTAACCACATGTTCACTGGAAATGCCATATGTAGTAACAACTCCACACTTCTGAGTCTCTTCTTAAAATGACCTTCTCTAAACCTTTATTTCTATGGAATAACGTTTCAACTGGTACAAAACTAGCTCCAACTATGAGGGAATGCAGGTTCAAATTAAAAAAGGGAAAATTTCTTTGGGTGCTGTGACTGGTATTAAAATTCCTTGCTATTTTTGCTTGTTGTTTCCTTTTTAAAAATGTAAAAAAATTGCTCTGTTTGTGCTGGGAGTGTTTCCGCCTAAAAACAGAAGGGGAAAGCACACCCCAGTTCCCAGGCTGCTAGCAGTAAAGTGGGGCTAACACTGTGAATTTCAGGATGATTTGGGGGCACCTGACCAGCATTCTGTCCTGAGTATCCACTCTTCTTTCTCTTTTTTATAATCTTTGTGACAGAAAATGAGGCAATAAATAATTCCACAATGTTAACAAAAATATGTTCAACTGTACGATTGTCCTTTTGAAAGATTTACTAATCTAGCTTTCAGATATAATTGTATATGATAGTACTGTGAAGATTTTGAAGCAGGATATAATCTGAAAGAGCAGTCCTAAGTAGTATTTAAGTGCTAAAATTACGACAATAGTTTAGAAGGGCTAAATAGATAGGGCTTCTACAGAGAGAATTTTAAATATTTATATGCCCAAAGATTGCTGCATTTTCTTTGGGGCAGTACAACCAAGTTCAAAGTACACTGATGAAAGTAATCATTGGATTTACTGGCAATCAATATCAATTAAAGGATACTTTTAAAATGTCTATCAGGTGTTACTGGAAAATGTATCCATCTGAATAGCAGCTAGTGAAAGGAACTTTATCAAAAAGGGTAAATAATGTACAAAAAGTCCCAAGTCAGTGATGAAAACCTCATTCAAATGACAAGCAGCATATCAGTCGGAAACTAGTGCTCAGACTTACCGGCACCAACAATGTTTTCCTAATTTCCTAAGTAAGTGTCCATAACATCACACCCCCAGTTACTTATTTATTGCCGTATTCTACTAAAAACTACTTCAACTTACTTATATTCCTGAAAAATCCATTTTATAATTTTAAGTAGCAGTTGTAATGCTTCTTGTGGAATATTTTATATCTATTCTTTCATTCAAGCAAACATTTGTTGGGTCCCTGGTATGGGTTTGGCACTATGGACACAATTCCTCTTCTTGGGGAGGCTACAGGCCGGTGCAGGAGACAGAAGACTAGTAAATAGGTGACTGTAGTACAGTATGGCTATGGCCATGATACAAACAAGCGGAGTTCATAAAACCTCACTTTTCCCGAAGACTGAGCTAAAGGAAGGCTTTTTGGAGAAGGAGGTGATATCTGACTGCTTAAAATAGAAGTGAACCAGAAAGTATATGAAGATTTCAACTGTGCGGCACTTAGGGGTGACATTAAGATCCAAAGTATGGCTGTAGAATGAAAGCCTTAGTGGGTGGTAACTAGTTCAGGCTTCATCTCACCACTCTTACAGTTTCAGTACTGGACGGTGCCACATTTCTAGGGTTACTTCTTCTTTGATGATTGATATTTTCACTCATTTCATCCTGGGTTTTATTCTAATTTTAAAATGTGATCCCATGTTTTGTTTTAGGTTGTTTTATTGTGGGGGGTGGATATAATAATGTGTATTCCCACAAAATTTGTCTATCAACATTATTATTCGTTTACTAAAAAAATATTTATCGAGCAACTGCTATATGCCAGGCTTGGTTTTAAGTGCTAGAAATATGATGGTGAACCAAATTTGCCAGACATGCCCTCATGGATTTTATATTCTAGTGGGGGGTGAGGGGTGGGGAACAACCCATGAATATTAATATGAATATGATAACCCATGAATATGATAATATCTCATGGCAAAAAGAAAATCAGTAATAAAAGTAAAACAGAATGTGATAATGCTGGGGGAAAGAAAGCTTAGACAGGGGAAGTAAGAAAAGCCTTGCCTGAAGAGAGCCCTTGAAGCTGAGGCCTGAATGATGAGAAGGACACAGCCATGTAAAGATGTGTACAAAGAGCATTCTGGGTAGAAGGAATTGCTAATGGTGAGAGCCTTGAATAAGAACAATCCTTGGTACTCAAGTAATTGAGAAAAGGGTGCTGGGGGGAGGAAGAGTTGATACACAATGAAATCAAACAATTAGACAGTGACAGAATGATTTGGGCGTTTGGGGCCGGTGGTTCTTACTGTGTGCTGTACTAGAATCACCTATGATGCTTTTAAAAATCCAGATGCCTAGGCCATATCCTAGACCAATGAAATCAGAATCACTGAAGTATGAGCCACAGACCAGTATTCTTTAAAGCATTCCAGGTAATTTTGATTTGCAGCCCAGGTTGAGAAGAACTAATGTAAGCCATGGTAAGGGATTTACATTTTAGTCTAATTACATACATAGCCATTGGAAGATTAAGATTTCTTCTCTAATTTCTGTCAGGCCCCTAATTTCTATCTTCATATCTAGTAAAAAGGAGCAATACACCTTAGGAATATGTTAGTTTCTAGAAGAAATTCTCCTTAAGAGCAACAAAAACGAAAGCAATTATTGGAACACTTCCCTCTAAAAATTCAAATAATGTATGCAAAAATTAGTTTTTCTGAAAATGCCCAATGCAATTTTATCCATTCCTGATTCATTGTTTTTATGTATTCTCCCTGTAAATTCTAGAATACATTTGCTTGTAATTTATGAATAACATTGTATCTCTTAAGAGGGAAAAAGGACACACAAAACTTCTAGATATTATCTGAAATTTGCTTGCATTATTTTTTTTATTTGTACCATTGACCATGAGATTCTTCACATGAGTACTTGATCACATCTGTAAATGGCACATCATTTTGTGGAACGTAATTCTGATAAGAGTTCACCCACTAAAACTACACTGGAAAACAATCTGTGAGGAGAAATGGGGTTGATTTACTAGGACTGCTGGCACCGGAGAATCATCACGGATTAAAATATTTGGATACATTTATCAGGTACAAATGACATGTCTATTATTCAAATAAACACAGCAGCAGACCGTTCCTTGGAATGCATTTAGTAGAGAATGAAGTCTCCTAAGGGTAGTTTACTATATTTTCCAACTCTTAGTACCAATGTAAGCTTCTTATTTTTTTTTAACAGCTAATAACCATGCATTAACTAAGGAACTTAAATTCAATTGTAAGAAAAGCAAAGGCAATCGAGGCCTGGTCACATTCCAGGAAAGCAAACCAATCAGTAAAAAATTAATTTCACTATCGTGTGGGGCTATAGTCCTAAGAGTTCTGACACAGCCTCTCCTCCAGCTTCTAACAGTATATGAAAATACACTAACTACCTGAAGAAATTTTATTTAAAATTAAACCACTCCATAAAAGATAAACTTATGGTACCCGTTTATTCACACACCCAGAACAATATTTTATCAAAACTGCACATATATTTTCCTTTAAAGGAATTTCAAGGCAGTAGACAAATTTTCTGCACAGTCCATTTGTCGTGGAATTCACAGCATGTGAGTAAAAATGAATGACAGTGTCTACTGAAACCTTTCTTCTTAAAGCTGTATCTGATAAAGCCAGCCAAGGTAATCTCTCTATCTCAAAACAGCCTCTGAATTATTTCCGTACCTGTAGAAAACCCACAGCATTCCCAACTGGCATTATACCTGGCTTCTCTAGTAGAAAACACCTTAATTGAAATCAGGAGCTATGGATTATGCATTTTTCCGTATCTACAGTAGTTTTCTTTGTGGTGTTAAAACACCTAACTAATGAATGTATCATGAAGACTTAACCTTCTAAGGTTGAAGGTAAGATACATTAAAGCAGCATATGAGCTCTGCAAATACACATTTCTACTTGCAAGCCCTCACTACCATTTTCTTCCTTCTTGATAAAATAAAGAGAATTGAGAAATACTTGAAAATATGAAATGAGAGGTACTGCTATGCTCCAAACAAGAAGGCTAGATCAAGGAGAAAGAGGTCTCAATGATTAAAGACTGAAGACTCAAATGAAAACTACACTAGGGCCGTAAATCATTCAATCACTCTGTAAGCAATTTTGAATATCTAATATACACCAAGCACCTGTAACATACACAAGTAAATAAGACATAACTCCTGCCTCCAGGCAGCACAGGCAAAAACTACAACACCTACTAATAAAGGTGATGCAAGAGCTATCCGTAAGTGATAAGATATAAGGACCTAATTCATTGAGGAGGAAAAGGACTCATCGGACCAAGTTGAACAGTGATTACTCTAGAAGAGGCAGATGGGAATCCATTCCAGAAAGAGACAGAACAAAGGCATAGCTTGAGAGAGAGGATAGTTTGTGCAAGAAATGACAAGTAAGTATCTGTGGATGTAGCGCGGCTCTACGGGGAAAGGCAGGAGATAATAAGGCAAGCAAGGGAAGAAGGGGCCTAATCATGGAGGACCTGGTCTGTCAGGAAAAAGTACTGTAACATTAGCCTCCTGGTGATGAGAAGCCACTGAGCAGTTTTAAGAAACAGAGTGGCATGATAAGATTTGTAGAGCTCTGTGAAAGACAGTTGGGATGAGGAGAGGGGACACAAGCCAAAAATATAAAGGCCTAAAAAGTTTGTTGTAAAATTATTAATAAATTTTGGTTATCTGAGCCTACATAATGCTGAACACATATACTTAACACAATTACTACTATGATAATCAATGAGTTATTGACCTCCTTAGAAACAAATGTTTTAGATTTCGGGTAGAAAACTAATAAACAGAACATTTTAACGCCTACTTAAAATGAGTAAGTTCAATTTTCCTGATATGGTAAATAAATAATACACTAAACAAACTAAATCGTTAGTAACTTTCGTAGTACAGTTAAGACACTAAATGAAGTAAATTGAATGATCTGCAAACATTTTAATCAAAATTTGATACTTCATTTCTCTACTCACCTCATGTTACTTCTATGTTATTTTATGAACCAGTTATCAGTGTTTTCAGATTTTTTGTCATCTGTTGCTTTTGTAGGTTTACTATTTACCTAATGATCTAACTTCTTTTGTTTGAAAGACAATTGAATAGTTTTAAAAATCAGATTATAATTAAATGAACAAACTTACTGCCAATTTCACTAGCCTGCTTGTTGGAGTCATATCATACCACAGAGAAACTTACTTGAGGGTGAACTGTGGAGACAAAATTATGACTATGATTTGAAATAAGCAATCCTACGTTGGGATTTACTATATTATAACCACACTTTGCATATATTTTAAAAAGATCAAACTAGAGTTAATAATTCACTAAGTAACACTGCCTTCAATTTTGTGATGACTAAAATGTCACTGTCAGTAGGTCAGGTTGATGGCTAAAAAGTGGTGTGCTTTTCTGTGTACAATAATTGAAATGAACTGTGATGATTCATTCTGGTATTTTCCATTCATGTCACATCACCTTTGACCTGGTTAAGAGGATCACATGGCAGCTGGTCCCTTGACAGTGAAGATACAGTCATGATTCACACAGGTAGCAGCTTTTTGGTCCTTTGCTTTCCCAAGCTGCTGCACTGCCTGGCTCGCCCACACAAATTAGCTGGATAGCGTTGCTGTGAGCAGAGGGGAAACTGAAGAAAGAAGATGCAGTGAACAGGGTCCAGCCTATGCAGACTAAACATCCTAAACAGTCAAAAATTTTCCAAAGCACACGTGGCTCATTTATGCAGTGATAGAAGACAAACTAAGCTGGTGTGACCAAGAAGAAAGGAGATGCTAGCAGCTGCACATCCATCATCTTTAACAGGGTTTTCACTGTGCATGTTCATGAAGTTCAACCGGATGATTCTTGATATTTTAAAAAGATTAATTTTTAGAATCAGTGGGAAAATTCATCAGTACTTAACGCAGAGCCAGGTTTTAGGAAGCGATATACTTTCTCTTCATTTTTAGGGAACATTTTTTCCTCTTTTCTTACAAAAGCACAGGTTTTGATAGTTGGCCAGTTAAAACTATTACCATTCACAAATTCTACATGTCTGAGAACTTGATATAACTTAAAACATGCACCACCCACAATCATAATTTTGGCTTAGCCAAGAGAAAAACATCACATTTAGATTCCCATTAAATGCTATAAGCAGGAATTCACTGAATGTTTAAACAGTAAAATTTGATGACGAAAGCAAGGATGATTTTTTTTTTTTTATCACAAAAGCCTCTATCTACATCTCTGTTGACATCTGTATCTTTATTCTATAACTTTGGAGTTAACTTGTGAGGATTAGATACAAAGAAGTATGGAAGATTTTATTTCCCCAAGATGGCCACAACTATATCTCCCACGCTAACTTCTCTTCTTACATCCCATTGAGAGGTGGGGTCTAAATTCTTTCTCCTTGAATCTGGATGAGCTTCTGACTATGGTGAAGTGACACTATATGCCTCAAGGCCAGGTGATAAAATGTGACTCAACTCCCACCTTATTCAACAGAATCTGTGTTCTTAGCCTTTAGTTGCCGCGTAAGCAGTCTGACTATGTAGAGGACACGATGTTGTAAGACCAAATGTGGAGAACTCAGAGGGACTTTGAGACTACATGAATAGCGATATGCCTGACTGCTTCAGCACCTGTGGTTCCAGCGCTAGACAGCATGGGACTACACAAGCACGAGAGACCCTGAGCCAGAACCACCTAGTTAAGTTCTGCCCCAAATCCTGACCCACAGAAATCAGGAGAGGTGATAACTTTGTTTGGGCTATTTTAAGCCACTATGTTTTACAGTTGTTTTTTAAAAAGCAACAGATAACTGGAACATATTTTCATACCCAAAGTGAAGTACTATAAAATAAAATAAAAAAGTAAACCAAGACATAGGCTATTGGCCTTAGGACCAGACGTTAGATGGAAGCCTGAAGGAACTGTCCGTGGAAGCCTGATGGGCCTCAAAGAGTCTGACTGTGAGGGCTCCAGAGAAACAAGGGTGATATCTTTGAGAGGTACAGAAAAGGAGGTTCTTGTTACGTAGTGGCAGAATATTTAGCAATACAACTGCCCACAGTGATGTGGAAAATAGGAAATGTACCTCATCAACTCCATGGATTAGGCTAAGTAGGCTTCCAAGCAGAACACTGAAGGGGGCACCCACCTTCCTTTAGCTGCTATGGTAAGAGATGGGAAGGGATAGAGGAATTAAAAAAGAAACCGTTTGGCTTTCAGCAAAATTTGGAGAACTTAAAAAAAGGGGCAGAACTTGCTGGGTTGGAAAATAAAATTATTTCTCATTCCCTATCACTTCCCTATCACTATTTTGAGAGCAAAAGAGTCTCAAAATAAGAACAAGCCTCGGCAAAAAGACAAAATGCCAGGTGTAGTAGTCAGAAAAACCCGGTCTGCAAACAAAGGTATGCATATTACTATAAATATGCTTTATGAACACCTCAGAAGTATTCAGGTGATGCCTCAAAGATCCTTTAAGACAGATAAAAAGACTTTCTCAGGATCTGAAGGGCACACGTCGCCTACTTTCTCTGCTAAACAACTGAACTATTGAGAACCTGAGGATGTTATCCCATTGCAGCCTAACAGTTTTTGTCTTGGTATAGCTTTTGTTAATAGAGTGGATTATAAATTGATAAAAAACCTTTAGGGTTTCTTATGTAAGAATTACACCAGCTGGAACTAAAAGGGAAAAAGGAAGTATAAATTAAAAATGGGCCTTCGGATCCCCAAACTTCCATGCATAGGAAGAAGGTTGAGAAAACTTGTCAGCTATGTGTTTTTTTTTGGAAAAAGAATGATGATTCAGAGGATGGAAATAAGAACATGGTGAGAGGAGCCCAGAGTCGCAGAGAACAACTCCGAGGGAATAGATAGAGCCCTAATTAGGCAAATGGCACCAGGGACATCTGGGTTTCAGATTTGCTAGGAAGTATAACAGCCTCTCATTTCTCCCTTCTTGAACAGGAGGGATACAGAATTTTCCTATGCTTGTCACACCACTGAATGTTGGAAATATAAAAAGGTCAGATAACTTATCTAGTCACTTAGTTCACAGCATTTTGGAAGAAGCTCTAGTTAGAGTGTTTTCATATTCAAGAAGCCTTACTCAAAGAGCGTCATCTGTCCCTGGACTTGACTGAGAAGACAAGATCCTGGATTTCAAGCTAATGCCAAAACAGAATGAGACTTAGTGGCTTTGAAGGCAAGACCAAGCATATTTTACATGTAGAAGGGCTATAAATGATTGCGGTCAGAGGATGGACAGTGGCAGACTATATTTCCTAAAGATAAAAACAATACTCTCTCCCATACCACCATGTTCTTCATATAATACAACTTCAGCATTCCCACCATCAAGCACTGGAGTTGATATTCCTTCACCTTGAATTTTGGACTACAGCATAAGTGAAGCTATGTGATTTCGAGACTAGATCACAAAAGGGCGATATCGCTCTAACCTTGTTCACTATCACACTCACGCTTGAAGCATTCAGCTACCATGTTAGTGGTGTGACTGCCTTGAGGCTGCCATGTTGTAAAGAAGCCCAAATTAGCCCCTGTGGACTGACCCCCTGAGATTACATGAAAAGAGACAGATGACTGACTGGCCCCTAATTGCTTCAGCTGCCCACTGTCACAACTCCAGTCACTGCCTGACTGCAAACGCGTAAAAGACCCTGAGCCAAAAGCAAACAGCCAAACCCTACACAAATTCCTGACCCACAAAAACTTGAGAGATAATAGTTGCTGTGGTTTTAAGTCACTAATGCATTGGAATGATTTATTATACAGCTAGAGATAACAGAAATGAAAAGCACAAATTATCACATCTCATTTTGGCTACATATGGGAAATGTCATAAAAATTACTCAACATAGGAATTGATATTCTGATCAAACTTTACAAAGTAAAACAAAAATTTTTAAAGACATTATCTATAAATCTTTAAATGAAATCATTAAACAAAACCAAAAAGTGGTCAGCTATTACAATCTCAAAGTATCAAAGAAAGGCATATCAAAAGATGCTCAGATTCAGTCCCCAAACTACTCAACTCTCCAAACAAGGTCCTGAATCTCTGAGAACGCCTAAGGATGTTTCCTGGACAGAGTTAGGTGTTCTGCCCTTCTTCCACAACCAAGCGATATTCTGAGTCCTATCTGTAATACTGGCCGAGGGCACATACCACGCCTACTCACCTGGCCAACTGCAAAGCCTACATTCTGAGGAGACCTTGGAGCCTGCAGTGACCCCAACACCTTTTATGACACTTTAAAAACAACTTGGAAGCTTCCTCCCTGGGCAGTCTGCTGGCTCTTCAGAGTCAGTGAAGTGGTCTGGCTATTGTTTGATGGTATATGGGATTGTTATGAATCAGAGAAAACAAAATGCACCGAACTCCAAAATATTTGTTCCAAACCCATTACAGATCATTTATCTTAGCTGCTCTGTCACTAGGTAAAAATCAATAATACATGGGGAAGTGGAGGTGGAGGACAGAGACAATTATCTGCATGCAGTTATATAAATTAACAAGTGCTCACTGAGGGCTCAGTATGCTCCCTGCCTGTGAGAGAAGATTTGGGGACATACAAAAGTATAAACCATGAATCCTATTCTGAAGCAAGTTTTAAGGCAGCTGGGGAGACTGATTTAATTAGCAAAAAATTATAAAATAAAATAACCAAATGCTAAACTGTGGTATGTTAGATATTAGAGCCTTGCTTGGGTTTCACAGGAGATAATGCAAAGGAATAATTAAAGAGCATAGCAAGGGTATCGAGAAAAGAACATAAATGGCATAGGTCTATCTGATTGCATCAGTGATTCAGGGACAGAACTGGGAAAGGGATGAGGGATACATGAGAAGACCAGAAAAAAAGACCTGAAAACTAAGCTAAGAAAGGCTAGAGAGAGTCAGAAAAGGCTGCTGAAAAAAGAGTAATCATGGAAAAAGAGATAATTTGAATAATTTTTCTATGGAAATGCATGTTAAAATTTTTAATCAGTAAGATGAAGGATAAATCCTAGGCTATGAATATATTTTTAGAAATATGACAATTTTTTAATAGCCTTAATAGAATAAAGGACATATACAAATTGGTAAGAAAAATACTAAATAATAGGCAAAATCATAGAGAGAGAACAGGATAACTCACAGAAGAGAACCATAATCATGAAAATAATTAACTTCATTGATGATGAAGCAATAATGAAAGATTCCAGCTAAGTAAGTCAGTAAGTTTTGATAATACTGAATACTGGCAAGGGTATGGAGAAAAAAGCACACTTAAACACTGATGATTTAACTAAGAATAAATACAAACGTTCTGGAAAGCAATTTGATGTATGACTGGAATTTTTAAAATATCAATACCTTAAATACTTTTTTATTAGTAATTCAATTTTTAGAATTTTTTCAAAAGCAAGAGTTATAAATTCAAAGATCAAATTTTGAATTCAGTAAATGAATTCTGATTTTGAATTCAGTAAATGAAATCATTACTCATCAAAGAGTAATGATTTCAATTATTATTATGACACTACTATTTAGCAGCTATTATGAACAGGTTTCTACGAAAATGCTCTTTGTATGGTATCCGTGGTTTTCTGAGGTGGTGGAACTGGGTATATACACCTATGCTTATTTCATAATAAATATATTACATAAGGAAACTTGAATTTTGTTGGATTAACCAATCTGAAATATCCTGTTACACTAAATAGTGAACGCAATATATCTATCAATAAATAAGCAATAAGAGAAAAACAGTAATTAAATCTGATCTTTCTGGTGCCAGGCTCACTATGATCAGGAAATGAAATGTATATAGAGCTCTTGCCTGCAGTTGAGGTACCTTGTGCTTAAATTAGAATTGTACACGCTTATCCATCATGTGTTAACTGTCATGTGAAACTAAACACTTCAGTTAATTGACATAGGTGACAGAGGAGAGGACTAAATTGTTTCTCCTAAAAGTGACAAGTAGAATAATAAACTACCTTAGTAAGATTTAGTTTTTAGTGTTGTGTTCAAACACCAGTGGAATCACTCTATTCCAACCAATTGATGCTCAAATATTTTTTTTTTTACTTAAATCAAACTGATCCTTTCTAAAATACATCCATTCCCAGAGGAAAAACAGTTCTTTTCATTACTCATATTCCATGGTTCAGTTTTCTCATGTCACAAGTACAGAAACTGAGGCCGAGAGTTTGGGTGACTTTCTACAAAGTCAATGAACCAGAGGTATCAAAGAGTTTCTCTGAAACCTGACAACTCTACATAGTTTCTCTGACAACTCTTAAGAGTTCCTTGCTTCCCTACCCGGGGATATATTCTAGATTCTCACAAACACTTGTTGAACATATGATTCTAATATTCTATCAAAAATTGAATAGGCCTCCAGAGGGCACCTACAGAGCAGGTCACACATTAGGAAACATCTGAATTGGTGTTCAAATCTATCTACACTCTCGGCATGAGGGCCCCTTTATCCAAACGCCCTAAAAGAACAAACATGTTCAGCAACCTGCCTTCTTTAGTTCTAAAACTCAGAATCTCTGAATTGAGTTGGTTTCATTTGTCAAATTGCCAGCTGACAGGTTTCCATTACATGCAACGTCAGAAGGAGTACCTTGAAATCACTGTTAGGTGATCAATCACTCCCTGTAGCTCAACACTTAGTAATAGCAACCTCCGTCCAAAATATCACTTTGTTAGATTAATTTCGGTATATGAAGTATATGAAAGAAGACTATCAAGTATTTTTGTGATAGTTTCTCAGTAGCTTTGTCATTCAAATAGGAACAAATTACTCTAGATATTAAATTTTAATGATTCTTAAAAACTATCCAAAACTTCAAAATATAACTGAAGTATTTCATCAAATATAAAATATCATTATTTATGTTATGCAGCAACCACCATTTTATGATGTAACACTGAGGAAAAAAATGCTATGATTGGCATATGACGATGACATTAAGATATATCCCAAAATCAGCAACTGTAAAATGTGTTAAGACTGTGTGTCTTAGGATCAATTAATAAGATATAGTTGATGTTAATAGGTTTATAAGCTACAAAAAAAAATTAAAGGTCGGTAAAAAAAAAACGATACATGACAAAAACATAATCCTGACTTGCAAGTAACTAAAAAGTTAATCTATAATTATAAATCTTAAGTAAATATTGAATATTTAAGGTATAGTGAACATTTAAAAACTTATGAAAGTATCACATTCTTTTTATATAAAAGGAACCACAAAGCAATCAGAACACAATGATCATTAACTCCTATGCAGATTTCTAAGCTTAAGGACATAATTATTTGACAAAGTTAGAATTTCAGTCTACAAATACTCGTATTTATTAAGCATATAGTGCATGCCAGGCACTGTTATCAGAACTAAAGATACAGAAGGGAACAAAGCAGACAAAACCCCTTCCCCAAATCGTGCTTACATTCTTGTGAGGAAGACTAATAAACAAGATTTAAAAGTGAAATATATGTCAGTAATAAATGCTAAGGAGAAAACTAAAGCAGAAAAGGAAGATTTCAACTCTTCTGATTCTGTTATTCCAGCTCCCAATCCTAAAATGCAAATAAGATGTTCTAAAAATAATCAGGACTTTGTCAGGCTAAACTAAAAAGAAAAAAAAGAAAGAAAGAAAGGGCTTTGTGATGGGCTATGCGTTTCCTGAGAATATCACCCATGTTAAAATAAAGGCCTTCAGCTTTTGAACAGAATGAGCAGCTTGGTCTGCTAGCCTGGTAATCACAGGCTTCTAAACGAGTGTGTCTCAGTGTCAGAGTGTAGTCACAGGGATGGGTGGAATGCAGCCATACAGGGAGACCTGGAACATACAGGAGAACTATGACTGCCCAGGAAAACTGCTGGAAAATCCACGTAGCAAGGAAAAGGTGAAGCTGAGGCAAACAGGTAGAACATGGGGGAATTCTGGCAGCAGAAACTGGGGCAGAGGGCGGAGGTAGATGACATGGAATAGAGCAAAGACCAAATTACTTGGGAACACAGAATAAGGGTACAAGAACATGATGGTACTAATGGTACAACTCACTTATCTGGAAAGATCTTACATTTTCATTGACCGAGCACAGGATGGAGCCTAGAGCTGTCTCAAAAAGCAGAGGCCCAAAGGCTGTGTGCCCATCGCCTGCCCAATGCCATGAGCTGCCTTCCAGTTTGAGCATAAGGATCAAAGCCAAACTAACCCAGGGAATGGAGAGTGACTTTGAGGTTGTGGCTTCTCACATAGCCCCCATGCTCCCATTTCACGGGCTATACGAGGCAGTGCAAATTTTTGAACGGACATTTTTCTATCCAGTAACAGTAGGATATCTGCTTTTTAAGTAAACATATTTCAATACAGCATTTTCATATTTTCACTTTAATGTGCCACCCATAAAAAAATAGCTTTCTAAAACTTGTCCTTATTTATTTTTTTAAGTGACCTACTCAGCAGGTGCCAGAGCTTAGCCTTCTAATGTTCCTCCCAGTGGAGGCTCAGTGAGATCTTGTCATGAAGAGTAAGGTGGACAGACATTGGGCAGGGTGAAGTCACTGTTACCAGCAAGCTGTAATCACTTTGCTCTCTAGCTTCCTCTTTCTTTCTGAGCAAATAAAGCATAATAACACCTACAAATATTATTAAGTAATGACATCTAGAGAGATGCCAAGAAGGTCCAAAGATGACAAAAAGGAAAAGAAATAAAATCTCCCTGAATGTAAAGTTACAAGTGCAGTTGATACTTATACAGCTAATGGGAAGATAAACTACTAAAATGTTACGATTGCTACCTTCATGGAGATATCTCTCAAGTGAGATAAAGAATACAGTCATTCTTCCATCATGTGTGATGTCTCATGTTCTCTAACAAATTTCTGGATATGATTAATTTTGAGCTCTTACAGTACTACCACCAAAATTTTGTATGTTCTTAGTATTTTATTAAATAGTTAAAGGAAAACTAATCTCTATCATATGGACAAAAACACTTGCAAATGAAAGTTTTCTGTTCTTTAATAGAAAATGGAATGAAATTTTAGAAAATTACAGTAAATGTGGTTGATGTACTAATTTATAAGAGTAAGGTTGCATTTGTGAGTCCCGACTTTCTGAATGGCTCTGGTTCTAGGCAGCCTTCTCAATTCTAATACCATTAATCATTATACCCAAGAAAAATGTTAAAGGTTGTATGTCTACCTAACAGAGTTGAAGAGTACACAAAAGGTCTAAAAAGGCTTGGTTGGTCATGATCAAAACATAAGAGAAAACTATCCCTTAATTCTATGGTTTTACTTTTCTGTAAATTTACAGAATTTGAATATAACCCAACTTTGAGATATTTTGTTATGGATTCCTAGTTCCTTGCTGCATGTCCTTATTATATAAAAATATCTCACACACTTGTTCTGCCTCCTCTTTTCACCACCTACGATAAAATAATTGTTTCGTTACAGACTGACTAATATTTCTCTAAGGGACTTCATTCTCTTTATGGAACTTCCAGAATCTTCTGCTTAACTTCTCTACACCACTTAGGATAAAGCTGGCTGGGTTCATTAAAATCTTCTAGCGTAAATCTACCATATAAAGTACATTTCAATGATTGCATATAATCTAATTTAATCATTGAACTTTTGGTTTTCAACTTTTACTGTGTTTCCCCGAAAATAAGACCTATCCGGACAATCAGCTCTAATGAGTCTTTTGGAGCAAAAATTAATATAAAACCCGGTCTTATTTTACTATAATATATGACCCGATATAATATAATATACATAACATAATATAATATATATAATTAATATAATATAATTAATATAATACAATACAATATAATATAATACAATATAAATATAATCCTGGTCTTATATAATATAATGCTATATTATATAAGACCAGGTCTTATATTAAGTTTTGCTCCAGAAGACACATTAGAGCTGATTGTCCAGCTTGGTCTAATTTTCAGGAAACAGGGTATGTGTACTTTAAAGCTAATGAAATGCAAAAATTTATTGGGCATCACAATTAAATCATAAACACTTTTGAGAACATTTATGCTATATATATGTAAGCAAAGTGAAGATTTTGAAATTACCCAGTTACTGGGAGATTTTCTATATAGAGCTCAGTATGAAGAGTTCCTGACTTAAAGAATATCCACAGTATAATATATTACTCATTAAAAAACAACATTGTAACCAATTCAGAAGTTTGCTTTTTTTTTACAGTATACTCCTTACCCTTTGAATAAACAGACATATACCTGTTTTTCTTATAGCAAAAAGTTTACACTATGTTTGTTCATGTGTACTTAAGTATTCTATTTTCTTCTAAAATTGAGCTACCATTCATTGTAATTACTCCTGATGTTATTTTTGTTTCTATGCTTATATTTTTTATTCTTTTGGTAATTTCTCTGAGAAAGGTTATTAAATCTGTAGATTTAAATACCATTTAAAATCTAAATATTTGTAAGTTTGTTATTTGAGAATTCTCACTTTTACTTACGTAGGTTTGAAGCTAATTTTAACTTCAACATGTGTTCTCATGCAATGTATTCCCAGAACAAGAAAAATTACCAGGGCTGTAAATCAGAAACAACACAGTCCTAGTTATCCAACAAGACTGCATTACTGCCACTTAACGTGTGGTAAGAAAGATATTGCAACATGGCATATATCAACTTTCATCTCATTTCAAAAGTCAATATTTAAACTAAGGGAGTCCAAAGCCAAGATTTTGTGTTGAGAGATTCAAATTTTTTTTTCTACAACTGTGTGGTCGCATGTCCATTCTAAGTGCTTTGCTGGCTAATGCTTTCCCTATGTGCCAATGAACTTGCTTTCCAGTGTTTCTTTGTCTTTTCCAATCCCACAAATCTTCCATTGTTGGAGCACGGGGCTGTTACTTTAAATACTGTTCAGAGCTGTTGAGTGCCTAAAGATGTGTTTATCATATCGATACTCCTGTGCATAGATGTAAACATGAGAACACACACACACACACAATTTACTCTTTCAGTCTAAATCAAAATATACTTTCTTTGAAACGTATTCTCCAGGAAGAATACTTCTTGTGTGTACCACCAAATTCAGAGGAAAAAAATAATCGATGCCATAAAATATGAAATACTTTAATCAAAGTTACTAATTCCCCATATTTTCTCCAATTTATTTCAGTGTTTTTAAAAATGGAGAAAATTCGCCTGAAGGGAAAAAAAAAAAAAAACCTTATAACTTTAGTTTGAAATATCTTACATAACCCAGGTCAGAAAAATAAATGGGTTTGCATGAACTTTCTCAAATACCTAGATCTTTTTCTTTGATCATAGAGAGCTCACCTCAATTTCTCCAGTGATAAGAAATAGCACTAATGAGTTAACCTGGGTGAAGTGCCTACTATGTGACAGCCTTTTGACATATGCTAGCTCAACTAATCTTCACAATAGCCCTGAGAAAGGAGGCATTACCCCATTTAAAAAGGAATCGAAAGTCAGAGAGGTTTTAATTTGACTAAAGGCATGCAGAGCTCTAATTCAAATCCAATCTGTCTGACTGCAAAGCAGGTCTCTCTTCAGCTCTTCTCTATTATCTAATTATACAAATGGCGGGAGAAAGGTTTAATGGATTGTTTCCCTTGAATAAGTAAAATACAATCTCATTTGAATTGCAGTCTCACCAAATACTGTCCAAAGCACACTTTCTTCTATTTCTCCTAATTTGAGCAATTAAACAGGTGTTTAGTTTTCAAGATCAATCATTAAGTAAACAATAAATGATAGGTGGTACCTGGAAATATGAGGGCTCTACAATTAAGCAGATAAAACTAAGGGAGGTGACTGATCAATAAAAGACATTCTACAGTTTTCTCATAAAATGTATTATACAATAAGTTCAGAAGGTAAATAAAATACACATAGAAAGAATGCACCTGATATTCTGAAATGTTATTAGGTTGTTTAAGGTGCAAAATGGGTCTCTGTGACCAATGTACTTGTTAAAACACGTTCCTGTGTGGAAACTGCGCTGGGAAAACTGCATGTCAAGTTCTAGTTTACGTGCTGTGGATAATGAATATGACTGATGCAATAAGCAAAGGAGTAGCTGGAGAAGACTTCTTACAAGAGTTCGAAGTTAGCATGTGCTTGACAGAAATTTAGTATTAGGGTAAGGCAGAGGCAAGGGTACTCCAATAAGAGATTATATCTAAGTGAGGACTAAGGGTTGGGATAAACCTGAAACTCTTAAATATACTTACATAGCTGGAAAGAAATGCCAAGAACATTAGGATGAAACTCTCAGTTCAAAGATAAGAAACCAAGTCCCAGTAGTTAAATGGTCTGCCCAGTCACATACCGTGTTTCCCCAAAAATAAGACCTAGCCAGACAATCAGCTCTAATACGTCTTTTGGAGCAAAAATTGCTATGAGACCCGACCTTATTTTACTGTACTATTTTACTATAATATAAGACCGGATGTTATAGTAATTTGTGCTCCAAAAGACACATTAGAGCTGATCGTCTGGCTAGGTCTTATTTTCGGGGAAACACGGTAGCTAGAGCAAGAGCTTGATGAAAAACACTGCTCACCTTCCTTTACAGCCAATGCAATTCCCACTCTTAACAGCAGTTTCCACCTGTGAAGTTACCTCAGGAGCCCAGTGGGGAACCAGAGGGAGGGATTTTCAAACATGGCAGTTCTGTTTTTATTTTTTATATATTGGACTTCTGATCAAATTTTTTTAAAAAAATGAGCCTCTGTGTTACAAAAAAGCATTCTTCAAGGCTTCATTAGTGATTAATTAACAAAATTGTTGAGTTCTATGCTATGTGACACACAAGTATTAAAGAAAAAAAAAGCCTTTGCCCTCAACTAATTAATTTACTCCTTCAATAATCGTGTACTGAGTGTATGTTGTGTGCCAGGTACTTAGCTATAGATTGGGAAATGTAACCGTGAGCAAAACGCTGCAGATATGGCCTGGGGTCAGGTAAACCAAAGGATATTAATCAAACAACGCCACAAAGAAATATCAAACACAGCACTTATATCTGGCATGAGGGAAAGTTGCAAGATGCAAGGAGACTGTCTGACCAAAATTTTCGGTCTAAGGAGTCATTCCTTGTCTTAGCAGGAGTGGCTGTGTGAACCAACAACTATGACAAATGCAATTGTTCAATAAGAAGTATGCACAAGGCTCCATGGGAACACAAGCTAGGCAGCGAGGAGCTCAGCTAGAGGGGAACGAAGGTGACATGCATGCTTCATCTAGGAAGGGTTCGTAAGGACACCTTCTCATAGGAAAAGGGGGGAAAGAAAGATACCTCAGACAGAGGCACTGTATGTGCAAAAGAAACAGAAATTGAGTAGAACTTCAAAACATGGCAAGCCGTCCTCAAGAATAGAGTAAAACGTGGGTGTCTCAAAAAAGAAATGGAGTTAGAAACACATGCAAGGGCCAAATCAGACAAGGCCTTGTACACGATGCTATAAATTGAGATTTAACCTGCACAGCCTGCCGTGGAGGTGATGTGGGGTTCTTGAAGGCTGTCATCAGGAATGTGACATGATCAGAACTGCATTCCAGACTACTCACCCAGAAAGCACTGTGGAAGACAGACCAGAATTGAGAGGACTAGTGGCAAAGAGACCAATCAGAAGCTGCTACTATGTTATGAGCAAAAGTTAACTAGAGCTGTGGATTTCTTAGGTTTCCCAGCACATGTTGGCATTCAGAAACTGTGTTAAGTGAATTAATTAATAAATGGATAGGAAATAAAGTTAGCATGCTAGAGTAGGGAAAGAATATAAAGAATCATAGAAGACAAGCAAAAAATGTTATAACCTGATGCTGTAGGAAATAGGAAGTGATTGAAAGCTTTGGATCAGACAAGAGACATAACGTACACTACGTTTAAAAAAAACTTACTATGTTATATATAGTATATCTGATAAAATGAACAAAGGATAAAATTACAAATGATTTAAGGAAGCTTACAAGACATCTAAAGTAGTTCAGATATGAGGTGAAAATGTTTAGCCTGACAAGGGACCCATATAAATACAGGGGGGGGTGGGGGGAAGAAAGATAAAAGAGATATTTTCAAAGAAAAAGAAATGAGGTCAATCAAAAGACTAGATCAGAGATCAGCCAATTTGTTTATAAAAGGTCAGATCATAAATGTTTTAGGCTTTGTGGCTACATAGTCTCTGAGTAGCAACTAAACTCTGCAACTGTAGCAGGAGAGCCACCATTGCCTGCTACAGACAATAGGAAGCACATGGGTGGGGCTGTATTCCAATAAAACTTTACATAACAGGCAGTGGGCTGGATTTGGCCTGCAGGCCATAGTTGACTGACTCTAGGACTGATACAACTGAGAAGGGTGTTTCAGTGATGCATGTGTTGAGTCATGAGTGATAGAAAACCAAGAGTAACAGTGGTTCAATAAGACAGGAACTTATTTCTCTCTCATAAACAAAATCCCCAGGTAACAGGTTTGCTATGGCAACTTCACAATTCTAAAAGACCCAGTCTCCTTCTATACCAATTTTTCACCATCCTGGACACTTGACTGCGAGCTCTCGGTTCAAGATATCCAAGTGCGGGTCATCAGATTAGCATTCTAGCAAGCAAAAAAGAAGGGTGAAAAAGGGCAAGGCTCTTCACTTAAAGGACAATTCTAACTAACAAAACCTTTCTACCTGACTAGCTATCTGCTGGCATATAAAAGCCAAAACATGATTGTTTCAAAGTGAATGGCTAAATATCTTTTGCCTTTATCATTCATCCTCCCTAAACCAGAAAGTATTTTTTGTTCACCTCTTGTTTGTTGGCCTGTAGAAAATTTCTTATTGGCTGACAGTTACTCAATAAACTGTTTTCCTTCTGTCTGAAGTAATAAAACTATACAACACTATAAACATTTTCCATGTTTAACTCCAAGATATTTGGTTTTTCTGGCTAGAAACAGAAGAGCTTTTGTTTTTAAAATTAAAGCAGGCCCTTATAACCTAATTTGCCTCAGAATGCCAAATAGTTTTCTCTTGTTATATTCTAACATTACTATCACCTATTCCAAAAACACATGGATATATAAGAAACTGTCCCCACTTACTCTGGTTATCCCTGAAAATAGTTCATGGACATAAAGTGTCCATTGTTGGAAAACCAACAATGTTCAAAGATAAAGATCTCTTAAAGATTCTAGCATACAGGAGATTTATGATGTGAAATTAAGTTTAAAGTAAGCACAAACCATAATACCACAGCCATAATGAAGATAAGATATTTCACTTAGAACTGGTAACACAGATACAATTTTCCTTTTATTGAGACATAATTTGAATTTCTTTAAAAGATGATTTATGACTATAATTGCAATCATAAAACAAAAAGATTCATTAAGTTTCTGGCTCTTCATATTAGCAAAAAGAGATCAAATTCTAACAAGTTAAGAGGGGGTATGGTCCTTAGGAGCATGCAATAATTTAATATATGTTGACACTTTCAATTTAAACAAGAATTCAAGAGCTATTTAGCTTTTACTTTGACAATGAAAATATGTAGACAATTAAACTAACATTTAAATCTTTGAAAACTAATTTTTAAATTATCTCTCCCATTGACCTTTTTGTTTTTCACTTATTAAAAGATTTCAAAACTAATAAATAATGCACAAAACTTTCCAACTTGTAACTAACGTCGTACTCTCTACCCTAGATTTTATTTCAGATAGATCCTAACTCACATAATATTTTTATTACCTGACATTTTAATCAAAGATCAAAAACTTCACTAGCCAAAGCATTTCCAAAGTTCTGTGAAGTAAATTAACTTTATGAAATGGAACTCAACTACATATTTTGTAATGAAATTTTATATTACATTTCAAGAAAGAATGCTGTCCTTATAAAGATAGCCAATGTGGCTCAGACAGTAATAATGGTAAAAATATTTAAAAGAAATGTGAGAAGTAAGAAATATTTTAATAATCCAAAGCAATATTCAACTTTCAAGAATCTTTATAAAATGCTTACTGACTCTATCAAAGATTACCCAGGAGGCCAACCTGACTGGTCAGGGAAGGTTTCTTAGACCTTATATTGTTCTCAAAGAGTAGGGGAAGAGGAGAGAACTTGAACATATTGTTTCAGGGTGTTCTACGTGCCTTATAAGACTGCTAACTGCCTAACCATGATCATGGATTGCTAACAAGAACATTTCAAATGCTTAGAAAACGGACTTATTTTAATGACATGAGTACTATGTGAATATATGCTTATTTTTCATAGTAAAAATATACAGAAATTTGTAAAGTAAAAAATGTTTATGACTTTCCAAAATTTTTTTCCTGTCACTCTGCAGCTCAGTACTCTTTCGTGTGAGTTTAAAAAAACCTAACCTGGCTTTGAAGTAACTCTAAAATCTGGTCTCCCATTATCTTATAGGCACTTAACCTCTCGAGACTTAAAATGTGAAGCTCTTTTTCTGCCAAATCAGCCTTTTCACATTTTTTCCAACCATATCATGCTCATTCGAAACTCAAGATTTTAGACATTATTTACAACTCCTGACCTTTTCCCTAAACTCACACTATCATTCTCACTACCCAGTTAAAAAAAAAGACCCTAATGTTCTCATGTGACCTATCCTGATATGCCAGCCTGAGCCAAGTCTCCTGATGTCATTACACTCACACTACTTATTTTGCACCAGACACCACTTGAGAATTCTTATATAAACAACAAATATTTTTGAATAACAACTAATACTTTGGACCTGCTATTATGTTCTGAATTGCACTCCCCCGAAATTTGTATGTTGAAGCCCTAAATACCCCCAAAATGTGACTGTTTTTGGACATAGGGATTTTAAAGAGATAATTAAGTTAAAACAAGGCTGTCGTAATCCAATATGACTGCTGTCTTTATGAAAGAGAGAGAGAGAGAGAGAGAGAGAGAGAGAGAGAGAGAGAGAGAGAGAGATTGACCAAGAATGCATGCCCACAGAGAATGACCATGTGAAAAGGCATCCATCAGCAAGGCCAAAAGAGAGGCCTCAGGTTACCCTGACTCTGCCAGCACCTTGATCTTGGACTTCCAGCCTCCAGCACTGTGAGAAAAATCAATTTTGGTAGTTAAGCCACACAGCCGTGGTATGTTAGTACGGCAGCCCTAGAAGCATAAAACACCTGTCACATGCCCAGACACTGGATAAAGACCCTAGTACAAAGTAACGAATAGGTCTACTCTCTTCTGAAGCTTAGGGTACTAAACACCATGTTTTAATGACTATATGTAAATGATCCAAAGATAACATTACTACTACTAGTACTACTTTTTAGGTAGAATTTAGATGGATTGGGAAGTAGAAAGCCTCTTTTTTTTTTCTCGTCATACACACACACAGAGGGTGCCAAAAAATGTATACATATTTTAAGAATGGAAAAAAACTGTATTGTGCTAATGGAACCACTTTGCCTGTTTAAATAGTTGTTTTCAGAAATGCTCATAGAATGGAAGCTGGCACACGTTTATGTTGGTTCCATGTTATGCTTGTTCATCTCAAACATTGTGGTAACCGATAGCAGCCAATATAGTTCACTGATGCGAAAACCTGCATTTTTAAAAAAATACCTTAATATCCTTGAAAAAAAAATACATCTTATATCGGTAACATTATACTATCATGATAGCCATGTTTTCACATTATTACAGCACTGAAATCGAAACATGTATCTTAAAGTTGATAGCATATTTTAATTCACTAATTGATGTTACATGTTATCTCCTAGACTAGAGTAAAAAAAATGAATGATCACAAAATCATCCATGAAGCCTTCCTGTAATGTGCTAAAGGAATACAGGAAGGTAGGCCAGCGAAGCAAAATGTTTCTCATCCAAAGTTACCATGCAGAGGATGGGAGGGGAGGGGGCATAAAAGAAACAATGAAGTACCAAGTTTAGCAGAGTATTAGAGCTTATTGCAAACATCCTGAAGTCTGGTAAGAAAAAAGACAAAAAGGAAGAGCCACAAAGAATTCTTACACACATTCTCTCCCACACACACTGCATAATGAAAAAGCCATCCAACAGAGGCAGACTCCACGGGCACAGTATGTCTATCAAGTGGAAGCCAGTCTCACACTTTATAATCACACCTCATATACCGCCATGGAAGGCAGGCCTCCTAGGTGAGGCATCGAGTTTCACAGCCATGCTCAAATACAGGATTGTTAACACTAATCCACACCAAGATCTGTGAATGAGAAGAAAGAAAGATAGGTACATACCCGCATAAAATAGGGCCCCAATTAGAGGACTCAGCAATACTTGCACTATTGATTATCTGTTGTTTTGGCAAATGAATAAACCAATAACAATCACTGGAAGCTCGATGCGTCAACAGAGTAATCGACAATTTAAAGAACTTTCTATCACAATCAAGTCTGTTCTTCTTTAGTCATCTCTTAAATAATCTCTATGTCTGTCAGAAACTAAACAATTTTCTTTGATGTCACAAGGAAAGCAGCCTAAATCTCATTAGAAAAAAGATATATTTACAAACAAATCAAATCGAAACTCAGTTTCTTTGACGAGCGAAAACAAAATAATAGGACTAATCTCAATTATTTTTTTTTCTTTAAACAATAAAAATCAAAGTAGATTTGCACCAAAAGGTTTCCAAAATAACTGATGGGATATGCCAGTGATCCATGGTTTATATTATAAAGTTTAACGAGAGAACACGAAGTTTATCAAACTTGTTAAAAAGCAAATTCTAGTCTGTTACTGGCACCCAAATAACCAGAAATTAAATCTAGAATTCTACCACCATAAATATTTTGCAAACTCAACATTCTGTTCTTTTTCTCACTGGAGATGAGCCTTTACCAGTTGTTTTAGATTAGACAAATCAGGAAGCATTATCATCTGCTGTGCTGACCTAAATTATAAATGAAGTTATAAAATTACAAAATAAGCTACCACGCATTCCAAAACATAAAAGCCTTATATCTTTCTGTGTTGTTGTTGGTAATTATATTATGTCTTTATGTGAAGGGGGCTATCATCAAAAAGAACTCTGATTTACAAAGATAGATGACAAAGGCATGGTTAAAGAAAATATGATGCAACATAATTTCAAAATGTTGGTTCTCGAGGAATTATAAAGCCTTTGACTTTATTGTGAACTTGTGAAATCCAGTAAAACTTATGATCATGATCACAACTAAATAAAAATCTACTGGCAACATCAAATTCCTGTTGTAAAAGGGGGACCCTCGTTCCTGCCTCATCTGTGTATTGTAAGAATTAAATGTGTTCCTATGTGTGAAGCACTGAAAACAATGCCTAGCATAGCATCCTGTGTTAGAATTGTCTTCTTAGGATTAATATTAGGCTTAGCTAGTAGTATCAATAGAAGCACTGACGTTCTCAGTATTGTGGGAAGGCTCAATCCATCTTTCTCTATTCACATACAACTCCATTTAAGTTTCGCCCCACAGGAGTACTCGTCTCTCTAACCCAGCTCGTACAGACATGGCTCTCTTTTACACTCCTACTTATGTCTGCCAGTGCTGCTATATGTCCTACAACTTAATTACATTTTCAACTGTTCACTGTTGTGTACGTTACTCTTATGTAATCAAAGGGATTATAAAATCCTTAAAAGGAGACACATTGAGTATACCATTCTGTTTTTTGGGTTTTTTCTGGCTCTCAAGCCTCAGGTTCCGAGGAGAGCAACTGCCTTCAGAGAAGAGGGCAGACACTGAGCCATGTTCAGCTAACACTCGTCATAGATAAGGCAGACCACTTTAAAGATCCAGATCATCGTAAAGGCACAGATCAGGGTCCTGACCGTCAGGTATCTTCTACTTTAACTACGGAGAGAAATATGCATATTGCAAAATAGCATCAGTTCCAAGCTACATCACACTCCAACTATAATCCCTGCTGTATGGAACTCTGAAAGAACAGTAACTGAAGTATAAGGGGGTTGGGACAGACCTAATGGAGAAGGACCGTGAATGTAAAGAGTAAATCCTACATAATGATAATAAGAACTATCAGTCAAAGCACAGCAACAGCACAGTAAATGACTTTCATACAATAAGAACAACAGCTAACTTATATTGGGTATTCAGTATATGCCAGGAACTATTCTATGTGCTTTCTAAATTTTAACACTTTTGGTCTTCAAAATATCCCTATGGGGTAGGCACTGTTCTTTCCATTTTAAAGATAAGGGAAGTGAGGCACACTACATGATTTGCCAAAGATCATACAACGAGTAAGTAGAAGGGCTAGTTCATCCTCTTTATCATTATGCTAAACTACTTTCTTTATGAGCTCATGTAATTCTCATAACCACCCTGCAAAGGAGGCCGTGCATTCCACATATGAAATCCACGTGAATAGAGTTCCTGGGGTTGTGCAGTGCACAATCTGAGCAGCCATAGGTGGCAGCAGTCGTGATCTGCACTACATTAGGTGGGAAGTTTAATAATTTAGCCAAAGTGGCATAGTTTATTGTGTCAAAATCTGAAATACAGTCAGTCTCTCTTTTCACTTAGTCATGGAATCAGCAAGGCCAAGATATGGTAATGAGCAATATTTGTTCTGGCATCCAAGGAGTAACCCACTTTGGTTTGATCAGAGAAAGAATAAAGGATAAAGGCACTTAGTTCATCTTACTTCATCTCCCACCTGATCTCCACGCTCTGGATGGGAGAAAAATCCACTGGATATTCCTGAAAAGCAGAGTGCATATAGCACCATTTCAAAGAGCTCACCCTACCAGTGGTATATTACAAAGACAAAATGTAGGACATTCCCTCTTTTTGAGGACAGAAAAACTAAAGCAGCAGCAAAGAGAACAACAGCTGAAAGGTCAACATCTGGGAGATGGCAGGAATGGATGGAGTCTAAACCACATGCAAAAGTGCTTAAAACAGAGTTGTCATAGGACGGAATAGAGTTGTCATAGGATGGAATTAATTGATGGCTGTAAAAATATTCTGGAAATAGGACTCTTAACAAATACAAAATGGTACAGCCTATAATAATGGGGAAGCAAGGAATATTGAATAAGGGTGGGATGAGAATGCAATCAAGTTTTCTAGATTACACGGAGTCTATTTTTTACAATGCCCTTTCATTTTTGCATTTGCATTTTGCATTTGCAATATTGTAAATTCAGAAAAATGTAAGAGCAATGATTTTAAATTAAAATATAATTGACTGTACTTATTATACTTACATTTGTACTACTTAAATCCCTCTCAAATGACTAGGAAAAAAGAATCAAATAAGAATATAAAACGTTATACAAGCAATCAAGATGTCCTTCAGAACTGAATAAATAAAACTGTGGTATATTCAGACAATGGGATATTATTCATAAATAAAAAGAAATCAGCTCTCAAGTCATAAAACGATATGAAGGAAACTTAAATGAATACTACATAAAAGAAGCCAATTTGAAAAAGCTACATAACTGTATAATTCCAATTACATGATATCCTGGAAAATGCAAAAACTATGGAAAAGAGTGGTTGCCAGGCATTTGAGGGGGTAAAGGGGAGGGGATACATAGGCAGAGCATAGGGGATTTTTAGGGCAGTGACAATACTCTGTGTGATACCACAATGATGGGTACATGTATACATTTGTCCAAACCCATAGAATGCACAACACCAAGAGTAAACAGTAATGTTAACTATGGATTCTGGGTGATAATAATGTGTCTATCAAGGTAGGTTGACCAACTATAACAAGTGCACCACTCTGGTGGGAGTGCCAATAAGGGGGAAGGCCATAGTGCTGACGTGTGGGGGCATGGGTACCTGGGAAATCTCTGTATTTTCCCTTCAATCTTGCCATGAACCTAAAACTGCTCCTAAACAATAAAATCTTAATAAAAAACAATCAAACATACCAGAACTTCTTGGCTTCACAATATACACATGTGATATACTCATTCATGCTCCTATATAGAGGCTGGAACACTTTCTTTGAGGAAAATAACATTTATTAGGACTAGTATTAAGTCTGATACTTATTTTTCAGAAGTCATTTTATCCTCAGTAACTCCATTACATAGGAATTAATACAGCCATTTTGCAGATGAGAAAACCGAGTCTTGGTTAAGAAATTTCCTTAAGGAACTTGTGAAAGTGAAGGTCTGGCAATTTGTAAGCCTCCTACAGACAAATGATTACAAATTCCGCACTGCTTTACTTTCCACAAAACCATCCTGTCTTGAACCTCTAAGAGATCAATCAATTCAGTAAAAATTTCATAAATCTGAATGAGTAGGTTTACCGTTGCGATCTCCGGCTCTTAAAAAACGAAATTAACCTAAAGACCACAACAGGTACTCTTTTCTATCTCCTGCTACCACAAGCTGAACTACGTTCAGATGGATGTGTCCAGCTTGCTATAAAAATGTTACATAAAGAGAATCCCAACCAATACTTTAACAGCAATGATGAAAGGAATTTGATGGCAAATACTAAAACCAAAGTCTAAATGATACTTGTTTGTTCCCCATAATAAGATTTCTGGAAAAGAAATTCAACTTGTTCCAAATACACCCAGCAGGAATTGGAGACTAGACCCAAATAACCTGCAAAAGTGATTTTATGCAGTCTGTGGCACATTCTTCTGCACATGATAATGAAACCAAATGTTTTTCTTTTAAAAGGTTAATATAATTGTGATTTTTAAAAATTACAGTTGACTTTAAATGTTAATATATAAGAGGAATGTATTAATGAGAGGCAGAGAAAATTAGTGCATTTCTTTCCTATCAATTAAGAGGTCCAAAGATAGCTAGACTCCTTCGCCTGATTCAAAATACCCTATTTCAATTATTCCACATGTGGGCAGGAGTTCAGTAAGATTAAATGATTTCCTGAGGAAATAACAGAATTTGTGTCAGGCATACAATCAGCATTCCTGAATGAATAAAAAGAATGAATGAATTTTTATTTGCAAACAAATTAGAAATATAAATCCATCCATGAAAAGTAAGGCGAGTCTCTTAACTGACCACCTTTTATTCTTTTCAGAAGATAATTTATTGACAAATACATTTCATATAAGTTATACATTTCAGAAAATAAAGACATGCTTAATTACCTGTTTGATAGCAAAAATTTTGTCTACCTTCATTCAGTTTTCAGAGAACATCAATAAACTGCTTAAAAATGTTCACTGCCTCCCTACAAATCAACACCCACACTCCTTAGCAAGGTATCCTTCATTACTTTCCCACTCCAGTCTCATCTCCCTACCCCTACACTAGCCCAGGCTGAGACTGTGATTGTCCTGAAAGGGAAGGGGGAGGGGCAAAGGGGGAGGAAGGAGGAGGGGGAGGGGGAGGAGGAGGAGGAGGAGAAGGAGCAGGAGAAGGAGAAGCAGCAAGCAAAAGGTAAAAGTGGGGTAAAAAACCCAGGAGATTCTGTTGTACAGCCTGGATTTTCAAAGTACAATCTCCAATTTACAAATAATGAAATTTAAGCTCAGAGAGTTATAGAAGTTGCCCTAGGTCACACGGCTGGTTAAGAAGGTCCTCCTTCTGGACGTTTGAACCTCCAGTTATATGGACCCTTTAATAAAGGACCTGAGCTCCTCAGCAATAGGAACTGCAAAGCCACAGTTTTTCTTTCCCTGTTTGTTTTTAGCTCCTATCTGATGAGAAGGATTAGATACCTCAAAAGCCCTACTGACAAACTTAGTTTTAGGGAGAAATATTGGTTTTGTGCTTAAACACAATATCTGACTTGGAAACCTGAGAACTTCCAGTCAGAGACTGAGAGCCTGTGAATGTTTACCTTGCTCTGTCTCTAGCACTACCTCTGGCCTTTCTTCCATATTCCTCCTTTTGCTTCTCAACATGCTTGTTCTTCTAGGACCTTTCAGAGTGATTCTGGTGGTATTACTGTAGAAAATACCACCTGATATGGGCAAAGGTACTTTAGAAGGGTTTGAACAGTTTAGAGAAGTTTGATGGGGGAAACAGACTATGACAAGAAGAGGCTAAGGGCAGAGGTTTGGAGTCAGAAAGTCCTGGGTGAACCCTATCTAGTGTGTGTCCCTGGACATGTTACTTCTTATTCCTGCGTGTAAAATGTTTGTCCCACTGGATTGAGAGAATTAAATGAATCTGTATACATAAAGTACTTAACTCATAATAACAGACCATAAATTGCAGCTAGTATAGTAGTCACAGTGCAGTGAGACCTCAATGTCATGGATAGGTTCTTGGAAACTGTGGTAAGTGAAATGACACAAAAATGAAAGGAATTTTACCATCGGCTAACTGGTATAAACAAGAGTTAAGTTCCTACCACATACTTCTGGTCACGAAAACATCACCAAATGTCCAGATAAAGACCACAAATGCTTCTAATAATAAACACTGAAATAAACGTGAACTATACCTACATTTAAGAAAGATTAATAAAAACAAGTAAGGTAGTTATTTTCCAATCCACTTATTCCAGTTCAAGGTCTAAGATGGCAAGAGCCTGTCGCAGCAGGGACCCACCCCGGATGAGATGACCTCTCCTGCAAGATTCATCACACCCACACCCCCCCTCGCTCACAATGGGACAATGTAGACCCACAAATTCACCTCATGTGCAGAACTCTGGGATGTGGGAGGAAACCGGGGTACCTGGAGAGAACCCACACAGACATAGGGAGAACCTGCAAACTCCACATTGACAGTGTTCCCAGCCAGGAATCCTTTTTTTTCCCCCCTAATCAACATTATATTGAAGCTACGTTGAATGAAACTGCATTGTTCAAGGACCTGCTGTAGTATAATCTGAATTTGTGAGTACTGGAACAAGAATACTGTTAGGGTAAGTGTGGATCAGGACGGAAGCCATGGATAGCCAGAGAGGGTGCAGGTTGGAGGAAGCCTCTTTTCCAGGAACAGAATGAAACTGTAAAAAGGACCGGTGCTGGAGGAGCCAAGACAGGCCAGAAAATTAAATCTCACGACTACTCCAGCCTTGGCTACTTGTCCAGCTGGTCCTATCACACAAAGGTATGTGACCTGACTCCAAATTCCTAATTGGCTAACATGCACATTACTTCAGTTAACACATCTGTATTGAATCTACTCTGCTCCCAATCACAGTTGGGATACAAGGAAAGAAATGTTCCGGCCTTCAAGAACCTTGCAGTCGAATAGGAAAAAGATTAATACACATGAAAGACAGTCACTAATGAGTTCAAAGATGCAGGTATCTTTCTTAAGATGGGCTTATTCGATACCAACACTCATAAGCAATCTTGCACTAGCGTACCTCACTTTATCCAGTTTGTTAAAGTTAACTTCACTACGAGATAAGCATGTAAGTAGTCGTTATAGCTAGAATTTTTAACTTAAAAATATCACTTGTTAAAGGAGTTCACAAAAGGGCTGTGTTTAGAATTTCTTTCCACATTTATTCAATATATATATATACCATTAAATCTCTCAACTCTGAGTGTTAATGATCAATCTAAATTTAATCATAAAGATACAAAGATTATGACCTCACATCTTTTCTGCCAAACTCAGGCCCTTCCTTTGAATTTGCCCTTTTAAATATCGTGACATAAACTATGAGTTCTCGTCTCAAAATACAGCATTTGAAACAGAACATTATATTTATTTGATGTTGGTTTTATTGCTTAACTGGATGAAGTAATTTAGTGATTGGAGCTAAAAACTATAAATTCGTAATTTATAATTCATAATTCTAGGCTACTCTAAACAATACATACTATAGGTTCAATTCTTACTACTAAAAAATTAATTTTATGTAGTTTATTTCAAATTTGTCCCGATGCCTTCTGTAAGAAACTATAAGAGCCATTTTTTCTTCTGTGTATTAGATGCCTCACCCAAAAACCCTCACTTCAAACTAAGTGATATATGAAAACAATAGCAAAATTGATAGAAGTTTAGAATTACAATTCCCTGATGAATCCAAGATTTGATATTTTTAAAAGCCCCAAACAATTGTTGTTTCATTTTCACTAGGAATCTGAAAAAGAAAAATAAACAGTTTTTGTTCTTACATTGCTAAACAGGAAGCAACTAATCCCCATTCAAAAAAAGTAGTGATGACAATAATGATCTAAAAAATTAGTTTGTTGCTAAGAGATTCATAAGAGACAAATACATTCACTAATATTCCATGGAATACTCACTACTTTTAGCAAGGATTGTACATAAATATTTGTGAGGTCACTGTTATTCTAAAAGTCTGTATTTATAATGAAATAGGGAATTATAAAAGATAGTCTTATGAAAATTTTCCCATCTCAGGAATTTTGATATCTCTTGTTTAAAATACTCTGCAGAACTTTAAACATTCCAGGAAAAGGCATTATTTCAAAGATATTAGTCTGTTGCTTTTTTTTTTAACTAGAGAAAACAAACATATGGAAAGCACATAGTTTGTCACTACGAATCACAATAATGAATCAGTATTCAAGAAGGAAATGTCTGATGAGGCACAATGTGTAAAGAACTATTCAGGTAGACCTATAACAGTTAAATAAATTTCTCTGCAAAAAAATCATTATTGTTGCTTTACTATTATGCAGATTAGAAACAAATATCTATTTTCCTATACATAAATAATCTTAATACTTGTCAGGACAATTTTTTCCCCAACATCATATTAGATTCTTACTTTTATATTAAGAGTAAGCATTTTTATTTTTGATCTTCATGGAACAAGAATTCTTGTTCTTCTATATAAAGGCTGGAAAATGGAACACTCATATGCTGGAATTTCAAAATAAAATTCAACTGAAGATATGCTCCAGTTATTGACACATATTGCAATTCTACATTGATTCGCTGAAGTTACACTGAGGAAGAGGTAAAGAGAAACATTTTAGTCAATGTGCTAAATGACAGTCGTCCCCGTTTCCCCCCGTTATGTTATGAAATGTTCCATACATGGGGCCCATGTCATTACTAGCTCTGTTAACAGTTTCACAGCTCAGAGTTTGGCTTCATTTGTTAAGCATCAAGCTGCCCTATCACTTGTATAGACCTGGAAAGGTTGTTATGATTCATAATGTAAAACTCACAAAAGTGCGCAGCTGCTGTTCATACTCTCAAAGAAGTCTGTTATAATAATGATGTCACGGAAAAAGGCTGGAATGGATTACATGTCCCAGACAGCCAAGCCATTCAATCTCTCCAGTCAATGCAGGTATACAGGTTGCAGCATAAACATTATGGTAGCATTACAATAAGGCAAAAAGTTCATTTAAAAGAAAAAAAATCACTGAGGGCATGTAATCAGGGCCTCTTTAGGAGTTCTGCCTTCAGGAAGCCTCACTTACCACTGGAACTACCCAAAAAGTACCAATATCACCATCTCACTGTCTGATACCCTATTGTGAACCACAAAGCTTTCCAAAAATTACAATATAAATCATTAGGCCCTTGAAGGAAACTATACAAGGTTATCTAAACAAATAAAACTTCTTCCCTTTAGTTATTATACATATTGACTTAGGAAGTGCAGTGAATTCGATCCTGGTCTTCAGAGAAAGGCAAAGCAATAATACGTTATTAATTCTAAGAGCTTAACTTACGTATTAAAACCTGCCATCATTTGTAATGGCAAAGAATGTTAAGTAGTTTCAGACTCTGGCAGAAACTGAAGAGATGGAGAAGAGGAGGCTGGCATCTTTGTTTTAGCATTCTTTTAGAACAAAACATACAAATCATTTTCCAATTGAGATTTTTTAAAGTGATTTTAAAAATAGATGAATATTGAAAAGTTTCCACTCGATACGTCTGCACTATTTTAACTATTTTAGTGAAATTCTATATTAGAGCAAAGAGAAATTTTGATCAAATATGTAAATTATAACTATAAAATTATTTGAACACTCTCGAGATAGAAACAGAACAGATGCAGAACATTGAAAAAGGCCAAAATTCTAGTCCCAAATCTACCACTAAGATTATTTAATCATCAACAAATCAATTAATGGCATTCAATTTCAGTTTCCTTAACTTTAAAATGAAGGCCATGAGAAATGATGATGTATGAAGTTTCACTTTCCTACAACAGTATTTCTCAACCTATAGTTAGGTATCGGAGGACCAAGCATCGGAATGATGACAGCTAAGCCATACTTGCTTGGTGCTGGGCACTGTCCAAAGCATATTAATTCATTTAACTCTCAAACAAACCTGTGTAGTAAGTATGATTATTATCCTGAAGACCCAAAGGAATGGATAAGTAGAGTATGGAAGTGCGAGAATTCACACCCAAGCTAACTCCACACCCAGCTCTTCCCACCCCCATGCTAGCTTACCTATCCTGGCATATTCTTTGGAATGGAGAGGTCTGGTTGTTTTCTAATGAATAGGAAAAGTCAAATTTTAATGGTGGAAGGTTTGATGACTGAGGATATCACAGTGCCTTAGATCATAGCAGTTCTATACTACAGTACCATATATAAGTGGAGAAAGTATTAGATATTTTCCCAGCTCCTGGTCACTTTTATTCCGTCCATAACATGTAAACACATTATCAAGGTTGCAAATAAAACCATTTAATCTGCATGGACATACTGTTTTTTATGCCTGCAATTCTAAGGCAACATTTCTTAACACCTGCTTATATTTGAAGTTGCACTCTGAGGCTAGAATTCAATCCAATAATGGTATGCCGTAAAGTGACAGCAATAGTTAAATTTGATATCAGCTATAAGATGACATTCAAACATGGTATCCGTTACATGTAACTACAGATTGAAAATGAGATGTTTCAATCATGATTATTTATAGCTGAAGGCAAAACCTACTTATTGGCAAGGGAAACGGCTTTGTTTAATTTACTGCCTATTGAGACTGGTTTATTTGGTTGATTAACAATAAGTAAACAAAGAATGGTTTTTTCAGTAGCATGAAACATAAATATTCCGAAGTTCTAAAGTCTAACATCTTGAGAAAAGTGCGATATATTCATAAAATTTCCTACATGTTCCCAACTGTATGATCGATCACTAACCAGGTAATTTTACAGATAGAAAAGACCTTACACATGTTTTACTTCTTCATCAAAGAGGCAAAATAGAAGCTCTTTTCCTCTATTTTAATAGGCCACAGAGATTGAAAATTTCTGAGAATTCAAACTCTTACATTGTATCTTTAAGCAGCTGTGAAAATAAAATTATTCTGACTCCATTTAAATTCTTTCTTGCCACAACATAAATATGCATGCCAAAATATACAAGATTAAAAGAATCCATTTATTAGCACCAGCGCTACATGCAAAACAATCCTAGTCTTCCCACGTCTCCCTTCATCGGAAGCAATAACAACACGCAGGAACACCTCCCATTAGACTCACTTTTCTGTCTCCTGGTCTTTCACTGTGCCAAAAAAGTATGTAATTAGAGAACGTCTTTTACAGTAAATAGCCACAATACAAGGTAAGTGTGGAAATAGATTCTAAATCATTCGAAACGTTTGGGGCACAGCTGGCAGAACACCTGTTGGAAATAGATGAGTGATATTTGAAACATAAAACAATAGAAGTAAAGTACTGTTCACACAACTTTCACTGCAGTTTTCAGCATCAACAATTTTAAGTTCATTGAAAGACTGATGAAAAAGCAACCAACTAGAATAAGCTTAGCATTTTATTTTTCTTCTTGAAAACACAGGACAACCCATTTAGAATAAGCTCCCCCAAAATAAATTGTTACCAATTCAACAATCTCACAGATATGTGATTAAGTCCTATAAAAATGCTCATTTTTCTTTCATTTGTTTATGTTGCCCTTACCACCTACTAACTTTCATAATCATTTTTATCCTTTCAATTGTCTAAATATCTTTTACAACTAAAAATAGAAAATATCTCTAAAGAAAATTATTTTTACCTTTGTTATTTTTAACTACTAAATGTTTACTCACTCAAAGTAAGTAACCAGCTTTTTTTTTTTAATCAACTATACGACAGCAAGTGTTCAATTTTTACAACTAAAATGTAGAAAGTATGTGAAGAAAGAACCTAGCTGAAATTTACAGGATTTATCACCACACAGGAAAAAAAAAAAAAAAAAAAGAAAGAAATATGGCTTCATCATTAAAAGTCCCAACATTAAAGTGAAGTATCTGACTTTCTACCTCTGAGAACTCATTTCTAACTAATCAGTAAGCATTTACCGCATCCTTATAATGTATCTACATCATGTGCCTCAAAATTCAGAGCAACTTTATGCAAGGGGTTGGGAAAACCAGAAACAGAGAAATCAGTTAAAAGTCTGTGTCAAACACCCGTCATTCAGGATGAAAGCCTTGAAGAGGATTGTGAAAGTGAGAATGAACTTTAGCAGTGAGTTCTGGATACCAACAGAGTATGAAGTAACAGAGCTTGGTAATATATTCAATTCAGCATAAAGGAGAACAAATTAATGCAGTTACAGTGGCCTTAGTGCATAGCTGACGATAAAAAAAATGCTGAACTGAATAATAATCTAAGTTAGCTAGCAATCTAGCAGCCTCATACTAAGTCAGACTATATATATATACACACACACACACACACACACACACACACACACACATATATAGTTGTACAGTGTAAGTGCAAGGTGGAAAGTTCGAGAACTTAGTTGTCCAACCTCGTGTGTGTATGTGTGTGTACATGTATATGTATGTATATATACACAGGTATACACATATACCTGTGTATATATACATACACACACATATATAATAGGTTGATACAAAATAAATTGCAGTTTAAAAATAACTGCAGGTTAAAAATAATTTCAAAACCTGCAATTACTAGCAACTAGGCAAACATTATTCCTTCACATGTTCAACAATTGTGATAAAAAACAAAAAGAATCTTTAAGAACTTAAAGCTCTAGTAAGACTATAAAACTTTTTATCCAGAAACAAAAACTCATAAACACAGACAACAGTTTAGTGGTTACCAGAGGCTAAGGAAATAAGGGGGGATAAAAGAGGGTAAAGAGGGTCAAATATATGGTGATGGAAGGAGAACTGACTCTGGGTGGTGAACACATAATGTGATATATAGATGATGTATTACAGAATTGTACACATGAAGCCTATGTAATTTTACTAACCATTGTCACCCCAATAAATTTTAATAAAAAGAAATTTATCCACAGAGACTATGACATGTTGAAAATTTCATAAGCAATATTGGAAAAGCTTGAATTTATAAGAAATCAGATGGAAAAATTAACCAGATCCAGTGTCTAATTGTATCTTGAACAATTCTCATTCTTTCATAAATGATTGATTTTTACATCATCATCATCATAATAACCCTCAAGTGCATTAGTATTGTTAACCCAGTTCCTAGACAAAAAAAAACGGGGGGGGGAGGGGGGAATGTCAGATTAATTTGTAACAGCATCTGACTCAAAACAAACAATTTATGCTGAAGTATTGACCACACCAACTAAAATACTGTTGAAATTCACCACGTACTTTCATGAGTGTTGGCTTCCTTCAATTGTGGCAAAGGAATCCTAAAATGATTTTTTTTTTTAATGTCTCAAACCAAAACAAGACATTTTCCTAGGTAAATCTGGAAAAATTACATCAACCTATGAAAATCCGAAAATATAACTACTAACCCTAAACACTGTACAATAACAACAGATTTATTTTGCCACATATTACAAAATTGTGTTAGTAATATGCCACCTTCACGTGATTGCTTCTATCAAGGACTTGTGAGAAAATGAGAAAGGTACGGCTAGACATCAAATGTTAGTTATCAGTTTCCTTTGGACCTGACTTTAAGTAACAAAGTTTATGAATTTTACAAACTTGACAAAATCAAGCATAAACTCATACTGCATTTGTCTAGGAAAATTTCCAAATATGCAAGTACAATGGTCACTCAAGCCCACTTTCAAAATATAATTTTTAAGTTTTCATAACAACCTAATAATATCACAGACCACCATATTGTCAAGAACTATTAATTTTATGTTGAAAAGTTTAGTTATTACCCTAGCTTTAACTCATAGTATTGGGTTACTCCTTAATTATAGAAGCTATAAAATTAATTCTAGAGCAAAGGAGAAAAATGTGGGAAAAACTTAAATTTGTAGTTATAGTTCTTTTTGGCTCCCATACAGAATTCTCTTAGGCCTCTGGTTCCATCATCAATTTCCTTAATCATTTGCTGAAAGTTGGTGACTCCCAATTTAGAATGTCAGAGTCATAAAAGTTTTTTTACTTGTCAAATGGTAGAGGGAACATAGTAATTAAGAGTTCAGAATATGGAATCAGATTGTCTGGGGTCTTGGGCAAAGCTCAAAAACCTTACTTTGCCCTAGCTTCCCTTCCAAATAGGGTTGTCATAGAAATAGGGTATTGTGGAAATTATAATGTGCTTCTAAAAAGGGTTTGGTATATGGTAAATATAGCTATTATTATAGTTATTTTCTGTAGTTCTCAGAATCCACCGCATTTTAAAATCACTATCTCCCTATGTTTTAAAAGCTATCAACTCAACATGCTTTAATCCTATATTCTAAGGACCAAAAATAGACTTTTAAAAATCTAAATGATTCTGGACTGAAATGGAGTACAAGTACTTTTTCCTATTTCTCCCACTAGTGCAGCTGAAAACTCTGGATGTCATATACAAAACACACCTAAAAATATTATAGGAAGTACAAAGGAAATTCCCAGCTAGGGACCTCGGGTCTTGAGGGAAAACAGGATTGTAGGTTCCCAAAATTTTCTGTCTGCCTCACATATCCTAGACTGAGTCAGTATTATCTTCTATACACTCAGGGAACTAATAGGCCAATGAGGAATGTATAGCTGAATATTGTGGCTATAGATTGCAGTCTTTGTAGACTTAATTACTTGCTCAGTTTGGAAATTCCTGCACACTCCAACCAGTTTTCTCTTTTTTGATTCCCCAGGAAAACGGTTTCTTTTCCATCAGGCAGTCATACCCAGCTCAATTTAAACCCTTTTTCACTCTTCACCTGCAAATTAATGAATCTGGCTTGTTTGTATTTTTTTTCATTTGGGTTTTGTTGTTGTTTTCCCGGAGAGGGTGAATAGTGTTCTAGCCATAACATCTTGCATCCCAATAAATACCATTTACAACTATTGTTTAGAACCCAGTCACTGCCACTATAAAATTCCCTAATTGTCAATCATTCCATTTAATTATTGCATTTAGGACTTAATTATTCAGTGCAGATTTCACTTCATATGAATTAATCTCTTTCCAACACATACCCACTATCCACCTCTACTTTCATTCACTGTTCTAATTTCCCCTATTTGATTTTTGGCCCTTTACAAATGAAAATGATCAACATCTGCCTTTACATTAAATCTATATAAGATTTACTAAGATTTACTCCCTCACTATCTCATTAAACACTTACCTAGTTTATGAAACCTATCTCGTACTTAAATTTGATCTTTGCCTTCCTCCACCCACCATATATAGGTATGTTTGTACCTGTATGAATGTATGTGTATGTATATCTATTAAACTTTTAACATATAAATACTTCATTTGTATGCTATGCTTTATCTTGTGTCCCCTAATTATTTCATGTGTTTAAGTCCTGTCCACCAAATAAAATTACAGCCTTATACAGAAGAGGAATTAAATCATATTCTTATAATTTTTCTTCCACTATAAATATCATGGTGCTAAACACAAAGCAGATATCATTTAGTCATTGAACACATAACAATTGAATCCCTACTAGTTAATGTACTGATGGATGGGGATAAAGAGTTAAAAAGAAGAAGGCAGTATCTACAATAAAGGGTTTACAGAGCACTGTAAGAAAGCCATGGAAATATTTCAACATACATATTAAGAATCAAATCAGAGGTGCATTCAAGGCACTGCAGGAGGACAGAAAGGAAGTACCTACCTCTGCCAGGAAAAGTATCACAGAGAAAAAAATGTTTCTTTAAATAGAATCATGAAGGATAAACACAAATTTCCCAAGTAAACAAGAGGTAGGAATGGCACTCAAGAAACGAGGAACAGCAAACGCAAAGGAACAGAACCAAGAATGAATGAGCAAGCAGATGAACTGAAGAAGTATAGAAAATGCACAGACTATGAATATAGGTATTGAAAGGGTACTGACAATTGACAAGGTTAGAAAGAAAGGAAGGCAAGAATTTGAGGAAGATGGTGGCCTTGTATGCCACAGAATGCAATCTTGGAGGCTTTGCAGGTCATTGAAAGGAGAGAGAGAGGATTAGATATCCCTTCTGCTGATGAAATGGTAGGCAGTTTCAAGAGGGGAAAAGTGGACAGGATGTTAGGAAGCTATTTTACAGTATACCAGAGAAATGATGAGCATCTGAGCTAAGGGATGCTGGGAATGGAATCATAATAATTGAAAGCGTAGATGTGGATGAACAGAATTAAATTGAATGAGTAGAGAGAAGAACCAAAGAAAGAACTCTGAGCACAATCAACATTTAACATGAATCTTTACTGAAAGCCAAATTCATTCTTAGTTCGGGAATGAAATATTTTTTCTATCTGTGAAACCGCAGTTCCCAATGCATAAACAAGAAGAAACAGGTCAATATTTTAAAGCCTCAACTGGAAACTAAGTTTATCTAGCTACTGATCTTGGACTGTCTTTCAAACACTAAGTGTTCAGAGATAACAGAATTCCATCTCCCCTGCCCACCCCCAACCTGTCAAAGTGAAGGGGCTGCAAACAGACCAGTTCATCAGGTTTTCTTTTGAAAATGGGTACAAATAACATTCACTTGAAGGCAATAAATAAAGTCTACAGTCACTCTTTCTGTTTGGCCTCTATGCCATTTGACTTCTTAGGTTCACTAGTACCTCTCCCCTTCACCCCCACCACAGGAATTCAAATTACTGCTTTAACACCTTAACTAACTTTTTATGTGACCTGGTTAGACATATGGTGAATTGCCTCAATGTAAGTTAACACACAAAATCATTTTATGGTTTTTCCCTTAATATCAATCATTTAATGTCTATGAGGTGTACTATCAATCATTTAATTTCTATCATGCCAAATCTGACTTGATTCAGAATACCAACCAGATAAATATACTGCTGGTATTTGTAGCGTACGATGCTCTTGATGATTCATACAAGGTACACCCACTTCAGATACATGCACTCTCTTGACCACGCTGAAACCTATAAAATAAAAGAAATAATACATAACTAATAGAGAAAAATTCAATGTGAGGCTCACATTACATTTTAATAAGAACAAAAAAATGCATATAAAACCTCAATCTTTCATTCACTCCACTATTGGAGGCAACATAACTTTAGAAAGATAGTAATTTCCCCTTAAATCATATGCCAATATCAACCGGGGGTGCCAAAAAAAAATGTATACACATGACTCGTATTCATCTTTTGTTATTGCTATATACTGAGTATTACAATTTTAATACAGTTTTTTCATTTCTTAAAATGCGTATATATTTTTTCGGCACCCTCTGTATTTATTTTGTTCATCCCGCTAATATCCTTTTGGTATCCATGCATTATGCCTATACTGAGAAGTATATGATATCTTGCATATTCCTTCACATGAAGTGACTGCCATTAACTGAATGAGAATAGCACCTACGCAAAGGCTACTACCTCATCATTTAGTTCGCAGCACTAATACATCCTCCCTGAAAGCTACCCCCTAAATATTGTGGCTAATACAACATCTCACTCTCTATCCTTTTCCCATTTAGTTGCGTAAAAAACAAGCAGCCTTGTCTTGAGTTATAATTACTCTTTGTTTTTATAATATCCCCCCTTACCTACGGGGGATATGTTCTAAGAGCCTCCCCCCAGTGAATGCCTGAACGCTCTCTCTATATAAGATGTGTGTGGATATGTGTACACACACACACACATACACACATATGCACATATTATGTTTTTCCTATACAAACACACTTATGATAAATTTCAATTTATAAATTAGGCACAGAGATTATCAAAAATTACTAACAATATCATACAACAATCATAAAAATACACTAGAATAAAAGTTACATGAATGTGGTCTCTCTCTCCTTGATAACTGAAATGGTTCCTAAGTGACGACAGGGTGGGTAGCGTAGACCGTGTGGATACTCCGGACAAAGGGATGACTCACATCACACTACTCAGAATGGCACACAATGTAAAACTTATGAATTATTTATTTCTGGAATTTTCCATTTAATATTTTTGGACTGTGGTTGCCTGCGAATGACGGGAACCAGGGAAAGTGGAACCTTGGAGCAGGGGGGGACGACTGCATTTTGTGTATGACTTTTGCTGCTGGACTACAAGACTCGGCAGAGCTGGAACCCCCAGTCTTGGTCACTGCTTTATCAGCAAGCACCTGCCATATGCTCAACAGACATTTGGTGGTCTAATAAACACTTCCAAATCCACAGACTACCAAAATATTAAAACTGTTCTAAATAAAATCCTAACAGGAAAGCATTTATTTGGTACCGCTGCCAGTTCACAAGATCCAGAGAAATACATAACCCTATATATTGACAAACTCATATGAATAGATGTATTCAATTCGGTTTCTATCCACTGCCATGAATTCAGTGGCAGTCAAATGTTAAATGCCCTTGAAGTACACTTAAACTGTCTCCAAAATGAAGGAGAAGTGAGGAAAAGAATATAGGAGGAAATAAAACTAATCTTCTTACTGAAAGAAACATGAATACCACAGCCAGGAATTCATAATGCAAACATTTTTTAAAATGTCATTCAAGCTTCAAGTTCCTATTTTTTCCTAAGAGTCACTGTGGTTATGAGAACACTAGAATAGCTAATACAGAAACTGTGGTATTCTACATAATTGAGCTTCTCTGAGGTCAGCAGCACATTTGGATCAAATAATGTGAGGGTTCTGTTTAGTGCTGCTATAAAATGTATAAGAAGAAAACTGAAACAAAAAAGGCACACAGAATCTTGCAGCATCGTACTTTCAAAACATGTGATGGAATAAAGTTCCATTTTCAAAATCTATTTTCTTAAAGAACCCAGTATTAATTGCATGTTGATGTCTACAGCACACAAAGTTGCATTTCTCCACTTTGAATACCAGACTCCCAGTTCCTTAAGTATAGCCCATTGTACGTAATTCCCAGGTCAGGGGTGCAGTAGACAAATTAATTAGTCTATTAAGTCTCAGTCGTATCCTGGCACTGATGTTTAGGTTAGCACCTTCAGTAACAAGTTTCTAATGCTTAACTATACTGCCATTTGTTCCTGAGAGAAATTAGGAATGAAGGGGAAAAAAGAAAACACTGCTGGGAAAAGTTCCCACTGACCTAAAGGCAGAAACATGCACGTGAGTCAGGGGTAGATTGGTGTATTCATAAAAAGGAGAAAAACTCCAGTTGATTAGTTCTTGCTATTTTAAGTGATTAGGAGAAAAATAAATGGCTTCATATCTCAGGGAAATTTAAATAGCATTTAACACTCTACAAAATCAACCTAAAAAATGATGATAATTTGCTATGACTTAGCACTAAAGAGAAACCAATGATTTCGTATGACGAATCTCTGAAGCATTTCATGGGAAGATTAAACACTTTGACCAAATATTTGTGGATGTTGCAAATGATTGAAATGAACCAAATCGCATATTTGAAAAAACAGACATGTGAGAATGTGTGCACATATGCACACACGCACGCACATGCCCACATACAGACCCACACAGAGAGAGGGGAAAAGAAAGAGGAGAGAAGGGGAAAAAACTATTGGTTATCTTTCACCTTATAGACATTAGCTACTGCAGACTGTTTCTAAAAGAATCACATACCATACATAGTTCGAAATTCAATAACAGCAAAATTTGTTGATTATCATACAGCAGAAGGGAATACGTATGCACGGTGTAGGAATTTTCTTTTTCTCTTTTTTCCTTTTCTTTTGTTCAGTGGGGTCACGGTACAGTGAAATGTTTTTACAGCATCAATGACCCAGAAGAGTGTGAGAGATTAGGCTCTAAAAGCTGTTTTATGCATAAGAATTGGGTGTTGCGATTATCTCAAGAACAGTAATGAGAAACGAATAACTCAGTGTACAATGGCACCATCTGTCATAACAAATATCTGTTACATATTAGGCAATCGCACTATATTACAAACTTGATACACCCACATTAAAGTGTTGTTAAAGTCTAGGCCATTTAAACTCCATCCATCCCAAAGGCTGGATTATTGAAAAGGCAATCACAGTAACCGTGTCTTAAAATTTCTCCTAAATATCCTATTGTTTGTACTCTATAAAAGCTTAAGTTCATCCAGTTTTCTCCAAACACAGTGCCATTAAATGGAAGATTATTAAAATATAATTACATTTACTGGACTTTTTCTTCAGGAAGTAATCAGACATATTAAAATAGGAAAGAATTAGACAGGTAAAAAAATAATGATTTAATATTACTTATAATAGCAGAAAACTGAAACAATGTAAATGTCTAACAATAAGGACATAGTTACATAAATTATGCTATAATAGAAATTGAGAAGTCATTAAAGGTCGTGCTTTCAAGGAACATTTAATGGAATAGAAAATCCCTAGGTTATGGCAGGCACACAATGAAGAATTGTTAAATGAATGAAATAAAAAGCAGTTTACAAAAACCATATGCATAGTTTGATTCCAATTTTGATACACATATTCACATAATATAAACATGTATTATATATACGTGTTTTGTATATAATATGGAACCAAAGTGTGCACAGAGATTTTTTTGGTAGTAGAACTGAACTCAATTTTAATTATGAATGCATATGGCTTTTACAATTAGAAATGAAGCTATTGTAGCTACTACAGTAGTTTGAGGTTGTCATTACTGAAGATGATGCTCCTTATATAATCAGGGAAATAAAGGATGAGTCAGAACCTTCTGAGGGACGTTCTCAACCACTTGCTAAGACCCCCAACCCTAACCACGTCCAACAAATCTGATAACCTCCAATACTATCTTTGCTTCAGGTATGATTAATCTCTATTCTTAAACTGTTTCTTACTAATACGAGTATGTGTATTAATAAAATGTCTACTTATCTGGGAGCATTTTCTACAAATGCTAAATATTCCTTTATATGTAGTCCTGGAATTTCTCTTCTGAAGCCAAAACAGGGTATGTGTGTGTGTGCGTGTGTGTACTTGCCAAACTCACCTATTTATGATAAACTGCCTGAAACCTTCTTCTCATATGGCAATGGATGTTTTACAAGATCTACTGCAAATAATCCATCCTTTAAATTCACAATAATAGTTTCCCCCCAAAACATAATTTTGAAACTGAGTTTTTAAATAGTGTTTTGAATCAACATTGCCAAGCTTTTTATGTGTTTAAAAAGACACAGTTACTCCCTGGGGTCTGTTTCTAAGATACAAATTATTTTATGGGCAAAGTCCATTCCAACCGATCTCTTATGGACAATATTTTTGTATCATCCTCTAGGTCACCTATAAGCACCTCTATGAGTAGTTTTCTTTCCATCACTATGGAATTAAAACAAATAGCACTTCTTGGTGCTCTATTTGTGTGGTTACCATGGCAATGATCTGGATTTTGCACCTAGGATAACCCTATTTGGGGCAGGGGAGAGAAGTATGGGACGAAAAGAATGAAATAAGTTAGGGCAATGGTCAGCACCTTTAAACATTTACTTTTCCCTTGGAACAGCCTTTGGCCAAAATCTATAAAACTCTGACCTGACGGTTCCGCTTCCTGGCATGAAAGTACTTAGCATTACGATGTGAACACCATGACACTGGCAAGGTCAGCAACCCATTCCCTTGTTCTTAAGAAGCATTAAAATTCTCTTTCTCACCATTCCCCAAATTTCCACCTCCCACTGCCCCCAAATATAGTCAGGCTCTGGTCCACATGTTGTAATCAGATAATAGAAATACCAGGTGGTAAAGTCTCTGATAGAATACGAACTAGACAGGATACTTTGCTTGCTTCGCACTTTTAAATGTATAGCTCTCCCCAATGCCTTTGAGGTGTCTATAGGTGACTCATGGAAAGAGCAGTTAGTGAAAGAAATGTACATTTTCCATTTTCATAAGTTTCCTCAATTGTCAGCAAAAGTGATTTCCTTAAATACATGCGTCAAGTGAACCAATGTTTTTCAAAGTACTTTAGAAAATAAGTTTTTTTCTTCCCCTCTTAAAGACTATCCAAAACAAACAAACAAACAAACAAACAAACCCTCCAGCAGATAACAGGAGTTAATCTGATGAAGAGAGGAGGATGAAGGAAGAGCAGCAGAGCTGTACCAACAGCCTGCCTACCTAGTCCTCAGTTTCCCCCACACGGTTCCTTAAATACTCCTCAGAATTCTAGGGCTCTGAGAGACAGGATTTGAAAACCAATTAAAGAGATCCTGTCCTTGGAATCAAAGAGTTAATATTCACAGTGTTGACTATTCCAAGCAAGACACACAGTCATTTATAACTTTCAACGTCAGAAGGGGTGGCTGTTTTCAACAATAATTTGCTCCATTATTAAATGAAGAAAATCGTGGCACGATGGCAGTTTTAAATCTGAGAGTTTATAAAAGTAATAGGCCAAGTTCTTAAAAATGCATTATGTCCTCAAATTATTTTAGACAGAGGGAAAAAAACGCTATTATTTCTTGTAATTAGTGAATTAATTATAAAACACAGAGTCAGAGACCAGAATCATGTGAAATCTTATTAGATAATAGAAATTGTCATAGCAGTTTCAGAAAGGAAAAGAAAAATAAGCAATGATCCTCATGCCTCCTAGCTGGCCGAATAAGTGTCCAGAAATTTAATAAATCCTGCTTCACTTTTGTTGAGGTCTCATAAAAAATGACAAAACAAAAGACAGGTAAAGTTTTAGAGTCAATAAAAATGTTTTATAAAGTACTCTGAATACTATGAATGTTACAATAAGGTCTCAATTCAAAGAAATATGGCTGAATGCCATGAAACTTTCTGTGTCATTTTATTATTATATATCCTCAAGAGACAATCCCTTGAGGTATCAGCATTTAATCACTTCCTACTTGAAAACATGAGTTTTAATAGCTTATACCACACTTTGTTGTAATTGTTTGTTGATGACTTTTGAAAATTATTTGTACTTATAAATCACTAGGCAGTGAGCTACTTGACAGCAGAATGTAGGTTTTATTGATCTTAATTTGGTTACTCATTAATTCATTCAACATCCCTATTGTATACCTAGTAGTCTTATGCTAAACACTTACAAGTAATAAGTATATATGGAAATACATCATAGTCCCTGTCCATAAACATTAAAAATTTAATAAACAAATTACTGCAATACATTGCCTCAGAGTTCAACACAGTGTGCCACAGGAGCAAAAAAAAAAAGAAGAGAACAGATCAGTGGAAACTTCAGCCAGGTTCTTTCGTTTTTATTTTATTAAATTTATTGGGGTGACATTGGTTAAAAAAATTATATAGGTTTCAAGTGTACAATTCTAAAATATATCATCTGGATATTGCGTTGTGTGTTCAACACCCAAAATCAAGTCTCCTTCTGTCATCATATATTTGACCCCTTTTACCCATTTCTACCTCCTTCCCACCCTCCTTTCCCTCTGGTTAACCACCACACTGTTGTCTGTATCTATGAGTTTTTATTTATTGTCTTGTTTGTTTGTTGCTTTCAGTTTCTTATCCCCCATATGAGTGAAATCATATGGTTCTTGATTTTTTCCACCTGACTTATTTCATTTCTCATGGAATGCGAAAGATCCATCCACGTTGTTGCAGTGGCAGTATTTCATCTCTTAGGGCTGAGTAATATTCCCTTGTATATAAGTACCACATCTTTATTTAGTCATCTATCGAAGGTTACTTTCGTTGTTCCCATGCTTTGGCCACCATGAATAATGATGCAGTCAACACAGGGGTACATCTATCTTCACAAATAAATGTTTTCAAATATATTGGGTAGATACCCAAAAGAGCGATTGCTGGGTCATAGGGCAATTCTATTCTTAATTTTTTTGAGGAACCTCCAGAATGTTTTCCCACAGTGGCTATTACCAATTTACATTCCCACCAGCAGTGTGTGAGGGTTCCCTTTTCTCCACAGCCTATCCAACACTTGTTAATTCTTGTCTTATTGACAATAGCTATTCTAGGTGATATCTCATTGTGGTTTTGATTTGCATTTCCCTAATACCCTGTTTTCCCGAAAAAAAGACCTAGCTGGACAATCAGCTGTAACGCATCTTTTGGAGCAAAAATTAACATAAGACCCAGTATTGTATTGTATTGTATTGTATTGTATTATATTATATTATATTATATTATATTATATTACATTATATTATATTTTATTATATAAAATAAGACTGGATATTATATTATATACATTATATTATTATTATATATTATATTACATTACATTATATTATATTACACCTGGTCTTATATTATAGTAAAACAAGACCAGGTCTTATATTAATTTTTGTTCCAAATGATGCATTAGAGCTGATTGTCTAGCTAGGTCTTATTTTTGGGGAAACACAGTAGCTAGAGAAGTTGAGCATCTTTTCAGATATCTGTTGGCTGTTTGTATGTCTTCTTGGGAGAAGTGTCTGTTCAGGTCCTCTGCCCATTTTTTAATTGGACTGTTTATTTTTTTGTTGTTGAGTTGTATGAATTCTTTATATATTTTGGATACTAGCCCCTTATCAGAGGTGTTTTTTGCAAATATCTTCTTCCATACACTTGGCTGCCTCTTTGTTTTGTTGATGGTTTCTTTTTAGTTTGATAGAGGCCCATTCATTTATTTTTAATTTTACTTCCCTTGCCCCTTTAAGGTCAAATACATAGAATTATCTCTAAGACCAAGGTCATTAGTTTTGTACCTATGTTTTCTTGAAAGTATTTTATTGTTTCAGGTCTTACATTTAGGTCTTTGATCCACTTTGAGTTTGTTTTTGTGTATGGTGACAAATAGCAGTCTTGTTTCATTTATTTATACATTGCTTTCCAATTTTCCCAGCACCATTTATTGAAGAGGCTTTCTTTCATTTTTGGCTGCTTTGTCAAAAATTACTTGCCCATATACATGTGAATTTATTTCTGGGACCTCAATTATTTTTATTTTTTATTTTTTATAAGTTTCAGGTGTCAAAACAACATAATGATTAGATATTCACACACCTCACCAAGTGATAACGCCAACAAGTCTACTACCCATCTGATATCATACATAGCTATTATAATACCATTGGCTATACACCTTATGCTGTACTTTACATCCCGTAACTGCGCACACACACAAACACACAAACACACACACACACAGAGTCAATTTCTGCCTTTATATGGGTCAACATTTGTTTTACATATTTAGGTGTTTCTATGTTGGATGCATAAATGTTTACTAGGGTTATGTTCTCTTGTTAGATTGATCCTTTTATTATTCTGTAATGCCCTTCTTTGTCTCTTACTATAGTCTTCATTTTAACATCTATTTTGTCCGATATAAGTATTGCTACTCCAGATTTTTTCTTGTTTCCGTTTGCATGAAATATTTTTTTCCAACCCTTTACTTTCAGTCTGTGTGTGTCTTTCAATCTGAGGTGGGTCTCCTGTAGACAGCATATGTTTGGGTCTTGTTTTGTCAATCCATTCAGCTACCCTTTGTCTTTTGATTGGAGCATTTTTCCATTTATATTTAAAGTGATTATTGATAAGTACATAGTCATCGCCATTTTATTATTCATATTTTTTTATCTTTGTTTGCTTGTTTTCTCCTTTCTTCTGCTTAAATGAGTCCTTTTAACATTTCTTGTAATACTGGCTTTGTGGTAATGAATTTCTTTAGCTCTTTATCGCTCCTTCAATTTTAAATGATAGCTCTGCTGGGTAGAGTAGTCTTGGTTGTAGGCCCTTGTTTTTCATCACTTTGAATATTTCCTGACACTCCTGTCTGGTCTGCAAAGTTTCTGTTGAAAAATCGGCTGATAGTCTTATGGGAGCTCCCTTGTAAGTAACTAATTGTGTCTTTCCCTTGCTGCTTTTAGGATTCTCTTTGTCTTTAATCTTTGCCATTTTAATTACAATGTGTCTTGGTGTGGGCCTGTTTAGGTTTGTCTCTTTTGGGACTCTGTGCTTTTCAGGTTTGTATGTCTATTTCCTTTGCCAGGTTAGGAAAGGTTTCAGTCACTATTTCTTCAAATAGGTTCCCAATCCCTTTTTCCCTCTCTTCTCCTGGTACTCCTATGATGCAAATGTTGTTACACTTGATGTTGTCCCATAGGTCCCTTAAACTATCTATTTTTTTTTTCTTTTTTCTTCTTGCTGGTCTGATTCAATGTTTTCTGCTACCCTGTCTTCTAAATCACTGATTCAGTCCTCTGCTTCATCTAATCTGCTGTTGATTACTTCATGTGTATTCTTCATTTCTGTTCTGTATTCTTTATTTCTGACTGGTTCTTTTTTATGGTTTCTATATCCTTTTTTATGCTTACTCTTTGCTGAAATTCTCACTGAGTTCCTTAAGCATTCTTATAACCAGTGCTTTAAACACTGTCTCTGGTAGGCTGTTTGCCTCCATTCATTTAGTTCTATTTCTGCAGATTTCTCCTGTTCTTTTATTTGGGATCTGTTTCTTTGTTTCCTGAATTCTGGCTGCCTCTCTCTGTTTGCTTCTAGTATTACATAGATCTCCTATGTTTCTCAGTCTTTTCTAGGTGGCCTTCTGTAGTATTTGTCCTGTGTGGTCCAAAGTCACAGTCTCCCTGATCTCCTGTTCATGCATTCCAGGAATGCCGTCTCTGTGTGTCTGTGTGTGTGTGTGTTTGTGTGTGTGTATGTGTGTGTGTTTGTGTGTGTGTGTGTGTTCTCCTGTTATAGTTGAGCCTAGATTGCTTTTGGCTTGTCAATGCATGGGACTGACTCCCAGGTTGACTGACTGTGAGGACTGGCTACGCACAGTGTATGAGCTGCTATGTGGGGGCTGGCCCCTCTGAGTGGAGCTCACCCCTGTGGGCTCTTGTGCCTGTTGAGTCCACCCTTTTGGTGTGCCACTTGTGGGCTAACCAGGTAGTGCTACGGGGTGGTCTGAAGCCAGCCTCTGTATATGTTGTCTCTGGTGTCTGTTGGGAGGGGCTCTCGTGCAGGCCTATTTTATTCAGTCTTGCCTGTGACCGGCCTGGGACTGCCCAGTTGGAGCTACACAGCTATATGTAGTTGGTTGCTGCCTGTGTTGGACCTGACGGCATGTGGGAGTGGCCTCGCTGAGAACTGAGGCCGGCTGCCAGCAGCATTTGGCCTGGGGCAGCTTAGCAAAAGGGCCCCCTGTGCCTATTGCCAGTTGCCACATGTTCATTCCCTGTTAAGGCTCAGCCACGGAAAGAGCCTCCTTAGGTGCATGGGCAAGGTTGGTTGACCTGGTGTTCAGAGTGCCCCTGGCAATGCAGCCCTAGGTGGGTGGGCCCCAGGGAGTCATGGGGTGTGGACAGTGTTTTTTATAAGATTAATGCAGTTTTAGTTCTTGCACAAGTGCTGGGCCTGTGACCACTTCACAAAAACGCCCTGAGAACACTACGGCCAGCCACTGCTCGCCTCAGGCCTGCAGGTCTCTGAGAGCCTCTGGGCTCTCAATTCTGTTCCATTCATTTGTGTGTCTGTTTTTCTGTCAGTACCATGCTGTTTTGATTATTGTCACTTTGTAGTATAATTTGAACTCAGGGAGTGTGATACCTCTGGCTTTGTTCTTATTTTCTCAGAATTGCTTTGTTCAGCAAGGTTCTTAAGACCATTGAGAGGTAATCTCAGAACATGTGGTAAAATATAAGATCCAAAGATTTAAGCAGTATCATATATTCAACAGTCTCATATACCACACTGAGGATTTTGCAATTTATTCTGAGGAACCATTTAAGAACGAGTTTTAATGAAATCACTTCGACTATAGGACAGATACTAGAATGGAGGGAGAGTGCAGAGAACAGTTCTGAGAAGGGAACAACTGTATGTCAAATGATCCTGAGATACAGCAAAAGGACTAAAAGGAGGCAATGGATTTTGCAACAAAAGAAGTAATTCATGACCTTTGCAAACACAGTTTTAGAAAACAGTATTAGCAGTGAGATATTAACAGAAGTGATACCAACATTATTGAGGAGCAAATATGATGTAAGAAAATAGTTCTAGCATAGCTCCTGGCACATATTACCCTTTGCCATGATGGTTAGATATATCTGACAGAATGTTTCCATCTGTTGACTGGGGATGGAAACTTCCAGAAAGGAAGTTTAGAAAAGCAGATGTACATTTTTCTATGTTTTTGTGTTTTTCAAGAATGAATAACAATAGGAAATTTTTATACATAAAAATAATATCATTTACATACAACGCAGCTCAAATTGTTATTATTAAATGCATAAAATAGTCAAAATATCAACTTTTTTGTTTTTGTGGATTTCTGACACTTTGGGGGGGGGGAAACTTGAAATCAATTAATGCAGTGAAAGAGTTAAATTTCTGACTATTTCTAATTTGTATTTCTCCACTTTGTGTCACCCTGCCCAAGCTTTTGAAATATGCCATAATCCCCAATACCAAATGTATGCTTAATGATAACTTTAACTACAATTGGAACCTTAATAAGAAGCATGAGAAGTGCTTTGGGACACTCATCATATTAAAGTATTTAGGATTCTTTAAAACATTATCTTATCCAAGTTTCAAGTTCCTCAGTCTAAGGAAGGTGGAATTGGTAGGAGGCATCGGCTTTGGCTGGTTTTAAGAGTATGTGTTATTCACAAATCATTTTTTAATGAATCTTAAGGGAATCAATAAAATGACTTTAGCCCTATCTAAAACATTTGAAAAATAGGTCACATGTATAACTTGTAAAATGCAAATATAACATAAAATTAAATTATTCCATAAATTTCTGTGTGACTTAGTAAAGTCAGTCCAACTCATTGCTCAATTGATTATTATTAAATATTAATTGCAGTACAGGAGGTATTTAGTATGAATTCACCTGTCTCCTTATATCACCCATTAAACATTTCAATGAAGTCTAGGAGCTTATAAGAATTGAAGAACTGCATGTTATCATTTGTGAAGAACACCGGTATATGAAAGTACTTAAAAAGACAAAATATCTTCATGTAAAATATCTGGTATAAACAAAAAACCAAATAGCAAAAGTAAGGACCCTGTTTTACAACTTCTTCCTAAACATGTTTTAATATCAATGACAAAAAGGCAGAAGTCCCAGCCAGCTGTTTATTTCCACAGCATCTGGCCAAACAATATTTTCCCCTTTTCTTTCTGTAGGACTTCTAGAAAAAAAAAATGCAAGTCTTTCCCTTCATTTGTATGAAAACACAGCAAGAGGTGGACCCATCCCGTGTTGTCTCAGAAGAATCAATCAGAACTTAGGTTGAGATCTCAACTTTGAACTTTTTCTAGTTTACGAACATTAAAATGTAATGGTCTGCCATCGTGCACAATGATTCACGCTTTTACATGTAACTCCAAACCTAAGAAATTTATGAAAGAATTTCATGTATCAATTAGAATGACTTGAAGATACTATATAAAAAAACAAAACAAAATACATTTAATCATCAGATGAGATGTTTTCCTTCTAGGACAACGGGGGAAAAAGTACATGTGAAGTCCATTTTTCCTAATTCCTATATTTTCTCTCCACAAACAGCTCCTTGTTCGGACTCCCCAATTTCTGTTGAGAAAATAACCAACATTCCAGAGACACACAGCCTCAAAACTTTGGCGTTTTCCTTAATGCCTGTCTCCCTCATCCTCTATACCTAAATAGTTGCCAAATACAATGGAGCCCACATACTCAATGTGCCAGGAATTTATCTCTTTCTTTCCATTACTTCTTCCACGATACAGTTAGGCCTTTTACTCTTTGAACAACTTCCGAATGCATTCCAGTTCTCTCTAAGCACTTTCAACTGCTATCCATAAAACCCAGCCCCAAGTCAGTGCTGTTCAGCCTTGGGTGGTTCCCTCTGCCTAGCAAAGTATGTGCAAACTCCTTGGCCTGGCGTTATAGATCCAATTACATGGCAATTTCATCATGCACAATCTACTTAAGGCTAAAAATTCTGGAACTTCATTTATCCACCATGTCCTAGCTTCTTACCTCCCTGTCTTTACTCATGTCATTTCTGCTAACTGAATGCCCTTTCCTCCCAGCTCCTCACCAAAAAAAAGGCTGCTTCATGCTTCAGTAATAATCTCAAATGTCCATTCCTTCATGATGATTTTATTTCTCCCCATCTACCTATGACACTGCCCTCCTGTGAGCCCTCACAGAATTCCTGCGTCTTGTATAGTTCTCATATATGTCTCCAGCATTGTTTATATTTGCTGTTGCCTTATGCCATTAGTAATCCATTGTCTCCATGAGGGCAGAAATTTCTCATCTCAAGGCACCTAATGATCTGATCACAGTAACACTGTCAGTACTTGCTAAATTTAGTAGAAAATGTTAATGCATTAATGCAGGTTTGGAGGTAAATAAACGCATCAGTAACCCAAAAGGAGTGAATGAACTGGTCTGTCCATTACAGCTTTAGCTGCCCCCTTCTTGTAAACCAAGCCTGTGATTTGTGCTAGCTCTGTCCAGTTCATCTGAGTTGACCAGTTATTGTCAGTGAAACTTAAGTATTATACACAAATAACTCTCAAGCAAATACCATAAATATTAAGTCAATTTTGACACAGAGAATACTTTTTTTAAAGTAACTCCTATTATTCTACCACAGGAAAAAAGTATCCTTTGAATAAATTTCAAAATAAAATGACATGCTTTAAATTAAACATGTTTTTTCAAAAGCCAATATATAATTTGAGGTAATCTGTTTTCTAAATTTTATCTACTATATTTTTACCTTATAAACACCATTGAAAGGCACTATTTTAAATATTTTTTGAAATTGCAAAAAGCAAATGTAGTTTCTCTCTCTCTCTCTCTCTCTCTCTCTCTCTCTCTCTCTCTCTCTCTCTCTCTGTCACACACACACACACACACACACAAACTATAAATCAATATAACACTGTAAGATTCAATGAAAATAATGACAGCTTTAAAAAATGCAACCCAGTGTATAGCCAAATAACTCATGAAACTCAGCATGCATTGCTGACTTTGGACATGATCACCAAATTTAACAAGGTGTTCTTGAGAGAAACAAAATAAGACAGGTCCCCGGAGCATCCATTCAAAATGGCAGATGCATCTGAACTCCAGGGCAAACTCCTCTGGGCTAATATTATGGTTGGCCTTAAATTAAAATTGTAAAGTTTAAACATTTTTAATTTAAGTAATACTTCAGAACACAGGAAAGCTCTTTGTTAAAGTCTGGCTAGGAAGCATAACAGAAAAATTAGAGCCACATAAGCTCTAAATATGATCATGAGATTTTTCTGTATTAATAAGACCATGAAGACTTTGGTACAAAATGTGAAAAATCTGTAAAACATATGTTCAGAAAAAACAACAACAGCAAAAAAAAAAAAAGGGAAAAAAGAAAACAGCAACATTAAATGTCTTGCAGTTGCAATCTGAAGGAGCACATATTTTTTTTATATAAATAGTATTTCACAAAGTCATTCATCACTGAGTCACACATATCAAAGCTGTCATTTTCAAAAAGAAAACAAAGAAAAAGAAATTTGTGCCTTGCAGGTAATCTTTGCTACATGAAATTGGATTGATGTAGATTACCACTCACTGAATTCTTATAAAGCCCTGACTGCTGCCTGTCAACATCTGGCACAATCCAATAACAGTTATTTCCCACCAACACCCTCCGTCCACTACCATCACCACCCATTCAGCTTTAAAAATCTACTTGGTTTCTTTACATTATCTTTTTTAACAGATGGTTAGTCTTTACAAATTTCCACACTTTCGTTAAAATTCCCCCAGTACGTTGTCCAACTTTCAATGCATTTCTGTTCTTTACATGTGAATTTGACATGGACTTAGAATACCTTTAAGACATCTACTCTGAGTTGTTTTTCTAACACTAGTTGAAAGATTTTGGCTAATCTGTGAAACTATTCTCAAATAATTATTTTAACTATGGACATTTAGGATATAGCTAGCTAAGGTTAGGAAGCCAGTATGTTATCTATAAGAAAATAGCAAAATTGATATGTATTGGGATAGACTGCTCAACTTCGGCATCATTAATCTTACCTTCCCTGTATTTCCAAAGTAAAAAAGGATAGAGGTGATCACAGATTGTAAAATTGACTAAAAGTGTATGACATTATTATTGTTCTATGTATGGCTGGGGGAAATCCACACTCCTAGTCTTTCTAAATAGGAAGACGAAGGTTGACAAATTTTTGACCTGACAGACATGAATTCCACTTATTGGAAGCAGAGAGAAAAGTAATCCAACATATATTTTGTACAGTGCAATACAAACTCTTCATTTAATAGGTGGGGAAACTAAGGTCTAAGCAGAGAGGAGATTTTACTTCTAGAAAAGTAAACTAAATTAGGAAGATCCCTACAAAAGTGCCAAAGGCTTTGATGTATCAGGCAAAATTCATTCAATGGCAATGACTTATTCAAACTAACTCACACATAAATGTATTTATTGGCTCTCATAAATGCACAGTTAAGAAGTAGTATGAGCTTCAGGTAAGGCTTGATTCAACAGTTCAATGACATGACCAAGGACCCAGTTCCATTTCATTTTTCCACTATACCATTTTAACTCATTACTCTAAGACAGGGGCCAGCAATTCCTAAGGCTAAATAGTCCTTTTGCTCAAGTTCACCAAGAAAGAAAGCAATGCTGTTCTACAACACTCAACCACAGTTCTGTGATTCACTTCATGGAATTGACTTAGGTCATATATCCACACTGCATACCCCACTAGAACCAGGACGAAATACACTGATTGTTTGGATCTAAATTGCAGGAGGTGAAGTCAACTTCCATGGAAATCCACAGATACTCAGGACAGAAGTTGGTAAATAAATGTTGGGGAGATAACCAAATAGTCCAGCCCGCCAATCAAGGCTGGGACACATTCTAATCCTATATTGAGATTTTTTGCCTCTGTCCTTTTTTATACTCCCTGTTTTGAGAGATTTTGTAATGTTGATAAAGCAAAACGTAAAGCAAAAATATTGTTCTCCAATTTATGAGTATAGTAAATTTTACCTAGAAATTTAAGAGCAGAAGTCACTGTACAAGGGAATAGTTAAGGTGATAGGATGATTTCAGTAATTTCTAAAACTCCAACTTTACCTTGCTTGTCCAGCAAAAGTAAAGACAACTACAGTGGCCAAATAGGATAGGAGTAATACAGATGTCAAATAAATGTTTTAAATGCCTAAGGGCAGAGAAGGAAAGGTACAGTATTCTCAAAAGCAAAAGGAGTTTCTTCCCACCACAATCCCCAAAATATGCCAGTCAAGACATAACATCCTTAAATTGAATCCCATAATAATTGGAAACAACCGAGTGCTGAAGGCACCGCCCCCCCCCCCCCTGCCGTCTTCTGGAGTAGTTTACTCATCATGTTATTTTGCTCCATCCATACTGTAGATTTTCCTAACAGCCAGTCCAAGTGTGAGCCAAACTTCTCAGAAGATCATGATCAAGGAGATCTAGAACCCAAATTATCTTTGAGCTGAAAGATCATCTAATTTAGGACATTTCAAACTGCATAGGGAAAGGGACAAACAGAGCAAAGGAGGTTTTCAAACACTCCGTCCTCCCACTATTACATCTCCAAAAAGAACATGTCTGATTTTATCTATTAGACAAAAATAGCTTCTGGAAAAGACTTCCTTTGAACAAAGAGCTTTGTATTTGAAAGAACAGTTAATCTAAACTTGTTATTTTTCTTTTTTTCACATTCTTTTCTTTTAATGTTATAATATTTTATTGTGGTAAGAACACTTAAAGTATTGACCCTCTTAACACATTCTAAGCACACAACACATTCTAAGTGTAGCTGACAACACATTCTAAGTGTAGCACAATGGTGTATAACAGATCTCTAGAGCTTAATTCATCTGGCTTCACTAAAACTTCATGCCTGTTTAGTTACTCCCACTTCATCCAAACCACCATTCCCCTCTTTGATCCTATGAATGTAACAATTTTAGATACCCCATGTAATAGTAAGATAAGTCATGCAGCATTTATCTTTCTCTAACTGGCTTATTTCACTTAGCATACTGTCATCAAGGTTGATCTATGTTGTCACACAGTGCAGAATTTCTCTCTTTTTTTAAGGCAGAATGGTATTCCATTGTATGTGTATATCACATTGTCTTTATCCATTCATCTGTCGATGAACGTTTAGGTGTTCCACATCTCAGCTACTATGAACAGTTCTGCAATAAACATGGGTATGTTAATATCTTTTCAAGATATTGATTTTGATTCTTTGGGTAAATACCCAGAAGTGGTATTTATGATAGTAGTTCTATTTTTAATTTTTCTAGCAGCATCCATATAGTTTTCCATAGCAATTGCACCATTTTCAATTTCCACTAACAGTGTACAAAACTTCCAATTTCTCCACATCCTTGATATACTTGTCTTTATATATATACATACATATATATATATATATATATATATATATATATATATATATATATAAAATAGCCATCCTGAGAGATATGAGGTGCTATTTCACTGTGGTTTTGATTTGCTTTTCCCCAATACAGTATATATATATATAGTATATATATATATATATATATATATATATATATATATATATATATAGTATGTGCATGTGTGATTATATATATGTATATAGTCACACACGCACACACACAAACCTGTTGGCCATTAGTATGTCTTCTTTGGAGAAATTATCTATTCAAATTCTTAATTCATTTTTTAATCAGGTTTTTAGTTATTTTGCTAGTGAGTTGTAGAAGTTTCTTATATATTCTGGATATTAACTGCTATCAGATATGTAGTTTGCAAATATTTTCTCCCATTCTGTAGGTTGCCTTTTTAATCTGTTTCATTTGCTGTGCAGAGGCTTTTCAGTTTGATGCAGACCCACTTGGTTATTTTTGTTTCTGCTATCTATGCTTTTTTGTCATATCTATGAAATCATTGCCAAGATTAATATCATGAAGCTTTTCCCTTACATTTTTTCTAGGAGTTATACAGTTACAGTTTAAGTTTTAATCCATTTTGAACGGATTCTCATTAATTTTTGTAAATGATATAATTTCATTTGTTTGTATGTGATATCCCATTCTCCAACAACTAAATTCATTATTTTTTGATCTGAGAAACTTAAGTCCAAGAAGTTTCAATTCTTTTTTAGTCTCCAGTCTAAATTCCAGAATTGGACCCAGGTCTCTGGAATTCACTTAACAATTATTATGCCATCTATTAGTATATAAGTAGAGCAGTCTCTCTAAACCAGATACCAATCACCAAAGAAATGAATCGGAATATCCAATCACTTCAATTTCAATATTTCCTTTCAAAAACAAAATTTCAGACTTCATAAACCTGTTGCATTCATGTACCTACTTTGCTTACTTGCTATGTGACTAAGGAATCATTCTTAATTCTCTTAAGAGTCAATTTTCTCATCTGCCAATAAAAATACCGTTTCCCCGAAAATAAGACCTAGCTGGACAATCAGCTCTAATGCGTCTTTTGGAGCAAAAATTAATATATATATATATATAATATATAAGACCAGGTCTTATATATTTTTATATATTAATATATATTATTTTAATTAATAATATATTAATATTATTATAATTAAATATAATTATATATTAATAATGTTAATATATTAATATTAATTGTATTAATATAATATTATATATTGATAATATATATTATTGTTATTATATATTAAATATTATAATATATTATATTAAGATATATTATATTAATATATATTATATGTTTTTATATATTAATATATAAAAATTAATAAAAGACCTGGTCTTATTTTACTATAAGACCCAGTCTTATATAATAATTACAAAAATTAATATAAGACCCAGTCTTATTTTAATATAATAAGACCGGGTCATATATAATATTATATATATATATATTAATTTTTGCTCCAAAAGACGCATTAGAGCTGATTATCTATCTAGGTCTTATTTTCCGGGAAACACAGTAGCATAATGCTACTTCTAAAGGATTAAAAGAGATTAAAAAATATGAAGTACATTTGAAACTGAGAAAATATTAAATATATGTTAATTTATGATATTGATTAAAAATAATACCAAACACTAATATGTATTCTATCACTGAGGTGGCACTTTTTTCTTTTCATTTTAAAACTTCATACCTACATAAAAAACGCAGAGAGGGATATTCAATAAAACAATTATAAAGCAAAGTATCTGATGAAGAAAAAGAAGCTGTATAAAAATGGATTCGTTATACGCAAGGATATCTTGAGTGAGTATAAGCATTTTAGAGACCCACATCGGAAGATGAGTCAATGCAATAGCACTTTTGATGCGAGTTCCATGGGCCTGGAAGAATCTAATGGCAGCACAGTAGTGGCGAGCATTCTATGCATTTTGGTCCTTCAGAACTCAAAATAAAGGAAAATTTCTAGTACAACCTGGAGAAGGAACGTTATCAATGCTTAAAACATTGCCATTTGGGTTGAATAATAAATAACAGGTTTAAGCTCATAGAAGAACTTGTACATGTAGATTAATGTTTATCTTCAATAAACAATTTGGATTAACGTTTATCTTTAATAAACAGTCATAAGGTTGGTTTTATGAATCGTATTATTACATCCTTATTTAAAATAAAGACATAGCAAGGAGCCATCCAGAGATAAAATCTGGCTTAAAAGAGTAATTTTTCACACAATCAGTAATAGCAGACTAACATTATTTTATATATAAAGGTAATTGTAATATATAATTGATAAAAAATATCGTGGAGTTACAATTATAAGGAAATTACCATTCAAGTTTCCTCTCTGCTTTAGATTTTGCAACCTTATGACCAACTTTGAAAGAACAAAATAATAGTTGTATTAATAAAAGGTTATTAACAGACTATTGATATTACTTTTTGTAGTGTGTAGACCCACATTAAGTTTGCACCTAATATACATAATGCTTTACTTGTGATTTGTGCTATATATTACACATTGCTATTGTATTAATAGTATAATCAAAGCATATTAAGTATCACACAAAAAGAAATATGTATGTTACACATACATATTAGAAATATGCTAAGAAAAGGAGAATTATATTTTTTTCACAAAAAATTGCTACTCCAGGATTATTTATTTGAAACACATAAATCCTTTTTCTCAAGAAGAGCACATTTCAGTTACAAAAAGCACTCTACTTAATTTTCTCATCAACTTCCAAAAAGGTATTTCAAATTTCACACAAAGCTCAGTATGTCATTTAGTGTTATCAACCTGCAAGGGGACAGGTTCTTCTTATCTTCCTACAAAATACAGTATTTCTACTCCAGGCCTATTGAAGTGTGGCTCTAGTAATTCTGTTCATTAACCCAGTCAAAAGCAGTCGCTGAGGTTACGCAACACCTCACAAAACCGTGTTTCAGTCTTTAGAGGAAAGACACGTTCAGAAGGCCAAGCAGATTCTCGAGAATGAGAAAAAAACACCACGCCTGGTGAAGGAGCAGTACTTCGAATTCTGCCATTACAATTCTTTAAAATGTAGGAGGTAACTTTTTTTAGTGCAGATACACGTGGCTTACTGGTTAATAGGGAGTAAAAACATGCTTCTTTCACTTTTTCAGAGGAAACAAAAACGATGAGGCGCACAACTTTGAACACGTTATTCCAAGACTAAATGTCACAGATAACCGTGATGAGTTATCTCCCCTTGAAAGAACACATAAAAATATCTAGTTAGTTGTATTGTTTTCATCACTTGGAAAATCATAGTTTACCAGCGCCAAACTTTGAAATGAGTGCCAAAATTCATTACGGAGTTATTTGTGATGTGATTTTTCTCCCCCAAAAATGTAATGAAGTGAGTATTCTCTGAAACAGGAGTCACTGTTTAAAATCCGTCAGCATTTGGCATGTTTTGTGTTCTGCTTATGCTCCTTGGCAACAACAGTACAGCTACCCAGGATTTTTTAGTGCTCTTTCTGGAGATGTTTGACAACTCCTCACTCCCACAGTCCTTTAACATGGGCTTCCCCAGTCAGGGATGCAGATCCCACACTGAGCCCATAAAACAATTAGTGGGAGGCCTTGGCACTGCATTCAAAGACCTTTATAAAAAGCCAGTGTAGCCGGCTGTGTGAAATTTGACGTGTGGGGAGCCTCCATAAAACTCTTTAATGGAAACTAGGGGCTTCTTCTGGAAAAGGTTGAGAAGCTGGGCCCTTGTTGTACAATTAATGTAGTTATTTAACAAGAGACAATAAGCATTTCAATAAAAATAATCAAAAAGCAATAAAAATCTTAAGAATTCTGGACAATATTTTGCATATGTAAAAGAACCTGAAATAACTGCTCTTTAGAAAGAGGAACCGGTTTCCTGGTGTACGGCAAGGTGATTTGCTTGTTGTTACATTTAGAAGAATTTATCAGAATGTGTTAATATAGAAAACACAATTAACATCCCTTTTCCTCTTTTTTTCAATGTACTCACCACATCTGGTTTTGTTTTGTTTGTCTAACACCTTTTGTAATTGAGATATAATGGACATACAACATGGTATTAGTTTTAGGTGTACAACATAATGATTTGATATGTCTATATTACAAAATGATGACCACAGTTTAGTTAACATCCATCACCACGCAGTTACAAACTTTCTTTTATCTTATAATGAGAACTTTTAAGATCTACTCTCTTATCAATGTTCAAATGCACAACACAGTATTGAAAACTATAGTCATCATGCTGTACATTACATCCCCAACTTACAAAGCTAAACTCATAGATACAGAGAACAGATTGGTGGTTGCCAGAGGAGGGGGGTGGAGGGTGGACAAAATGGGTGAAAGTGGTCAAAAGGTAAAATCTTCCAGTTATATGATAAATAAGTCTACCACATCTGTTTTTAAACCTCATATAAAATTGTGTTTGAAGAAACCCCTAGAAATCCTGAACCCATAGACAGTGAATACTTGAAAGAACATATTTTGCCACTAGGGGCATTATAAACAAATACAGAGTTTAAAGAATTATTAATATTCAGAAATAACTGAAAGATAAACACTTTTAAATAACAAAAATATGATAGCAAAATAACATCACTGTCCCCAATTTTATTCACCAGCTTTATCCAGAATATAAAAAATGAGTCAAAGTACCTCCTAATATAAATAAGCATGATCCTAATCACCATCATGGGGTGACATTTTTAGAAAATTAAAGTAATCTATTTTTATTGATAATCTCATTCCCATACCAAGGATGACTGGCTCATAGAGTTTACCCATAATACAGAAAGGGTTCAGCCTGTGATAAAAGGGAAGCCCCCAATATACAGAAGGAAGAAAGTCTGCCCCTTTTGGCCATGGGAAAGTATAGGAAGGAAAGACAGATGGAAAACCAGGAGAACAAATTTAAGTGACCTTACAAAACCAGATTGTCTGACCTCCACCTTTTATGGGGGTAGGATGAGGGTATGAGTAAAGACTTGTCTCTGCCAAAACATCCAGTTATGTATAAGGCACCCAAAGACCATCTGACTTAGGCTCACGTCTCAGGCATTAACTGGGGAAGGCTGCAAGCCTCTAAAACCATGTTTATTACATTTCTAGTGATGACTTATTACTACATCACAAATCAATATACCAGGTCACAAGCAGAATTTTCAAACATCTACTGGAATAATATAGAAAATATCAAGTTGTATCTTAAGTAGGAAAGATAAATACTGGTTTGTAAAGCCTTTGTTTCCATGCTATAGTTTTAAGTGTATTTCTTATTATAGTTCATAGCATAACAGTATGAGAGTAATTGCCATAGGAGAAGACTATCAACTTAACTCCATATCCTGAATGATATGGGAATATTAACGTGGCTTGGAAGAGGATGCTATACCTCAGGAAGCGTTGCTCGGTATCCATGGGTTGGGCATGGCTTACAAAATTCAGAATGTCCCACTGTTCTTACTGAGAAGTATACCCAGGCTGAGAGGGTTGGTGGGCTGGAAGAGGCCTAGAATAGGAGTGAGGTCTTCAAAGGTGAAGGTAAATAGCTAGGATCATGTGCTTCAGTAGTACATACCTACATGTTAACATAAAAAGCCTAAAGAAACAGTTACCCCTCAACAGACACATGTCTAGGTTCCAGGTTTCCAGTAGCAGAAAGCTCACAATGATGAAGAGAACACTGAACGGATTCACTTTCACAGGAGAAATTCCCTGTGATAGGTACAGATGCCATCTTACAGAGTAATGTGGGAAGGATTAAGAGAAAATAAAAGACAAGTATTTACACCAAACAGAATCAGTCAACCAGAAGTGGCTAAAATACTACTAACTAGAAAAGTTTTATTTTAAATCAGGTACTCAGCAAAAAGTGAGCTCATGAGCAAATTTAAAACCATTAAAGATAGAAGTTGTATTTCTTTTCGAATGAATAAAACTACCCTCTTGCTACATCTACCACTTAAAATGAGACTAAACATGAGAATAAAGAACTTAATTTCTTATTCATGTTCCATGATATATGTATATTTGTACAATTTTAAGAGAATTGCCTCAACATTTAAGTCTAAGTAAAATTAAAGAACAGTATGTTTCATTCTAGAATAATCTAATTTAAAAAACATTTGCTGCTGTTATTTGTGGAACTTGGGTAAGATCGAGTGTAATTATGCATATATACAGACAAGTGGCAACTATTAAGTAATACAAATAATCAAATAAATCACAACTGAAAATTGGTATTTTCATTTATCCTATAATTATATGATTTTATACTAATATTTTCATTATATTAATTAAATGTCTTGATTTCAAAAACATTCATTTAAAGAGAAGCAAGAAAAGATGTAATATTTGTCAAACTGGACAACTATATTTAAATTATTTTTAAAATAATTTCAGAATTATATTTTATAACTTAGCCCTAAATAGAAAAGATCAACTTACGTATGCTTTTTGCAAGCATGGGGGATAGGGAGAATCGGTTGAGAGAGAGTGATTCAAATGGTTTTGATAACTATTTCCCTGTAGGTATTAAAACTTCAATGGTTTTTTTCAAAATGAAACTCAAATAACTCATATTCTTTCCAGCTTGTGGTTTTAGTTTATTATAAAAGGAAGGGTGAAAAAACGTAAGGGCATCTAAAAACAGGCAATGCCAATGAAAAACGGATGAACAAATACTCAGTTTTAAAGATTTCAACGCATGCACAGGTAATTTAATCTACAATACCTTCAAAGCTACAAATGTAAAATTCAAGGCAGGCATTTTTTTATTGGTATCTCCCAAGGTTAAAGAGGTCACATACATTTTTTAAATAATGGGGTAAATCATCTTTAATCATTCTGAAATGACCTTCTATAACAAATCTTCAAATTTTGAATAATCAAAAAACTCCCTCAAAGATACTCTATGATCATTAGCTTTATTATAGAACATCTCAAATGAATTTCATATAATGTACGTATGTACTACTACTTAAATATATGCACATTATAAAATACATTTTAACACCTTATAATTCTAACAAGAGAGTTTTAGACTTTCAATCAAAATGGGATTAAATATGTTTTTACTTTAATTAATTTGTATGGTCTCTTTTTCCATTAATCTCCATGACTACCTTCTCTACTTAATTTTGGTCATTAATTTCCATAGGCGATCCTGAATATTATCATGAGCCCCATATATTCCACCTCAAAATTCATTTATTCAAATATCTTAAAGGAACCATCACCTTCTGTCCTCCAAACCTACTCAATCAACTCTATCCATGAAAACCATTCTTTGACTTCACTAGTACCTCAAGTTCATGGACTCTTCAATTCTCTCAGAATCCATTACCCTTTTCCTTCCTTTATATGCTCACCCACCAGCGCTAGAGTTTCTCAGTCAGTCCTGGGCCCTCTCATTGTGTCAATTAATGCTCTCTTTCTAAATGAGCACATTCTGTTTCGTATCTTTGTGTAAAAATATACGTTAAGTCATGATTTTGTTAATTTTATAACACAGGTTGAATTTTGGAGTGGGGTTTTTATAAGTAATGGAGCATAAAATGGGTGGAATAAAATGACACCCAGCATCTGAAGAAAGACAGAGGCAACGGCCTTTGGAATGCAAGCACTACCATAGGAAAGCCTGTGCTGGGCATCAATGTCAGATCCCATGGAAAAATGCTCATCTTACAGACAAGGAGGCTACACCAAACTGTAGACTGTACTATTCTGTCACATGGGTTATCCATTATCATGTGTTATAATCAAAATGTTACTAAAATAAAGAAAATAACCCGCTAAACTCTCAAAAAAAATTGAAGCTCATAGCTTCAATTATCAAATGTCTATTTCCATCTCAAACCCCTATTCTGTTTCAGATCTATATATTCCAACTCAATATTACAACACCAAGCTCATCTGCTTCACCCACAATCTGGGTCCTTTTTCAAAGTTCTATCTCTTAGTGAATAGGCCTCATCTCTTTAGTTGTACAAACAAGAAATCTAGAAGTCATTTTGAACCCACCTACTTTCACTCTATTTTTTTAAAATTAAATTTGTCAGGGTGACAATGGTTAGTAAAATTACATAGGTTTCAAATTTTAAAACCACCACTAGGTCCTGTTGATTTACGCCCCATTTATACTTCAAATTTGTCCACTTCTCTCCATCTCTATCACCCAAACTTAAGCCTTTTATGCCCTGCCTGTATAAGTCCAATAAACCTTTACATATACTCAAAGCATTATATATGTCTCCTTCACACCATTTATCAGTCTTGCAATTTTACATTTTGTGATGTGATTATTTGAATAATGTCTAATTTCCCCTAAAGTGGTACTGTCCAATAAGATAGCCATAGCCAGCACAACTAGGTATTTAAATATAAATTAATTAAAATTAAAAGTAAGAACTCAGTTCCCTGGTTACACTAGTTGTATTTCAAGTACTCAATAGCACATGTGGCTAGTGGCTACCATATTGAATAATACAGATATACAACATTTCCATCATCACAGAAAGTTCTACTGAACATTACTGCACTAAAATGTAAGCTCCATGAGAGCACTTTGTACCCACCATCCACCATGGGGCATTCACTAGTCACAGAGCCTGCAACATAGTAAGCTACACACACACACACACACACACACACACACACACACACACACACTGAACTAATTAGTGAGAATGAACAAAAGACAATGCAACAGTGATCAGAGATCATCTTCTATACACCATCTATTGTTTGGCACATGTCTTTATCATTGTTTAAAAGAAACTCTTGAAAAAGCAAAGCAAAGTTTACATGCTTAAATTGAATGACTCTAAAGGACTAGAAATTTGTGGTCCAAATTTATCACATTACAAATCTCATTGACTGCTCTAGTTCCAATCCTTACAAAGGCTAATAAAAGAAAGTGACTTTTTCAAAATTGACAAATTATCAGGAGTGGCAGCAATTCTGCATCTCATTCCAAGGGTTTGTTGTTCCTGTTGTTGTAGTTAATATGAAGACTCATTACTACCTCTTAGATAAGTAAGTTGGTAAATTAATAATCTCACAGCATCTGTTGTTGAACTGGAGATGAAAAGCAGAACGCACACTCAATCTCTGCTTATGAGCTAAACAATACTCATACATCTATGTTGCCTACCTATTTCCAAATGGAATCTTCACTAACCGTAACTAAAATTATGTTCAATTAAAAATTCCTCATGAATCCAAGGATTTTCACCTCTCACAGAAGCAATATAATTTTTGAATGTATCTAAAAGTGATTTTTCATTAATAAAATCATTAATGCATTAGTGATACATTAATAATAACAATAATAATAATAATAATAATAATAATAATAATACTATGACTGGTAGAAAAATCAAACAAAATAAGAATGATGCACATAAAATACTAAATCAAAATTCAACATTTAACTCTTTCCCAGACTTACCCTCCCTGAATTTCAGAATGTGTATCTGCGTAGGAAGACATCTGGCTAGTTTTAATACTTGAGTAAGTTAAAAAGAGAAAAATTCACTAAAAGGACATACTGGAATTGCCTGCAAGCCTTTCTCAAACTACATATTATTCCTAAACACTCTTACTCTCCCTAGAAATCCTAATGCATGCTGGTTGCAGGGGCAGCTAGTTGTCCATCAAAGATTTGTGGTCATCTTCCGTAATGTTAGTCATCGTTGACAAGCAGTAGTCCAGCGGGAGACCTCATTGCCCATCCTTCTTTGCATTTAGGTGGGAGCCTGTGGCTGATTCTCAACAAGGGAATAAGAGCAGAGGTTACATATGTCACTTCTGGGCTTAGGGGAAGATTAACAAAACTGATTGGGCTTCTCCACATTCTCTCTTCTCCCATATGGCACTTATCTGGGGACATTAAGGCAACTTTGGAAGCTATATATTGAAGAGAGTGGGACACCTATCATTCTAGATACTTAAGCAACAATATGGAGCTAAGCCCACGCCCTCGCACCAATCCTCCAACCACCTCGTACCGTTACTAGTTAAAACTGTCAACTCTTATACTTTATACGGGTGAGAAATGAACATCTAGTGTATTAATCCATTCATATTTGGAGATTTATCTGTTACTAGAATTAGACTGACCTTAGCAAATATACTACTTGGTCTAGGCATAACCCCATATCATTGCCCAAGATTGAGAGCTATTGCCCTGGTGAGCCACCGTTACTAATGGGAGTGCATTACACAGAGTACTGGAGCAGAAGAGTGATTGAAAATGGTAGGACTGTCTTATTATCTAATACTTTTCAAATCTCTAATTTTATGATATCACTGATCAGAACTTAATCTACCTTCACTTGTGAAAATATTTATTAATCTGATATAATCTCTTCAAATGATTTGGCAAGAATCATGAGGTCAATAAAATTTTCTAAATTCCTGCAAACTACACCAAAGACCACAACTACCAGACAAGTCCTAGAAACAGAATAACCATGCACTGCAAACTCTTAAATACCATGCACTGTAGTTCTTAAATACACCATGATATTTTATGACACATGGCACCTGAGAAGAACTTGCTGACTTTCTTTTCTCTGTTCCTATCGGCCAACAAGCTTCCCTTACATTTCAAAACACAGCTCAGGTGTCACCTACTCTTAGCAAACTTCTCCCCACCCTCCTTCCTAGACAGAGTTAATCATTGCCATCTCTTGCCCTTTTCACACTATATTGTTATTTAATGGTTTACACATCAATTCTCTGTTACAGTCATTGAGCAAAACGGTGGAGTATCATTCATCTACGTATCTTTAGAGTTTAACACCAAGTCAGTACAATTTACACTCTAAACATTGATGAATGAATACTCAGCTCACCCACTGTACAAAGACAAAAAAAGCAGACTAGTCTGTTTTGAATACACTAATATCTATCAATATCAAAAAAAACAAGTCAAAGAGGTAAAAGCAGGGCATAGTGATGTGGTTGACCTCAATACTGGATGAGTCAATTTCATTTAATAAGTTCTCTTTTTCAACAATTTTAAAAAAAAACACAAAACTTTTATTTTAAGTGTGTTTTTCCAGAACCCAGGAGCTCCACGTAAAGTAGTTGTTTCAATTTAGTTTTGGAGGTCGCAGTTCACACTGGCCCATGTGGGGATCGAACCAGCAACCCTGGTGCTATGAGCATCGTGCTCCAAACAACTGAGCTGACCGGCCGCCCCAACAATAACAATTTTTAAAATGAGTTATCTGAAACATTTAATACTGTAGTTTCATTTCAAAGTATGTAGCAAAAAGTATTTCATAGTAGAAATAAGCAATTATATCTAAAAAACACTATTTACAAATTATACTAAATACCCAAATTTACATATATAAATTACTTGGCTTGACTGATTCTAATTTTTTGCCATTGGTCTCTATCAGCAAAAAAGAATTCAAAAGACTTTTATTTACTTCTATGAATACATCTGGAATCCAAAAGTAAGCTCAGAGCATACTACCACCTGAAACACTTGGTGTGTTTTTTCCTTTAATTTAAAAAAAAAAAAATACTGCAGAGAATACAAAATGAGGCATGTGCCTTGAAGTGAAATAACTTCTAATGATGCCAGAAGGTTCTCAGAGGAACGATGAGAGCACCTTTCCTTATCGCAGGGTCACTTAGTTGCCATAAATCTCTCTCAGCTTTGGAAGGCACACAGTCTAAAGTAATCCCAGAATCTTTAGTGTGAATATGTCACCAAAAGCTCCAGTGCTAGACCTGGGAGCAGATTTTAAACTAGCTTTGCAAACCTAGAATACCTTTTAAAGGTCTTAAAAAGGATAAGACAGCTTCAAGTACAGTTTCCTATGAGAGTGTCAGTGAATGAGGTTGCCACTTTGGGGCTCAGCTCAGAAACTCTTTGTTCCAGCTATAGAAGTAACTTAAAGGGAAATATGAAAATTAATCAACATTCCAGGGATCCATGCAACCGCAGGCATCTGGAGGCACAATAGGCCCCACAATCTCCAGCCATTCAGCCGTGCAGAGTCTTCCGAGTGGGTCCATCCAGAACTGACCTTGAAGGTGAGTAAAGGCCATCTGTTCCACCATAGTATACCTTTTGCAACACCTCACAAGTAATTACAGTGAGAAGGAGAAACAACCAGATAATGTGTAAGATCAGGAAAAGGGAGTAGGAGGAATAAAATTGGGAAAAAGTTTTCAGAAAAACGTATTGATAGATCTGGTAAGCAAGAAAACTGTGACAGTAGTTATCACTAAAATTTGCTTACGTACTGAATATTGTTCTAGGTACCTTAGTACATTAAATATTTTAATCTTTATAACACTTTCATGAGATGGACATTATTTTTATCTCCACTTTATATACATGAAGAAGCTAAAGCACATCGCAAAGAAGTAACTTGCCCAAGGCCACGCCTCCGTAAGTAGCAGTCCGGCAGTGATTTTCTAGATTTTGTCCTCTACCTCTACATGACAGCTGCCTCTCATGTTGGATATTTAACATGTATAAACCCAGAATACAACGGATAGTGTCCTCCAAACATTCATGTCCACCCAGAACACTGGAAATACGGTCTTTTGCAGAAATAACTAAGATGAGGTCATACTGGATTAGGGTAGGCCCTAAATCCTTATTCCTGTCCTTCTAGGAGGAGGAGAGGACACACAGAGAGGGACACAGAGAAGAAGACCATCTGTAGATGGAGACAGAGGCTGGAGTTTAGTGGCTACAAACCAAAGGCAAGAAAGAATTCTTTTCCAGAACCTTCAAAGGAAGCATGGCCCTGCTGACACCATGATTTCAGACTTCTGGCATCCTAAACTATGAGAAAAGTAATTTTTGTTGTTTAAGCTACCAAGCTTGTGGTAATTTCTGAATAGCAGCCCTGGAAAATTACTATGGAGAATAAGATTATGAGGAGTAGATAAGAACAATAAACATGGAGGAATTAATAAAGCAATGAATATGGGTTTTTTCAGTTTTTCAAAGAGATAAGATATCTGACATTAATGCATTAATGAGGCACCATTGGAGTTAATGAAAGGTCCTGTCTTCAGCTGCACATATCCATCAGTCCACCCTTTACTCATGACTGAGCTTTTGAAATGAACTACTACCTATAATAAGAGGATTGAAGATGAAGACAAAATTGGGAGATCACCGACATACAGATGATAGGAAGAACCTTGAGAAAGGGTGATAACATTACAAATAATGGTGCAGAAAAATAAGGGAAGTTAATCTGAACAAAAAAGAGCTCTTAACGAGCTCTACTATTTAGAGGTTTAGGATGAGAAGCAAGCAGGAGAGACTGAGGAGCTGAGATTAGAAAGGTAACCAAGAGAGAAGAGCATCACAGAGGACAGGAGATAATAATGCTTTTAGAAGAAGATTTAAATAATGCTTGTTGAATGAATTAACAAGTACCCAAAAGGCAAATTCAAATGTAGTGTGTAAAATATTCAGATACATACACTAGGTGATAGGTTAAATTTTCCCTTACAAAATTCTGAAATCCCAACATGCTGTCAAATCTAATTCAGGCTAGAAAGTGTAATTCTTGTGAAAAATATCTTCTTGTCTCCTATTCAAGGTTAACAGGTAAAATTTCCCCTGTTTCTTTGGAATGGATCCTCCCTACAGACCTTTCACCTTTTAATTTATAAAGACTTCAGCCATGTACATTCCCATTAATTCTGCCTCTAGATAGAAAAAGTAGTAAGTCACTGAGCAACCACTAACAGGCCACCTGCTATGATTGGCACTCAGGACACAAAGGTTTCGCAGGATACTAGTTGCCGTCCCTTCCCTGAATGAATCCACAGGCTAATGGGAGACACACACAAGTAAGCCATAACAAATAATGAGAATATTTTTACACAGTATGATACAAAGATGACAGCAGTAGGAAAAGGATTCTAGAAAGTTATAGAGGTGGCCGCTAATTCTACCTAGGGGCTCTGCTAAGAGCTTCATGGAAAAAAAGGATGGTATTGCCTGATTTATGTCTTAATAAATGAGTTAGTTAGGTAAAGAAGGAATGGGGAAGAAATGAGTTTTGGAGAGAAAAAACTGAGCATTATGTTTGTGGCCTGCATAGTGAATCCTTAATGCTTTTAGCACATAATAGGCACCCAAATAAACATTACCTGAGTGAGTGGCTTAATTCCGAATGACTAATCTTGTTTCCTGTTAATACAGACAGGTTCCCTTTCACTTGTCATAGGCAATGCCATTCTGGGTTAGAAACCACAGAAGATGCCTTCATCTCATTAAAACAGGAGCATTGCCAATAACATACTTTCAGAGTTTACGGTATAGTTACGTGGTAATCAGTTTCTTCACCACTGGAATATGTCACAATATAACGAGCTTCTCCAAAACGCACATGCCAAGCTACCACCTCCAAAATTCTAAAGCAGCAGGTCTAGAAGAGGGCAAGGCATGTGCAGTGAAAACCTTCGCACGAGATTGATTGTGTATTACAAAACCTAGAGTTCCTGATCTGATCTGAGGGCTACAGAGTAAACTTACTGGGAGGTACTAAAATGTGACAGCACGTGAAATACTCTGAGGTATTTACCTGGATATGGGTGGGATAATCCTGGCAGGGAATATAATATAAAAATTGCTCTGCAAAATCCATAAACTGACTAAATTATAATACAAAAGACCGTATTTGTATGGAGGAGTCAAAATGTGAGTTCGTTCCTAAAAATTGAAAATAAAACATATGATTGCCCTCAAGTGCTTAATTCAGCATTAACAGATCAGGCCAGAGAGATGTAAAATGAAAGGATGTGCCTGTCTTGTACGAACAATTGGGAAGACTACTAATGAGTCATAAAATGTTTTTGCTTTTGGCTGTTGTCTCTCAAGTATGACTATTTTACATGCTTTTTTGTCCATATAAAACTCAAATAAATGTCTGGTCTGAAAGGCACTGGTATGTGAACTGGACTTTTTGACAAAACGAAAATAGCAAATATCAACCAAAATAACAACAACAAAAAAGGTTTTAATTTTAATTTGGTCTCCAGAGTTATTTTCAAGGCATTTACCCATTTGGGTTCCCAACTCAGCTAGACTTGACTCAAAACAGATTGATTTATCAAAATATCTACAGAAACAAAATATCAATCTGAAGGGTTATTTAACTTTAGCAGCCAGGAAAAAGTGGAGTCACTGGAGATAATGTGAATTACAGCCAAATACTTTTCAAAAGAGAAAAATCTTGGCTAAGCAGAAACTAAGAGTTTCTTTGACCAGAACAAATCTTAGCTGTGAAATGCTTCTTGAAAATCACCAAAATTACTTTGTTAATTTTATTACCCTTTAAATATTCCTTTGTAGTTTAATTCCCAAAACAAATACATTTCTGCTATCAGTGAGAAAATAGAATAAACAGTAAAAAATACATACATACATAAATTTATATATATATATACACACACTCTACAATTTAAACTGTAAAATATATTATTGCCCTCTTAGTAAATGTAAAAATTCCAAATTTTCCATCAAAAGAGAAAAGTAAATGCAAAGAAAATCAGGAAGAGAGATGTACTTCCCTGCCCTCCACATGGCTGGCTGTGATGAGTTCTACCTTTAGGTAAGCCGTGGCAGCCAGAGGTAGGCCGGCATTGTATGTAAGGAGCCCTCGGCACCAAAGCTCCCAGCAATGCAAAGGAGGCAGAACTGGCAACATGATCACACCAACTACTTTTCGGGTACATATAGAATGGAGTTTATCAAAGGGGGAAATTGAAGGAAGGCTATGGAAATGTAAGCTCTTATTAGTCAAAAAAAAGCCTGATCTTCATAAAATCCAAATCAACGGAAAATCTAGTACCATGTTTCCCTAAAAATAAGATCTAGCCAGACAATCAGATCTAATGTGTCTTTGGGAGCAAAAATTAATACAAGACCCGATATTGTATTATATTTACTATATTTATTATATATATATATCATATCATATATTGTTGTATTATATATTATAGTATGTAGACCTCGTCCTATATTATATTAAAATAAGACTGGGTCTTACATTAATTTTTGCTCCAAAAGATGCATTAGAGCCGATTGTCCGGCTAGGTCTTATTTTCGGAGAAACATGGTAGATTAACTTTCACTGATTAATCTGTATAAATAATATGTAGTTGTAAGAGTTATTTTTAGACTATAAACTGATTATAAGAGCTACCGTTTTTAAACTATTAACTACTCTGTGTTAATAATCAGTTGTCTTCGCTACAGAAGCAATAGTAAATGGTAATAAAATCTGTATGTTCTAAATATGATTCAAATTGGGAAATTTGCTATGTCAGTCTAAAGCAATCCAATGAAAATGAAACAATTTACTATTTAATGAATAAAAATAAGAAAATTCATCTAAATTAACTCATGCTGTTAGGTGTGGTGAGAAATTCACAACACCCTTATAATCACTACCACCTTAAACTAATGGAAAAATATCCCCATCTTTGGACACTGCTTATAAAGCAATTCACAAATAGTACATGAGTTAAGTGAAGAAATTTATTTTTTAAAATATTTCCAAAACAATTCTCATGATGTCTGCCAATAACAGGGATCATTTAAAGATTCCAAGACTTTTAAAGCTCAGCATTATTAAAAATAGAATACTCAAAATTGAGAGCAGACTACTTCACATAAAATACTGCTTTTATTGCATTAGTTGAAGTAAACACATAGAATTCTGAGGGAAGATGAACAAGAATAAATAATAGAGGAATGCAATAATCCAAGCTTGCGTTTTCTGATATTTGCCATGTTGTAGAATAAAACCAACCAATGCTAAAAAGTAAGTAGGTTCAAAACCAAATGTTTCATACTTAAGTTTCACAATCAGTCTTGAAACCTCAGAGAACTTACCCCCATGCTTGCTACTAGAGAAAACAGTGTTTTACATTATTACCACATCTTTCACTTTAGAAGCAAAAGAAAACGCTTCACCATTGATCACAATTTTATAATCTTTGATTTCTCTTACTAGTAATTCACAAATCATTTCGGGTGGCTGAACTGAAACCTGCACAGTAGTTACTGCAAAGCCAATGCAGTAAATAATATTTAGCTTACCTAATGTAAGGAATGAGCAATTTGAGCCAACCCGACATCCTAATTCCTTGCTTACTACCATATTAATATACATTGTTTACCACTTTTTAGAATAGTAGTACAAAATTAACATTAAATCTGAGGAGGCAAAGTGCCTGAAAGGTACTAGTACTTCAAGTCACTCTTATAACCACTAATTATTATTACAGAGCTGCAATATATAATGAAATGTTGCCATGCGCTGGAACATATCTTAATGTAAGTCACTGGTGTAGGATTTCTATCCAATGAAATGATGTATGGCATTGTATTTAAAGTCTACAAAACCATGTAAACATAAGGTATTATTGTATAGAATACATGGCTAACATCTTTTAATTTCCTTAACATATTCCATATTTCAGTAGCATATAAATGGCCAGTTTTTAAAAGTTCGTTTACAAAATAAAAGATAAATGTGGATATGGATATATTTATTCACTTTAGCAAGTGTATTAAGTTTTCTAGTTTCCTGCTCTAATCAATACTACATACTGGGTGGCTTGAACAACAGAAAGTTATTTTCCCACAATTCTAAAGGCTAGAAGCTCAAAGTATTGGCAGGGTGGGTTCTTGTGAGGCCTCTCTCCTCAGCTTCCAGATGCCCACTTTCTCCTCTGTGTATTGTCCCATGGTCTTCCTCTGTACTCTGTGTCCTAATCTCTTCTTATGGGGATATCAGTCATAATGGATTAAGGCCCATCTCAAGGACCTCATTTTAACTTCACTACCCCTTTAAAGACCCTATCTCGAAGTACAGTCATATTCTGAAGTACTCAGGGTTAGACTTGAACATATAAATTTTGGGGGACACAACTCGGCTCATAAGACTAAGCATTTGCTTTATGAAATTCACAATTGAATTCTGCTAAAAATACTGGACCCCTGGGCCAGTCTGGTGGCTCAGGCGGTTAGAGCTCCGTGCTCCTAACTCCGAAGGCTGCCAGTTTGATTCCCACATGGGCCAGTGGGCTCTTATCCACAAGGTTGCCAGTTCAATTCCTGGACTCCCACAAGGGATGGTGGGCTCCACCCCCTGCAACTAATAATGGCAACTGGACCTGGAGCTGAGCTGCGCCATCCAAAAAATAAATAAATAAATTGGACCCCAATTACAATTTAAATGATTGCATTTTCAAAAAAAGTAAGCAATATACTACTGTGCAGGAATGTACTTTTTATGGAAATAGTATGTCATCTTAATTTAAAAAAAAAAACACTTCTGAGACAGTTTACATTGTTAAGACTATATGAAACATGATGATAAAACAGCCACAAGAACAAAAGCAAACAGAAATTAGAAACCATAAGACACCATAGAGATACAAGTATACAAACTCATTCTAAGATGTCCAGTTGGACACTAACTTTAACTCTGAATTAATCAGAAACTGAGGTATAAAGGGAGGGAAAAGGTGGGAGTAACTGGGTTCTTATCTTTCAAAGAAAGGTAGCTTACAAATTTGTCCAGAGAAAGAAACTGCCCTGACGATAAATTCTAGGAGGCAAGTAAGAAATGGATTAATAGAGAAGCATTTCACAATGTTTTTTTTGCCATAACTTCACTTGGCATCTAAGATGCAGTAGTCATGCTATATGTATAAACTAACAGGTTATTAAAACACATTCACAGCTGGAGGTTCATTATTTATCCTTTTATTCACACATTCAGCAATTACAGAACCCTACAAGTACCAGGGAATAACCACTCTGGATGCCAGTGAGCCAGAGACCAAAATCACAGCCCTCACAGAGCTTCAGTTCTAGTAAATGTAAAAAACTCTAGTAAATGTAAAAACACGGAAAATGCGAAAACTGCACTGAGCAGTTTGCTTATTCCTTTACTGAAACAAAGCCGAGTAGAGCAGAGATTAGCACACAAGACTGTTTAGATTTAGTTTACCTTTTCTTCAAAAATATTAAATTACAAGTGAATGTATTCAAAGAGATATGGAAATTCGAATAAATGTATATAACTCAAAGATTAAAAATTCTACTTTTTAAAGCTAGGATAGACTATATTTTAAGTTTTTAGTATTTCAAAGAAAAAGTTCAGAAAACAATGTAACACCCATGTACTTATTAATCACATTTACCAAATATTAACATTTTGCCCTTTTTTTTTGCTTCGGGGCCTTTTTTTTTTGTCAAAAATAGAATTTTACCAATAATTGTTAAAATACCATTACCAAGTACCACTAAGTACCACCACCATCCCTTCTCACTCTCTCCCTCTACAATGATAACCATTCAGCCTTTTTATTTTAATACATGCAAACTCCTAGACATAATGGATACTATATATTGTATTTTGTGGTTGAAGTTTTACATAAATAGCATTAAACTATATGAATTCTTCATACTTTTGTTTTTCTATACTCCCATTGGTACAGGTAGATCTAACTGATTTGCTCCAAGTACTATAGATTATTTACAGAATAAATAAGCCTCATTTTGTTATTTGTTCCCCAACAAGAGGATGGTCAGTTTTTTTTCTTTACACACACACACAGTCACACGCAGTTTGCAGAGTGAATTGAGAACAAACAAGAAAAACAATCAAAGCATTTTGGGTATCTTCTTAACCATTCCAGTTTTGAAATAAAGCAGAGTATATAGCAAAGATCAGATATCTCTATCTATATCATGTGTAATCATACATGGGTCTAAATCTTGATGTATCGTGTATGAATGGTGCAATGAGCACTCTAGCACAAGTGTTCGTGTGCTCATGCAAGAGAGTTCCTTCCTCCAGGGCAGACACACAGCCATGGAAGTGCTGGGTCAGAGGATACACAGTCACGTCTTCCACGTCACCAATATTTGTGAAATTGCTTTCCAACGATGGGAAATCATTCCTCTTTTCCCACATTTAGGCCAATGTTGAGGATATCAGATATTGGGGGGGTTGTTTGTTTTGTCCAATTTGATGGATATCATTGCTGTTTTAGTTTCTATTTCCTGGAGTACAGGCAACCTTTTGAGTTAACTGTGTCCCCAATTTCAGAGGCGTGAATCAAGAATCGAGGAGGGGAAAATCTCCCAGTCATGTTAAATACACTTTATCACTGCAGATCACTCTGCATGTGCTCCCACCCCATTTACCACCAATACTAAACTGCCATATATTGTCTCTACCCTTCCCAAGATCTAACACAAAGGTCCAGGAGTGTTCAGCACTTGGGAGCACTCCCAAAATATGCTCATGGTCCTACTAATGAGAGTGATCTCAAAATAGGTTAATAGAGGATTTGTACATTTCGTTACATAATACAAACAAAAAATTTACAAAACCATGCTTATCCTTACAGGTGAAGCACTCTGATATTTTCTATTACTTTAATCTATTTAACTGTTATTTGAAACTCATTTGATTCATAACCCCATCAGTGGGTCACAACACTCAATATGAAAAACACTGGACCTTTTCTATGCCCTGTATATCCAGGAGGAAGAGAATACTCTTGTGAGTTTCAGGGGAGGCCCCCTACCCAGTCCGCACGGGTACTGACAACCAAGGATCCTAACCGGCCTCTGTCCAAGGGGTTCCAGGCTCTCAGCCCATGAATGTTACAAGAAGTCGTTCTACTTTTCATTTGGATGTGTACAGGATAGTATCATGGAGGTTTGACACTCTTCAGACAACTTTTTAAGGATTATTTCAATTATTCTGGGGTTGTGTTGTTTTATTTTGTTTTGCTTTGTTTTTTGGCAAATCGTCTTTCAGATTCCAGAGATGTGGACCAGGAGCATATTTTGAATAAATTTAGAAGCATACTCTATTTTTTAAGCTATTTGAGTTCCAACATTTGCCATAACAATATGACAAAATTATTTCCATGCCTTTAGGAAGCAATCAGATAACTTATTACGTGATATTCTTGATATTCCATTCAAATACATACAGACAGCTTCTTTACTGTCCCATCTATGGCCTCAAATAATACTATAGCCATTTGCATTCTTGAACAAAATACGTTTAGGCTATGGGCTTCTTTCATTGTTTAATTTATTTATTTTTCTTTTTCTCAGAACTCTGCCATTTTCAACATACTTCCTTTGCATTTAGCTGATCCTAAGCACTGAAAATATCTACATATTTGTGTCTACACATGAAAACTTAAATACCTTTAATATTTTGAATTATAAATACAGAACCTAACATTCTGATTAACATGTAGAATGTTCTTAAAACTTACTACTGCTATGCTAACTATATTTTGCTGGCTATTTCTCTTTCCATTTTACTGGATGCAATATAAAAATATACCATCTAGCCAATTGATGTCTGAAGTTCAAGTTATACACAAAGCCAGTACTGAAGCAGATTTGGGGACCTACTAGTGCATTACAATGTGGTGTCTTTCTGAAAGTGTACATGCACTCAGTATGGAATGTTATGATTGGATAAGTTACAGGTTTCCAAAATTAAAAAAAAAAAGCGACACTGTTTTCATTCCAATCTTGTTTATGCAAAGGTTCTGAAGATTAGAACTGGCAGGTTATTTCTAACCCTTGCCTTTTCTCCCACTTTCCCTGAGCTCCTCTGTCATATTGGGGGTGTAGAAATGACAACTTGCTATTTTTCTGGAATTGTACAGTAGCAATTTGAATAGCAACCTCTGAGCCTGGTAGAGACTGTCAGAAATATATATCTGAAACTATAACTGCATATGTGTGGACGAACAAGGAAACTTAGTTGACATCAAAGCAATTTATGCCAAATTTAATTCCAGTAGAAACATTCCCATTTCAAAAACAAATTTTAATATCTTGCTTAACTTGTCAGTGACTATTATTAATTTTCTCAGTAATTTTTCATTAACTTGAATTAGGAAATTTCACATTTCTAATGAAAAGTTTGTTGAATACCAGTTATAAAATATCAACTCTTCTTTTGTTACATCTCAATAAATATAAATAGACCACCTTTAATAGCAGGTCACACAATACTAATAACAGAATACTACTTAGTAAGAGCATCTTTATACTCATATTCACACTTCATATTCAACTGTATAATGTCCCAAAAGTATCAATTATTTTTCTCTAAATAGTACATAAGATTTAAAGAAAAATCCAAATCATTATTCAAAGTATCTTACTAAAATTAGTAATAAATTATTGTACAGAGTTGAATGGTAGCCCCCAAAGACATCAGGTCCTATTAACTGGAACCTGTGAATGTTACTTTATATGATCAGAACTTTGTACATCTGATTGAGGATCTTGTGATAGGGACATTATCCTAGGTTATCCAGGTGGACCCTAAATGCCATCACAAGTGTCTGTTTAAGACAGGGGATGAGGGAGATTTCACACACAGAGAAAAGGAGGAAGTAATGTGACCATGGAGGCAGAGATTGGAGCAATGTGGCCACAAGTCACGGGATGTCATCAGCCTTCAGAAGCTGGAAGAGACAAGGAATGGATTTTCCCCCAGAGCCTCCAGAGGGAGCATGGGCCTGCCGACACCTTGATTTAGCCTTAGTGAAACTGTTTTCAGACTTCTGGCCTCAAAAATTATGAAAGAATCAATTTCTGTTGTTTAAAGCCACTGACGTGCTCATTTATTGCAGCAGCTACAGGAACTAATACAACTGTAATTGCTATTATCTTAGGACAATATATTAAATTTTCAAATTAAATTAATAAATCTGGGGGAGAGGAGTCCATATTCACTTGGGAAAAACGAGAGGTCCTTGCTAAGTGTGTTGGGAGAAGTCCAGGAAGGTTTTTTGAAAGAACAAGACCTTGGAAAATGAGTGTTTAAAGAGTGAAAAGCCAATGCCAACCTAGCCCAGGGGTAAATTTAAACTACATTTGAAATCTTCCAGAAAATAATTTCTTAGTAATTATTAAAAGCATTGAAGTACTCTTACCCCTTAATTCAATAATTCCAAGGTTAATAACCAATATTAACAGTATGTGCCAAAATCAGAACAGATTATACAGATTAAGAGGTTCCTCATAACAGTTATCTATAATATCAAGAACTAGAACAATCGAAACAGATATCTAAGTATAGAAGAGTTAAGTAAGCCACAGTATGTTTCCTTGGCTAAACGTATTATAAATCTATCGAAAACAACGTTTAAAAAAATTGGGGAAAAAAATATACTTAGGATATTACATGTAAAAAGCAACCTGCAAAATAATTTATACATTATTGCTTTTAATTCTTATTTAAAATGTATAGAAAAAAGACTGGAAAGAAATATACAGGATTATAGATGACTTTTACCTTCTTTCAATTTTTTTTTACGTTTTACTAAAATTCAACAGACACATTAAGGGTGGAGGATGCCGAAAAAGGTAGTTGGCAGGTACAAATGCTATAGTTTTCTGGGTGATTAAAAGACATAAGAATAATGCCTTACCAGCCAAAACTCCCAAATGCCTTGAAACATATCACATCATCTACAATGCCTCTGAATCTCCATGAGTCATGCAGGAATAAACATTACTATCACTTATTTGCATCGGGTGCACATGAAGTTTTGGAATCCACTCAAGGTCCTCCTACATAAGCAGGAAGAGCTGGGGCAAAAGCCATATCATGTCATTTCAGATCGGGGGCTAAATCCCCCTCTCCATAAGCAGCTCTTATCAGAAAGCTTTAGGAAAATAAGGTTGAGGCCTCAAACCCATTCTGAGTGGCTGTTACTTAAGCATGGAAATCCTATCAGGTAAAATATCTCAGGTTTCCTTACAACCCTTTCAAATTGACGAGCAAGCCAAGGCATCAATAAATCATACTTTCATAAATATTGCGTACTATATATAACCATAAATATGTAAGGGATACCCAATCATTCAAATCAGTACCATCTCTTCATTTCACTTATTTTGATTCAGGATATAGTTTACGTTAATTTATTGGTCCAATCCTCTCCATGCAATCAGGTCTTAGTTTTGACACTTGATCATTTTATAATGTATTCTAATATTCTAAGAGCCAACCATTTTTGGCAAGCATTTGCTTATAGCTGTAATTTTACTTATTGGTACAAATGAATAAAATAAGACCTGCAAAACTCTAGAAACTTAATTAATGTAACCTAAAATATGCCCCAAAAAATGTATTATAACTACATAGTTAGCTTTTTCAAAATGTTTACATTCTCATTTAAATTGCAGAATCAGTTCATGGGTATTTTATATTTGCAAATACACCTGAGAGAGCTATATAATTTTTAGTTTTGAGCTTAAGTTCCTAAATATTACAGAAATGATATTCATAATAAATTGACAGGAAAAAAAGATCATGTTCAAATTAGAGCTAATTTAGTACTTTCATATTTAGATACAGCAAGCTCTGAGTATCAGAAGAGCAATCAAATAAAACTGACTACCAATGTCAATTTAAAAACCCTATTGCCAATCTTTTCTGTTTCTGTACTGGAACAGATGTTTTGACTATCAAGCCTAGATTTAACTGTCAAAAATATTGTACTCGTGGGCTATTCATACAAGTGCAGCCATATATATAACTAATTTAAAACTGAAAACATCAACAAACCAAGAGGATATTTTTTTCAACTCTCTAAAGATATTATCCATTTTTCTCATTTGAGTTAGTATTAGTTGAAGATATTTATTTATATATATAACTAAATCTCCAAAGAGCTTTTTACCAACATTAAATCATTAAATAAAAAATAAATGTCTACAGAGGTTCCGGTCAAGATGGCGAAGTAAACGCTGTACTTCCCTTCTCTCACAACCACATCAAAATTACAACTAAACTACAAAACAACCATCATTGAGAATCACTTGAAATCTTGCTGAACCAAAGCCTTATAACTAAAGACATACAGAAGAAGCCACCTCGAGACTGGTAGAAGGGGAAGAAATGTGGAATGGGTTGGTCTCACACCTGCGTGTGACCATTAATAATCAGAAGGTATATCTCAGCTGTAGAGGTCCCCATGAAGAAGCAAGGCGTCCCAGTGCCACACTAGGCTCCCCAGCCTAGGGTCTCAGTGACAGGAAGAGAAGTCCCCATCATTTCTGGCTATGTAAACCAGCGGAGATTGTGCCTGAGTGAGAAGGAAGACTGCTGGAGTCCCAGGAGCTCCTCTTAAAAGGCCAGCACGTGGACTTACCCACTGACAGACTCACTCCCTCTGAGCTCCAACACTGGGGCAGCAGCTGGAGAGGTGACAGGGACATATGGTGGCGGGGGCAACTGAGTTGTCTGGTTGAGGGCTGGAAGGGCAGCTTTCTCCCAGACAGAGGAGCTGGCTAAAGCCATTGTTTTTTCGTTGAGCCCTCCCCTTCCCTGCATGCAGACACAGGTAGGGGCCACCATATCTGAGTATCAAGCTGATTAACACCATTTGTTCATCATGCACTGGTGATTCTGAGACCTTGCCCCACCCAGCTTTTCGGCACACCCAAGGTGATTTTAGTGGCATTTTCACACAAACCACATGCTTTTGCTTATACTGCAGACATTACTAGGGAATGTCTCAAAGGTTCATGGAACCCAGACAAGCAGCATCTGGCTTGAGCATGTCCCATACATCTAGCTGAGTAGCCTTAAGCCCAGCACTAGCAGCAGCCAGCCTTGGTTTGTGGGTTGGCCTCATGAGGCACTACCAAGCATGGCACCAGTGGCAGCCATCTTCGGATTGCTTTGTGGCACTTCTTGGGTGGCCCCAGGTGGGGCATGGGCTATGGCTAAACTTGACCTGCAACGGGTCCCCTGTCAGGTGGCCCTGGGAGTGGCGCCCCCAGTGGCCAACTTCAAAGCAAGATAGAACATCACCCATAAGCCTCCAAGCACGACACATCCCAGGGGAGGATTGGGCAGGTACCAGAGCCCTGCTGAGGTGGTTCTTGCTCTACAGGGTCAACCCCTGTACCACAATTCCTCCACTGTAGTCACAGCCAGTCTTTACAACCAATGACCCCGAGGGTCAGTCCCTCCTATTGACATGCAAACAGCAACCAAGGCTCAACTACAACAGGAGGGCACATACAACCCACACAAGGGACATACCTGCAGTGTATGCTCAGGTGACCAGGACAACTGTACCACTGAGTCCCATAGCACACCTACTACATAAGGCCACTCTGCTAAGACCAGGAGACATAGCAGCTCTACCTAATACATAGAAACAAGCACAGGGAGGCAGCCAAAATGTAGAGACAAAGAAACATGTCCCAAATAAAAAAATATAACAAAGCTAAATAAAATGCAGACAAGCAATTCACCAGATGCAGAATTCCAAACATTGGTTATAAGGGTGCTCATTGATCTCAGGAAGAACTTCAACCAAGAAACAGGAAGCATAAAAATGGAGATAGAAAACATAAAAAAGAACCAGTCAGAAATAAATAATACAATAACTGAAATAAAGACTATATTGCAGGGAAACAACAGTAGATTAGATGAAGCAGAGAATCAAATCAGCAGTTTAGAAGATACGCATAAGATAACAGAAAACAACCAATCAGAATACCCAAGAGAAAAAAGAAATTCAAAAAAACAAGGAAAGTTTAAGGGACTTCTGGGACAATACCAAACATACCAAAATTTGCTTTATAGGAGTACCAAAAGGAGAAGCGAGTGCATAAGGAACTGAAAACCTATTTGAAGAAATAAAGATGGAGACTTCTTTAATCCAGCAAAGGAAATAGACGTACAAGCCCAGGAATGCAGAAAGTCCCAAACAAGCTAAACCGAAAGAGACCAATACCAAGACACATCATAAATAAAATGTAAATGGATTAAATGCTCCAATCAAAAGATAGGGAAGCTGAATGGATAAGAAAAGAAGACCCTTACATATATGTTTCCTAAAAGAGACTCACTTCAGATGGAAAGACACACACAGACTGAAAGTAAAGGGATGGACAAAGATATTTCATGAAAATGGAAACAAACAAAAAAATCTGGGCTAGCAATACTTATACCAGAAAAAAATAGGCTTTAAAACAAAGGCTATAACAAGAGACAATGAATGACCTAGTAATCCCACTTCTGGGTATTTATCTGAAGAAACCCAAAACGCTACTTCGAGGGGACGTGCGCATCCATATGTTCACTGCAGCACTGTTTACAACGGCCAAGATATAAAGGCAACATATATACACCTGATTGGATGAATGGATAAAAAAAGAGGTGGTGCATCAATACAATGGAATATTACTGAGCCGTAAAAAAGAATGAAATCTAGCCATCTGTGACAATCTGGGTAGACCTAGAGGATATTGTGCTGAGTGTAGTAAGTCAGACAGAGAAAAACAAATGTCATATGATTTCACTTATAAGTGGAATCTAAAGAACAAAATAAACAAACAGAAAACAAACTTATAAATACAGAGAACATTTTGATGGTTGCCAGATGGAAGGGAGGCGGGGTGTGGGTGAAAAAGAAGAAGGGATTAAGAAGTTCAAACTGGTTGTTACATAAATTGGTTAGTCATGGGGATGTAAGGTACAGCATAAGGAATATAGTCAATAATATTGTAATAACTATGTATGGTGTCAGATGGGTACTGATTTGTTGGGGTATTAGATGGGGGGGGTTGGAGGACAAGGTAAAAAAGTGAAGGGATTAAGAAGTAGACATTCATAGTTACAAAACAATCATGGGGATGTAAAGTAAAGCCTAGGGAATGTGGTAAGTGATATTGTATAAACTATGTGTAGTGCCAGGTGGATACTAGTGAGGCGGATCTCTTTGTAAATTATACGTCTAACCACTATGCTGTACCCCTGAAATTAATATAATACTGAATGCCAAAAACATGAAAATAAGTAAATAAATAAATAAACGTGTATGCGTAGAAAGTTTTTACTACTATCCTTGTTAAAAGATCGCTAGTTACACCTAGACAGAAATACTCGTGACAGTGGTCACAAAAAACATGTGAAAATATATTTATGGCATCAATAGAATTCAACTCAAATGCCAACAAGAAGGTCTCTTGAGGAACCCCACAAACAGACACAGATAGGCTAACGTTCTTTCCTTTTATGATTAATATATTTGTGTCACATTTTAGCATTAAATAAAGCATACAGTGCAATCATATTTGCCTATCTTAGAATGCTCATACGATGATTTCCAGTAACTGAACACAAAAGAAACAGCAGTTTAGGAAAAATTCTGATTGTTTTATTTAAAAATTAAGTGCCATATACAGAATATTTTTTGGTACACTTCAAAAAAGACAAATATCACACACACTTTATTAACACCAGCATGTGTTTTAATGATTCCTCTGAAGGGCAATATGCTCAAATTTTACCAATGGATTATATCATATACCTGCAAGCTGTGCAAATCAAGATAATTTTTCTTGATCCAACTGCCTGATGGAACAACTCATGAAAGGACCTGAATATATAATTTAATGTCCATGATGAAGCACTGCTGACTAAGCCTTATTCAGGAATTGCTGTCTGGAATTAACCGATTTTTTTCTCTATAATCTCCCTATTTTTGTTGAAAGAAGAAAAATAAAGACAACACATTTCAATTTTTCATAGATAATAAATCAAAGAAAAATTGAAGGCAGCTCTATAAACAGTCCACTGGCTGCATCTGTTGTATATGATACAATGATCTCTAATGTAGAGCAGTTAGCCTATTCTCCTCTTAGCTGCCACCTTTGAATAAACATGTCTTAAAGCACCATTAATCTAAGCAATGAGGGATATTTTTCTTTCAAGAACAAAAACATTTTCAACTTTGGACCAGCTATACAACTGTAAAACCAAGAGGAAAAAAAAGAATTTTGTGATACTTGTTTACATTAAAAGTTGGACATGAAACGACCAAGTCTCTCCAATGAGAAGCTACACTAAAGAACTTAAGACATTGATATTAACTATTTTATTTTCTACTATTATTCTTCTGTATCATGGTACTTGCAGAATAACAGTTCTGCCTAATCCTCAGTGAACCAAGAGGGAGACATTAGTAGTTTCATCATGGATTTAACATAATTTTTAAAATTCAATCGTGATCAAAGGACTTCATATAGCTTTTAAAGAAGTATGCTAAAATGTGAAAGAAGAAAAAAGAACCAGCAGCCTCTTTCATTATTCAGTGCCTAAGACTATCAAGTTTAAAGAAATAGAAGTTTACTTTCTTCAAATAATTCCAAAATAACCAAATGTCAATAATCAATGAATTTTCCCTATTAGAAAAATGATCAAAAGATATGTGAAGAAAAAATATGTGTCCTGTTTTATAAATATAGTTTAAACTGTTCTATTGGGGTGGGGGGAAAATACGCAATATAAACTATTCTCTAAAAGAAACCCTTAAAGAACCATTCATTCCTTTAAAATACAAAAAGGGACAAATGTGAATTAAGATCAGGTATCACAACCCTGCTCTGAGCCTGTATGGAAATTTCTTCATAGACGGTAATAAGGGCTCCTTTCTTCCTTTCTCTTTTTTTCTCTCTCTATTGTTCTTCCTCTTCTTTCTCTCTCCCACTCTCTCTATACATCTCTTATCTCTTTCTTTTCTTTCTTTTATAAAGGCTGCAATGGCTATGTTTAGTGAGGAAAAATAGGTGGGAGAAAGAGTTATAAATGCTGACTGTTTAAGAAAAGCTGATCTGTGCCAATACATTGGAGAAACTGTTCAAGAACAGTGATCCATGTGAAAATGTAACCCCTGAAATGTTGCCAAGGTCACAGAGACCCAGGGTGATCTCTGACACACAATGAGTACCATTTGGGCATTTATAAAGAGAACTTGGTAGTTTGGGTTATTTTTACATTATGAATCTCACTGCAAGTAAGGTGGGAAAAGAAAATGCAGGTCGGTTGTGCTTTTACAGTATTTCGTTTCACTATCCTTCTTGTGGGGTTACTAAAATATTAGCTGTGCCCTGCTTATGAGATATATGTGATCCCTTTCAAGGTGGGAGTTAGCACTGTTTTTAAGTGAAATATGAGAGCAACATTACAATTTCCAAATTCAATTTCAATAACTACATTAACACGACAAGGTTCTCAAGAACTGCCAAAGGCAACAACAACGGGCTGTTTACCTTGAGTAACAGATTTCACTGTGGGACTCAAATTTTGTATGTCTGCCCACTTTCTGTTGTTATCCATTTCTGACTATGCCACACAGCAGTCAGTTCTCTCCACCATTCTCTCCTTTCTTCACTTTAATACCTTCCATTTACATCTTGCCTTCAACTGGGGGCTCTCAGATGGCCATTTTATAGGAATGGAAAGGCACTAAGACATCTTGCCTGAAGTACTGTGAGGCTCCAGCTACAGAACAGGGAGTGAACCCAGTGGCTGAGCACTGAATAAAGAACATTTCTTTTCTGCCAATTAGAGAAAGCCAAATTCAATTCATCTTGTGAGAAAGGCTCATCTGCTCTTTGTTAGTTTGGTACTTAAATATGTTTTCCAAATTTGTGAAATAAAAAAAAAAAAAGAGGAGGAGGAGAAGGAGGAGAATAAGAAGAGAAAGAGAAATTGTATTTTCTCTAAGGGACAAGTGCGTGTATTTCTTCTTGGGAAGCCCACACACAACATGGTGAAGAGTCCACTTCACAGAAATTTACTATTCAAATATTTATAAGGCATTGGGGCGAAGCCTCATTAAGAAGGGCTGAAATGGCCCATTACTATAGACAGAGAGGGCCTGTCCCAGGATTGACTATAAAAACTGAAGTGCAGAATCTAGAGCCAAAGGAGAATCTTAAGTTTGCAAATTTCCTCTTTGAAAAGGTGGAAACATCTTTTCCAATTTTGGGATACTGTGATTCATTATTTCTCATTTTTAATCTTTTCATGCCTTAGATTACAAAGGAAGATTTTTCATTACTTATTATTATAGATGAATATTTTTACTTTAAACATGTGTCACATTGCTGTATTTTCCTTTTTCTAGTATAAATTAGTAACATTATGTCAAGAAAAAAACTGTTCTTATAATCATTAATAATAGTTACAATTTACTGGACTCCATAGTGCTAAATTCTTTGCACCTGTATTCTTCATTAAAACTTTGTAGAACTGATACTCCCACTTTACAGATGAAGAAACTGAGGCTCAGAATGTAAAATTACTCACACTGGACTCCAATGCTCATTATATCACATTTCCTTAAGAAGCAGTATACTTATCCCATTGAAAGACTACATCAAATATACAAAGTTTGATTTAGGAGCTTACCTAATTTTTAAGACTTTCAACAACCTATCTCTAGTAATTCACTTATTCAAAAGTTCATAGATAAATGCAATCTGAGAAAAGAATCTGGGATACATCTCCCTCTCATCCTGAACAAATCCTACGGATCTTTAAAGGTCAAGTTCAGGTATCATTTTACTAAAGTTTCCTTACCCTTCATACTGATATCATTACTTTTTTACTAGGTTATAAGATTTATAAACTACTAACCATGGCTAAAAATTATTCTCCTTTTTTTGTCCTCAGCTCCAGTACAATACTTAGTACATGTTCAATAAATCTTTGTACTCAATAATTTTTTTTAATTATTATTATTATTATTATTAGTTTCAGGTGCACAAGACAAGGTAATACTTAGACGTTCATCATTTATATCCTTCACACTGTGAACCCTCCCTCCCCCATCCCCTCTTCTACTATCCTGCCGACATCGCACTGAGCCATCACATTATATATATAAAATTACAGTTGGCCTTCATTACTGTTCAGCTTCAGGTGTACAGTGCAGTGATCAGGCATCTACATCTTCCCTGAGGTGGTCTCCCAAATGGGACCTGTGTCCATCGGATACCCTACAAAATCTTTACAATATTATTGATTACATTCCCGAAATTATTTTTCAAACACCCTGAGGCCATTTTGTGGTTACCGACTGTTTTCTAATCCCCTCACCTTTCCCCTTATCCCCACCCCCCCGCCCATCTAACAACCCTCAGTTTTTCCTCTTTGTCCCCAGAACTGTTTCTGATTAGTTCATTCACTTATTCTTTTCTTTAGATTCCGCAATAAATTCTTGTTAAAAGAATACATGTGAAGATAAAACAGCTCAGTGATGAGATCAGATACAATTTCAGGTCATGTAATTATGAATACAAGTTAAACCTTGTATTAAAGCTTCCTAAATTTCAACACCTACGTATATGAATCATGTAAAACTCTTATTAAAATGTAGACTCAGATTCATTAGATCTGCGATTCTGCATTTCCAATAAACTCTCTCAAGTGATGACATTGCTTCTGATTCTCGGACCGCCCTTTAGGTAGCAAGGACTTAAACTACTGGGATAATACATGCCAGAGTTAGTGAATGTTCTGGAAAGCCATATGTTCCTCTTGAATGTTAACCTCTATTTAGACCTGGCACCAAACCTCAAGTAATTAAACTTAATAACTAAAGGTAATTATGTGTTTATGTGTATTTCCCTTGATGAGACAAAGCTTTTTTGAAAAAGGCCATTCTTTTTCTTTTTTTTTTAATTAAAATGTATTGGGGTGACAATGAGTAGTAAAATTTCATAGGTTTCAAGTGTATAATTCTGTAATACGTCATCATTCTTAATGATGTTAGTATTTTCCATCACAAGACACAGAACAGTACTGTATACTACGCAGGAGGGACTCTACTGGATATTACTTAAGAAAATATAGAATTGTAGAATTAAGTACCTCAGGTCAATGCTATCACTGATTTGTCTATCTATCAGTCACAGTGCTTGATGTGGTGCCTCAAACACCAGAGTACCTCAGTAAATCAATGTTGAATGACTGAATGAACAAGCAAACAAACCATTCCTTCTCTGTAAATCATCAAGTTTTGAAATCACCCTGCTCAATGCCAATCCGGCACTTGATAAAAACTCAAACTGATCTGATAAGCCCTAAGATATTAATGAATTTACAATTTATAGAGATTATAGAAATGATCTCTTTGCGGTTCTGTTTTTGAGTGTTATTATTCTTTTTTTTTTAATGCCACAAAAACTTTCATTCCAACATTTCCTTTTTGTTGTGCCAGGATTGAAATCTGTGGCCACCACTGTTTTGTTTTAAGCTCAGGATTATTGCCACTTCAAAAACCACTAATACCAAAAAATTAGTGTTAACCATGTGAGAGAAGCCACTGCAACCATCCTCTTCCCATTTTCATTTTATGATTTAGGATGTCAGCTTTACATGCACACAAACATTACTAATCTGGGAAGATATAAAGAAAGCTTTACATTTAGTTCCTAAATGTACCTTGTTAACCAGCTTTTGTTACTTATTTTTGTTATGCAGAAAAACGTTTCTCATAACAGTCAAGAGAGGACGCGACCGTTCCATTAAACCAAGTGTTACTGGTTTATCTCTGTATATTTCAGTGAATTAAGGTGTATGAGGTATGTACTGTGAGAAAGTGCCAAAAGTGTTTAAGTTTTTAATGTACCAAACAAGTATTAAGCACCAATTACATGCAATGCATACATCCAGGTGTTATGTGAAATACAAAAATAAATATCCCAATAAAGTTTGGGGAAAATTCATATAGCAAAACTTCATGAAAACAATAGAAACATTTTTTAAAATATTCAATTTTTACTGTTAAATTGTTACCTTTAAACTGAATTTTTTAAATGAATAAAGTGTTAAGGACATACTCTGGGCCTAAAAAGATATGTTATTTGTCTTTCCCCTTAAATACTTCTGCTATGGACTGAATTGTGCCCTCCCCTCCCCCCCCCCACCAAGATAACATATTCATGTGTGGAGGCCCTAACCCTCAATGTGACGCTTTGGAGATGGAGACTTTGGGAGGTAATTAAGTTTAGATGAGATCACAAGGGAGGCCCCTATGATGGGATTAGTGCTGTTAGAAGACACACCAGAGAACCTTCTCACTCCCTCTCCTTCTTTCTCTCTGTCCCCTGCTGCCCTCCACACCCCCACCAGCACCATGCCCCATGCTCCTTCCCCAAGTGAGGATACAGTGAAAACTCAGCCATCTGCAAACCAGCAAGAGAATTTTTGCCAGACCCACCATGGTGGCACCCTGATCTCAGATTTCCAGCCTCCAGAATCATGAGAAAATAAATGTGTGTTGTTTAAGCCATCAACTCTATGGTATTTTGTTATGGCAGCCTGAGCTAATACAATTTCTCATGTTGCCTTTTAAACCTTTACCTAAGAATTATTCTAGGTCATAATTCTGTAATTTAAACTGCCATGCATGTATTTTTTATGACACAGTAAGAGTTTTAGAAGTGAAGTTGGAGTTAATAAATATTTGTTCTTCAATTGCCAACTGTTTGTAAATATAAGTGAGAGAAAGAGAGAGAGAGAAACACAGAGAACAAGAACTAACTCTGCATTTACTTTAACAAGTAACCCAGAAATATACTTTGGGTGAAGGGTTACCTCATTAGCAATAAGCGCAGACATGCAGACATTCCCCTACACAAAACCTCTTTCAGCAGCATCAGAAAGAGAATGCTTTTTGCATGTGTCACTTTTCAGGTCCAAGCCTCTAGCACGCTTCTTGTTATATGCAATTAGCTCCATGCCAAGATTTAGTACATTTCATAATAAATCCCTTGACCGCATTAACTGTAGGCTTGGCAAAGTTGGAAAGGCTCTATTCACGAAGGCAGAAAACAAGCCACAGGACTTACCCCACAGCAAAATTCACTTGCTGGATGCCAAAACACTACAAATTTCAACAGCCTGCCATGCCCTCCCTTCATCCCTCCCCCCTCTATTTGAGGTGGAGGAGGAGGCAGAAAAATACAACCTGCCATGTGACTGTGATTAAAGAGTATAAAAGAGTGAAAAAGCTACAGACAAATTTCGTTTGTTTACTTCTTTCTCCTCCTCCTCCTAAATCTAGTGACTAGCTTGTTCCCTTGACTAACCCTCCATACCCACCCACCCCACAAAACCCTAAAATCACTTCACAGATGAGATCCAGAGTTTACCCTCATTTAAACAGTAACCATCTGTTGCTTACAGGAAGACTGGCTCCTTCTCAGGTTTCCCATTTGGGAACGTGAAGGCTGTAGGACATTATGGTTATTCTGTATAGGAAAGCTCTCTGCAGGACAGCAGCGTCAATGACAAAAACTGGGGGAGGCTCAGGGCTAATAAGCACTTCCTCTGTTCCTATCAGAACCAAAAGCAAAACGTTCCGGGTGTTTGTTTTTGTTTTTGTTTTTGTTTTTCCAATAGCCCCTTTTTGTATTGAAAGAACCAGAATTCTAGCACTGCTGAGCAGAATATGAACGAGCTTTGTTTTGGAACTGCACAAACCTAAATTTCAATTTTAACTTGTTTCCGTTTTACTAATTTAAACCTCAGTGTCTTCATCTGGGAAATGGAGATAATACAGTTATCATGGTGCTCAGACATGCTTGGCTTGGAAAATGCCCATCACATGTAAGATATTTGATAAATCTAGTGTATTATGGCAGACTGTTACTGGAAAACAATTTAACCACAGGCAAATTAAGATAAAAAATATAGGAAGGCAAGGCATGAACTATCTTTAGTAAAATGCCACTAAGTTCCTTTTGGGATAATACATCTGGAACATCACCATTATACAATACAATAAAAACTCATTAAGAGGGAAGTCTCTCTTATATCCCACAGGAGACTTCAATTACTGACATACTCAAAGAACTTCATTATGCATTTCCTTCTCATTCTTTGAGTCTCCAGTATACACTAAAAATAAGCAAAACAAGGCTCCTAGAGCCTATATTTTGTTTTTCTAAAAGAACTCCTATTTCAATTTAGTACTGTGTACCACAAAATTTAACAGGTTGTAATACTGGTAAAATGTCAGGTTTTCAGTGTGAGAAAACTGGAGTCTGTGGTTTCCTTAGAGATCTATCATTAATAGCTTTTCTAACAAATAAAATCCAACAAAACAATTCAATCCCCGGTAAATAAACTTTTAACAAAATTTGAAATTAGGGCTAGCCTAGAAATTTGGGGTCGTTTGGACCAAGTTATTACTTAGTCCCTCTATGCTTTATTTTCCTTATCTGTAACATGATTAATAACAGCACCTACCTCATAAAATTTGGAAAAATTAATGTTTAGCATGCTGTAATACGCTTAGAACAGTGCCTGGTCCATAGGAAGCACTCAGTCTCTCCATCACTATTGTTCTTATTCGTGCCATCATGTGATGAACAATAACATCGTCACAATTACTCACATTTGCCAAACACAACCTACATTCTCCTATCCCTGTTCCTTTAGTAAGAGAACTTTCACTACCATGCTTGTCTTCCCCATTTTTGCCTGTCAAAAATCCTTCCCTGTTTTCTGAGACCCAGACCAGAAGTCACTATCTCCAAAGCCTTCCGTCATTTATCATCGTCCCTGGTACCACCATCACACTGGGTATAAAAGAACACTGGATACATATAATAGTTTTAATTACATACATATAGAGGATGCAAATGAAAGAGAAGAAAGGAAGGAGCGAAGGAGGGATGGGGAGCTGGGAGGGAGAGAAAGAACAAGAAGAATATAAACCAAAATACGAAAAGGGCTCACCTGGGTGACAGAATTCATGGAAATGTTTATTTTCTCCCTTTTGTATTTTGTACTTTCTAATTAGTCTGAGATAAACTCATGTAACTAAAAAAGTAGAGGTTACTTGTTACAAATAAAAACAAGACTTAATTGGCCATCTCACTGCTATCCCAAAATGAGTAAAAGAAAGGATCCCTAAGCAAAAAGCAAGCTAGCTCAGAAAAGATCCCATCGGATGAAGGTCCTCATTTACCAAGTGGGGTTACAATCTCTTATTTAAAGGATTGTTATAAAGTATAAATAATAAAATGACATGAAAGTACTTATAAACTGCAAAAGCATGATATATAGAAATCATTAGTTGAGTTTTAATTGTACTGAATGCCAACTACTTGCAGTCTGTGAAAGGATTTGCACTATTCAGGTCACAAGGTACAGAAGAAAAACAGCACAGGGTTTAGAGGGCTTCTGCCTGATATGAAGACCCAGCTCCTCCACAAGCAACAAAACTGTAATAACATTAAATTAGATACTGCGTATTTTCCCGAAGTACTTGGTCAATTCCGCAGATATAATAATGACTATAATATTCACCTATGTCTACTGGGAGTTTCTCCAAGGCAGAGAAGAGTTGCTTTTTCATCTCCGACCACCCAGTGTTTGGCACACAGTAGGAAAAATAAGAAGTTTGCTGAATTGAACATTACAACTGGTAAATTTTTTATTCAATTCTTATATGACAGTTTTTTTTGTGTTTTTTTTTTAACCCAACAATACTGTCATCTTGACAGCAATGAAGATTCATTCCCCCACTGCTCTACAAACTTACTGCATCTGCTCCTGGTCTCTTTAAACTTATTTCTATTTCCTCCAAAACATATATCCTACTATGTTTTGTTTTTGTTAGGAAATTCTGCTATTAATGCATAGTTATCAGAAAATGCTATTTGCCATATTTCCATTTTATGAAAGCAACTGATGTTTTCTCTGTGACTGATATGCGATCGATTTTTGTCAATGTGTAATCTCTCCTGTCAGGGTAGAATTTACATACGCACCGTAAGGTCCACCCTATGGCTTATGTCGTCCACTTGCTCTGTCCTGTGCCAAGTGTCATGTATTGAAGTCAACTATTATTCGTAGGTTTCTGTCTTCTTGCTTCTCCTATAGTTTTTATTTCATAAAGGGTGTCGCTGGGTTACATAGACCATACATACTCATAAGTATTACAGCTTCATTGTGGATTGTGTCCTGCTTTGTGATGCTTAATGTGTGAGGCTCGAATTCCACTTTGTCTGACATCAGCACCCTTGCCGTCTTTCTGTGTCCTTTTACTTGATATAAGTTTGTCCATCTCTTTATTTTTGAATCACCTTGTTTTAGATGCGTCTGTAATAAAGTAGTATATGTCTGGGTTTTGTTTTGGGTGTCAAAATGAAAATCTTTTTAATGAAGTGAGTTAACCCCATTCCTATTTATTGTTATGACTGATACATTTAATATGAACTGCATCATAATCTTGTGTAATTGTGTATATTTTATTACATTTGCTGTTTGCTATTTGAAAGATTTGGGTAACATTTAGGCAGGATTAAATGTTACTTTCTTTCTCTGAGTTTAATAATAATAGTAATAATAATAGACTGTTCCATTATTGCCTTGCTTCCTTGGTTTTGGTGTTAAAAAAACCTGATACTAGTCTACTTATTTTTCCTATTTAGATTATTTGTTCTTTTTGTCTATAAGCGTTGAGGATTTTAATCATTATCTTTGAAACAGGCAAAATTTCAGAGTTGACTTTTTGGTATTAATTGTCCCTTGTAAGTATTTTCAGTGTGGAAAGATTCAGGTTTTCCTCTATTTCTGAAAATTGTCTTGTATTTTAGTTTTAAATATTACATTATTCCATACATTATTTTGTTTGTCGCCTTCAGAGTCAAATAATGCAAATATGATTCCTTCATTACCTGTCTCCATTTTTACTACTTTCTCTCTGATCTGTTTTGCTGCTTTATGACATTTGTATTCTTTTGGTGGTTTTCCTATCTTTCTTTGATACTTTTTATTAATTTTTACTTGAGTCTACTTTCCCTTGGGTGCCTTTTAATTTATCTTTGTTTTTAAGATATTTTTGCCTTTTCTTCCATTTCCTGAGTTCAATACTTACTACTATTTTTCATTTTTCCATCCTTTATTTCTAATTTTCAGTTTTTCAAAACCTGATTAACAGTGGGTTATCATATACTTAAATGTTTGCTGAATATATTTAATTTTTTGTTACGGAGTCAGTTTTTTCTACTTCTTGGTTGTCTTTCAGGGCAGGGGAGGTTATTTTCCTCCAACCGACTGTGTTGATTTATGTGAAATTCATTTCCTGATTTTCTTCAATAGATCTGTACAGATTTTATTTTCCTTTTCTGATATTAAAATATTTGGGGGGCTCTCTTCTGTCAGTCTGACAAAGTCCAGGTACTTTTAGCTGGTTTGTTTTGTTCACTCGCCTGTTTATTTGATTTGGTAGTAGGGGAAAAATGGTTGTGAGTCCTCCAAGATTGTGGTTTTCTTTTGTTTTGTAGATTCCAAAATGTAGGCCCTTTCCTTCTTTTCTACTTCATTATCCAATTGCCAAAGAACACTTCTTCCTTCCTTTTTACCTTTGTTCCCCTCTCTGAAAAGCTATGCATTTGTAAAACTATCCCACTAAATTGTTGATCTGGCACTTTAAATAACAGGTACCTTAAAATCCTTTTGCCTGAAGTCTTACTCTGATTTGCCCAGTTTCTTTTTTAGTGTCTTTCAATTTGGGTTGAAGTTAATCTTTATGAAGTTCTGTCCAACTCTTCCCCAGGATCCCTTGCCAGCATCCCTCTTCTTCCCAGCAGTTTTCCTCAGTCTGTGTTTTTCCACAGCAAAGCTCTGCCCCACGAGGACCAGGAGCATGCAGAACTGCAGGGTCTGCGATTATTTTGCAATCTCCGTATCCTCTATCAAGTAATGTAGAGGGTGTACTTGTGCATAGAAATGTAGTAGCTGTGAGTTTATTTCATGTCATTTGGAGAGGAGATTTGGGGAGGCTACTTACTACTACACTACCCTCCAATGTCTTCAGCTACCTGGAAAGTCTATGGTCATTATGTAAAATGTTCTCCATGACTTTGAAAAGAATGTGTGTTCAACAATTTTGCAGTGCAGTAACGAACAGAGACATTACACCAAATGTAGGACTTACATATGTGGCTCCACACTCCTGTATGCTTACCTGCTCGGTCAATTAAAAACGAAGAGCATTACATTCAAATATCCTGCTGAAAAGGTCCATTTGTCAACACCTACCTGTAACTCAGGTAATTTTAGCTTTATAAAAATAAAGTTAAGCCATACTTTTAGATACACATAAGAATGTTGTATCTTTCAGGATATTTGAATCTCTTCCCAAAATGTAGTGACAACGTTAAATCTGTAGTACTGCTTTTTCATCTTAAAGTTTTATTTCTCATGTTTTGTCTAACCAAGCTTATTTTTATTATTATTTGACTAATATATGTTTTTCACTTTTTATTTTCAACCATGTTTAACATATATTTTAGGCATGGTACTTATAAATAGCATTTAGTTGGGTTTTTAGTTTGTTTTTTTTTTTCAATATCTTGAGCCAGTCTTCATCTTTAAACTAAAAGGTGCAGTACATTTATATTTATCGTGATTGATGATATATTTGGACTTATTACAATTGTCTTATTTTTCCCATTTTTAATAAGCTTCCTTTCCAAAGGAAATTTTTGATCCAAATACATCCTTTCACTAAGAATGCCACATTTCCAGGGTTGGGTGATCAGTGCTGTCAAATCCAGGGCTCTCTTATTTTGCTGGACTCATGTTTTCTTATTTTTGGCCTCTTAAGATTTCCCTTAGTATCTTGCCAGCTCAGCAATGCATTTAAAAATTATATTTAACGTTAGATTGCACTTTTTATATTCTATGTTTTTTAAGTACTGAAAGATTTTTCAAAATATTTATTCTGCCATCATGTCAGAAATGGAAGTCAAGTGTTCTTTTTCTATATAAATTTAACATTTCCTTCAAAAAGCATAGGACAGTCAGACTTTTGGCAAAATGTCTTTTGTATAAGTTTCTTCTCTGGTGGGAAATGTGTTAGCACCAATGTCTCCAGCAAAAAAAAAACCAACAAACAAAAAACAAAAAACAAAAAAAAACAAAGATACTTTGTGTTCCCTTATGATTTTTAAAACAAATCAGAATAGGAAAATGTTCATATTCCACCATTCTATGCAAATTCTTAAGAAAAGGCAGATGCATTTGTCAGATCTTTCTAAACATCAATAATAATTCCCTAAATAAAGATGTAACATTTTCAATTAGCTTTTTACTGATTCAGTTAGCTCCTTCTTTTCAGTGAATGAATGGAAAAGGAACTAATATCTGTGTATCCATTAGCTTTCACTACAAAAATAAGCTACCCTAAAGCCCGGTGGCTCCAAACGTTAACTACTGTTCATGAGTCTATGGGTCAGCTGGAAGGTTCTTCAGGTCTCAGTTGGGCACACTCAAGCATTTGTGGTGAGGTGAAAGTTGGATAGATGGCTGTGCTCATCTCACTTGGGATCTCTTACATATTTCAGGATCAGCTGGCTGGTGGCTGGCTAGTCCAGAATGGCTACCCTTGAATATAACAGTTTGGCTGTGCTCCACTTGGCTGGTCATCTTCTACCAGACTAGCTAGGCTTTCTTTGTTCTCATGGCAGTGGCAGGTTCCAAAAGAGAACAGAAGCAAGGGCTCTTAAGGCTGAGGATGGGAATTGGCACACCTTTACTTCTGCTCATCATATTGGCTAAAGCAAATCACAGGGCCAGCCAGATTCAAGAGGTGGGGAAATAAACTCCACTTCCTAAGAGAAAGCACTGTGAAGTCACATTGCAGAGGATATTGATACAAGTAGAAGGGAAGAACTGGAGCCATTTTTGCAATCAATAAGCCACAATCAGCACATAAGAAATTAAGTTTGCAATTGATATTTCATGAGATGTTATCTTATTAGTGTCTAAAAATTCTATACCTAAATAAGGTTATGTAAATATTCTGAAACCTCCCTGGAGTGCTAACTCTCATTTGAGTTGAGGATTACCTCCATTTGGCTGACTTGAGGTCAGTTTTTGATATGAGGCTAGAAGAGTAGGCAGCTAGTTAAGATTCTAGGGGCACTGGAAATTTATTAAAGGCTTTTAAATGAGGGAGTGATATCATTAGTTTTAAATCCCTGGAGGATCACTTTAGCTTCAGTGTGGAAAGCAGATCAACATGGACCAGACTAGAGTCAGAAAAAAACCTTTTAGTAGGTTATAAGTTATAGCAGTAGTTTAGGCAAACAACAGTGCCCTAGGATCGGGGTATTGAAAGTAGGCAGATTTTGGAGATAATTAGGGGGGTAAAAATGATCATACTGCTAAATGTGTTTTCAATACACCTACTATGTGCCAAATACTCTGGTAAATTCTGGGGATTCAACAGTCCATCTACTCATGGAATTTTCAGCTTAATGAAGAACAGAGACATGAATCAAAAAAGTCGCATGTTCCTCAAAATATGACGGAAAAATCATTTGCTTTATTCTGGGTAATAGTTTAATTGCAAATATTCCTACAAAGGGAGTAAAGCAGGTGTCACAGACAACTTCACTTGCCCTGTTTGTTAAGCTATCAGTAGTTTTCGTACAGTGTGAATGTAAATGTTTTAGTAGTACAATTACTTTCTATATTGTTATATTTCCTAGTACTACACCTTATTGTCTTGCCCCCAACACACTCTATTTCCATCAACCCCGAAGGCATTCAAGTTTCAACCTCTAAAACAGTCTAATTAAAATATAGAAAAATCATAACAACTAAGTAAAAATAATTAACAAAAAGCAAAAGTCAGGCAAAATAGACATCCTATACTATGTGCCTTAAAATTTATAAATTTTACACACACATTGACCAGACCGCAATAAAGAATTCTCCATCAAGAAACCATCTTTTAAGTAAGTATATCAGATGAAATACTTATGAAATAGATTAAGGAATATATCATACAATGTAATGTAATATATTATAAAATATATTCGCCTTGTGTAAAAATCAAATTGTTAACGAGGTTTTTTTTTTATGTTTTACATGAACAATCTCAAACACTTTGTGAAAATAGAAGAAGGGTATAAACAACAAATAAATGAGCATGCGTATTAGTAATGAATAAAAAAGCCTTGGGGAATGAGCTATCACAGTAATATTTGATTAGTAGCAGAGATAGAAAGTATAAGATAAGACCATCTAGAATGTCAACATGATGGAATGCAAAAACTTTCTGTTCTGTCTTGCTTTTTGAACACAGACTCCTGGGAGACTCTGATAAAGTTATGGACGAAAAAGCGTACATAGAGATAAATGTGGCATGTAGTATCAGAGTTCACTGATACTCTGTCCCAAAAAGCTACCTTGGATTCACAATCACCTTATAAAAGAAAGAGCTTTGGACTGGAATCCAGCTAACACAGTTGCCTCATCAGTGGAAGAAAAAAGGCAAACAAATACTTTATTACTTTTCCAGGTCTAGTTTTCAATGTTTCTGTGGGACACTTCTAGGAAGGACAATCAGTAGAAAGAAACTACATTGAGAACTGAGAACACATATAGCTCTGCCTTATCTTGGAAACAAGAAACTATTTTCTCCTTATCAGAGTTTAGCTTGGGGGTGGCAAACAAGAGTGGAGTTACATAAAGATTTAGCTAGAGATTTGCCATTTTGCCTTTTCCCTTTATCATTGTTGTTGCTTGCTAAAATTGCCTTCTATTTGTCAGGTACTGTGCTAATGAAAACATTTGTCTGGTGATGGAATAGTTCATTTCCTGGAATAGAAAAAAACACAAAAGACTATCACACTTCCCTCTGCATGCGATTAAGAAAATCTTCCTCTAGATAAAGGAAGACAGAAATTTAAAAAATTAAACAATCCACAGAAAGATGTCACTCTCCGCAGTCTTTCAATGGAGAAAGAGCAGTCAAAGATAGCAACATATGAGCCATTTTCACATTAGTAATTCCAAACTTGGCTATCCATTAGGTTCACAAGACAGGTTTAAAAAAAAAAAAAAAAAAAGAGATACACTGTCCTGAGTCTGGAAGCCAGAATTTGGAATCACAATCTTTTAGAGATGGAAATAAGCCTCTATTTTTCAAAGCCTCACAAATTTGGTCAGGTGTACAGCCAGGATTGCGACACTGTCTTACTCTTAAGTCTTTAATTTCACTATAAACTACTCCAGGATGTTTAAGTCTATTTTACAAAGATTATTTTTAGATCTTGAAAACATCATAACCATCCACTTCGGTGAAACCTATGGCCTTATTTTACCACTGAAGAAAAGAAGGCCTACACAGATTAAAATATTTGCCTAAGCCTAGAACTTGGACCCATCTTCCATTGCCAAGTTCTTGTGCTTCATCTTTATCACCCACAGGTCTTTGAAAGAAAAAAAGGTGTGTTTTTTTATCTTTAAAAGCTGATGAAAATATCATTTTAATTCCTTGCATTGAGGGTAAATTAAGTGTCCTGCCTTGAATTTATTGACAAATATGATTTAGAAAGTACTCCCTGAAATTCTTCCAGTTCTTGAATGAAAACCACTCAAAGATTTGCAGTGTTCAGCTGCTTTAAATATGGGTTTTCCTGCTAGGAAAATTCAGTTTTTCAGTAAATGACAAACATGTGCACACTTGAACAGTATCTTACATGTTTTTTAAAAAACAAAAACTGCTAATAAATTGAAGGGATTTTCGTATTCTTGCTTTGCCATTTTACATGATAGGGTGTCCCCTAAAAAAAATTATTCTGTTGGTGTGATGATCATTTCCCTTATACACTGGATGAAAGCCACAAATGAGAAATCTGTAATTATTAAAATTTCATCTAGGAAATCTGAATAACCCATATGGTTGTTACAACCGCAGCATTTTCAATGTACAACGTTTTTCTAAACGTATGAAACTTTGTATTCAAAACTAATTGCTCATTGTCTAGTTAAGTCTTGTCATACACAGACTGGATGACACTGACAAGCTATGGTTAGAAAAATTATGTTCCTAAGATAATGCTCTAATTCTATAATAATGGAAATTTTTTTAAAATCTTCTGGAATAATCAACAGAAAAAGAAATCAATGTTAGAAAAATGAAAATCAAATTCAAGTATTAAATAAATCAAATGTCACCCATGATGCTTTCCACTAATACTTTAATTATTTTCAGAGTACCCTTCTCCCACGAGGTATGGGGTAGTGAGGAACAGCATGGGATCTGGAGTCATATGACCAGTTCAAATGCCAGTTCTACCACTTATAGGTTATCTCAGACAAGTAACTCAATCTCTCTGTCTTAGTATTGTCATATGCAAAACAAGCTACTACCGTTTCCCCAAAAATAAGACCTAGCCAGACAATCAACTCTAATGCGTCTTTTGGAGCAAAAATTAATATAAGACCCGGTCTTATATTATATTATATAAGACCCTGTGTTGTGTTGTGTTGTGTTACATTATACTAGATCCAGTCTTATAGTAAAATAAGACCAGGTCTTATATTAATTTTTGCTCCAAAAGACGCATTAGAGCTGGTTGTCTAGCTAAGTCTTATTTTTGGGGAAACACGGTGTTAGCAATTACTTCTTAAGATTGTTATGAAGAATAGGTTGTATATGATAGAATAGGCCCTGAAACACAGTACATGCCCTATCTATTAAATATTATTAAAGTCAAAATGGCAAATTTCTTTTGGCTTTCTAAATCTGGAAACTAGAAGAAATTATAAGGAAAAACTCATTAGACCTGAATATACACTGTGAAACCTCTATAGTTCAATAAATTCATGAAAATTGAAGGTAAGCAACAAATTGTAAAAATATTTGACATGCTAGCCAAAGAATCAATAATCATAATTAAATTACATAAGGATCTCATACAAATTAGTAATAAGCTAAAACTGCAATAGATAAATTGGCAAACATATAAACAGGAAACTCACAAAAAGTGAAGTACAAACGTCTATCAGAATAAGTATATCAGAAGTTAAAAAAAAGTAGAACCTCAGAAGGGAGCAAAGAAATGTATATTAGAACAATGGAACACAAATCTGCCTCATATAATTATCAAAAATTTTAATAATGATAATACCCAGTGAATGCAGTCCCCTTATGTACTCTTGAAATATAAATCATAAAGAACCCTGGAAAGAAATTTTGAAGTATGTTTCAAGACCCTTAAAAATGTTCCCAATTCTTCATCTACTTACTGCCAGGAATATATTGTAAAGATATAATATGAAACAATACAATGAAAGATTATGCGGGCATTAAAATTGTGTTTTAGAAGACGATTCAACAATAAAGGCAGTATGATTCCAATTTAAATACAGAAAGAGATTGAGAGAGCAAGATAGAGGTGGAAGGAGACTATAATGCTAATATTGAGGTGGTAGAATTCCTTTTACCTCTGCTTTCTCTACAATAATAAACATGGATTGTTTCCACTAATAAAATATTTTTAAATGTCTGATTAAATATTGTTTCTATACAATACATATATGAAATGAAATTCAATACATTTGACAGTTGACATCTCTGGAAATATATATATGCATTTCATTTTCTACTAGCTTCCTTGCAATCACTGTTTTATAAATATAGTTAAAATTTTAACTTATAGGATGAACAACTCCCATTACTCTGGCCTATCTTCTTGCGCCAGACACTGTTAGAAACCATACATTGTGGGGGATGGTGTCAAGATTAATACTGTAGTCTAGATCAACCTTAAATCTTATTCCTAGGGAAAGGACTCTGCAGGCACCCACTCTCCGAGCAGAATTATGAGGGCCTCCTTCATAGGCTGAGGTTCTCCCTGCTTTTCTAATTTATTCTGCTTCACTGACCAGCAGGAAACCCCAACACTGAAGCCAAACCATCTGACTAGTTCTCTGACCCCATCCCAAGTCCTGGTAAAGGACCCCTTTTCTTTTTGGGGTTGGACTCTGATCCATCAATTTTGAGCATGACTCAGAAGTGGATGTGACCTTTTCCAAACTCTTCACCCTGGTACTTCAGCTCTGCCCAGGCCTCAGATGCTATCCTTTGGAAAGAGACAGCAGCCAGATCAAGACCTATTGTTTTGGGTCTGCTCTCCCACCATCTCTATCCATGAAGAAAATTCGTAATTTTGATACCCAAGTCAGTGCTGGGTTTTCCGTACAATGACATAAGCTTCGGACTTTACCAGGTTGAAAATTTAATCTCAAAACACTTAACCCTGGGGGGGAAATTAAGTTGTATTGATAGCCCAAAAAGTAGTAATAATAGTACTTCTAAATTACATTATTTCTTTATTCGGAGTAAGAATTATGTTGTCATCTTTTCAAATGGTCGTTTTTAAAGCAAGCAATGGAATCGTTTGTAAATACGGAGTAACTTTTTGAAAACTTTACCAAGTATATTCAGTAATGATTTAAAATACAAAAAATTTTGTTCAAGTTCACTGTAGCAAATTAAAGTCAAACATATTAAGAAGTATAACTTTTATTCTTCCTACTGCTCATATGTTATTAGAAAAGGTGTTAAGAAAAACAAAGCCCATCTTCTCATCACTCTTATGAACCAGCTCACCCTATGATGTTCACACACAAGTGTCAATAGACTATTCATGACCTCATCTTTCCCTATTCTTTTATTAAGGAAAATGAACTAATTCAATGTCACTGAAGCAAGTGGTGAAAAATTCTTACTCTCTTTTCAAGTTGCCTTAAGATTTCACTTATTCTCCAATTACCAAGAGCAAATTAGGCACCTCTCGGAATTTACTTATAAATTCTCTGACATTCAGAACCTCAAAAACTATTATGTAATTCATATTCATTGTTCTTTTTCTTCATCTAAAACTTTCTGTATCACATTGAAGAGGTGTTTGTTCACCTTAGGTGTAGCTGGTTGTCAATCAAGAGATTTAGGTTTAAAAGCCTTTAAAGCAGGGATGTTCAAACTGCCGCCAGCGGGCCAACTGTGGCCCACAATCGATTTTTAATTGGCCTGCAGCAAATTCCAAAAATATATTTAGTTTACTTAAATAAGCCAGGTGAGGCAATACGTACTTCACTTTGAGTGAGTGGCCCGGCTGTTTGTGTATTTCACCACATATGGCCCTTGGTAAAAAATTTTGAAAAAAGTTTGGACACCCCTGCTTTAGAGCCTTCTTATGTTCTCCCTGTACTAATTCTCTAATTCAGGTAGCTGCCACTAGGTGGATGCCACTCCCTTTAATTACAGAAAGAGCAGGGCACATGGTTTCAACAGGTTGTGCTTTTTGTTTCGTTTTGTTTAGAAAACTACTATAAAACTAGAGCAATTAATTACTGGCCTCCATGAGCCTTCAAATAGAAATATAATGTAGAACATGTTTGAAAACAACACACCCCTTATACACAGGTTTTCAGATCTCCTTGGTCTCCTACACTCTCTACTCAAGATTTTCTGACCAACATTTCCTGTGTTTATAACCAGCCATGTTGTGAAAGTGAAGTAACTTCTTCACTCCTAGTATTTACTTCATGTTCCTAAATATTTCATTTTCAGAGAAATATGCAGCGCTGTCCTCGCATAGAATTTGTCATCAATCTTGTAATACTGAGCAAATTTTCCAGGAAACATGAAATAATGAAGCAAACACTTTCCAGAACAATTTTTAAAAGAAAACTAGAAAATATGATGAACCAGTAATCAAAAGGTAAAAACCGTCTTCCTTTTTATTAAATATTATTCTCACCTTTCATTACAACAATTTAAATCTTTAAAAACATGGACAGAACTGTAGAGATTAGAGGAAAGTCATGACATCGGTATTCCCGCAGAAATGATTTTTATATATTTGTTTTTGACCAGAACCAAATGAGATGATCAAAACCTAAGAGGTATTTGTGAAATACATAATTTTACACAAAGGTAGGATTTGGCCAAAAAATGTAAGTTTGTAGTTGACATTGTCAGTGATGTGTGATAACCAAGGGCCTGCTACAGTGTAATGTACAAATAGTGTTACAGGTTTTCAGTATAACATTAAGTAGTAAAGATCATGAGGTTGTGATTTAATTCCAGCTCTACTACTTAATAGCCAGGTATTCTAAGGAACCTTGGGCAGGTTACTTAACTTTCCAAAGCTCAGTTTTATCATCTATAAAATGGCAATATTAACAGGCTAGTTCCCATAGAGATGTTGTAAAGAATAACTTGAATATATATGAAGAATTTGTAATACCACCTAAACATTATAGCACACTACAAAAAGTAGTAGATCTCCAAGAGAACAGTCACCAAGTTCCATGCCAACCTCTTCAGGGGTGGCGCCTCTGAAGTCCAATACCTGTTTCACATTTGCCCTTTCAAATGAATGCAGCCAACTAGAACTATTGGCCCAAAAGTATAATATAATGGATTAGATTTGCCTGGAAACAGCATAATTTTGTAATCTAGTTTGTATTAACCTGAAAAAATGTTATTACGATGATACCAGCAAATTTGGGAAAAGGTTATTACCAAGTGTGTAACCATTTGTTTGATGAACAGACTAAGTGTGTAAGCCAACATTTCAAATGAAAGGCACAGGTTACTTTCTCATTATATAACATATCCAGATCCACTTTGTCATGCTGATTTACACCAGTTTCCTTATCTTATGTGTTTTTACTGATAATTAATGGAACAATTGTACAGTCCATTCATTGTATAAAATACATTATCTTTCTGTTGACTTCAGCATACCACAAAGTCAAAATGTCAAAAAGTAAAAATGATACCTAACAAAGAGCCTTAACTCTTTAATAATTACTATGACCTTACTTTTATCAACAAAGTATAAAATGACCTCTCATTCCTTTTATATCTAAGAAAGAGTAAGCTGAATTCTGCCCTATTAATAAAGGGGGAAAAATTGAGTTGCTATTAGTTTTAATCTATTGGCTTGGGAAAAATATGGATGATGTTTTACCAATTCAAATGCAGATGCAATAAATATTTTTTAAAAATAGTGTATTTGTACTATAGCATCTAAAAGCTCTAACTTTTGAACTCCTAACTTGTAAACATGAAAAAAATGTAGTATATTATAACAGTATATGTAGTTTGTCTGATATCTTTCCAAAAGAAGCAAATATTAAGTCTAAGTAGGCCTATAATTTGAGGATGTCATTTAAAGCAAAGATTTTACTTAAAGGGATAGCAACAAATTTTAAGAGTAAATATATAAAATAGATTTTCATCTATAACATTTTTCTAACCAAATTTATTTAGCAAAAAAAGCAAGAAAAATGATCACATTTTGATAGTCCTTTGTGAGTATTCACATCACCAATAACTCATTCTAGTAAAATTTGTGTAAACCACAATCAGATCGTAATTAGGTATGAATTGTGTTTTTCCAGTTAAAACATATAAACAAGAAAAACAGAATAAGGAAGAAGACTAAAAGCAAAATGCCCATGTGATCAGATAAGGTCGAAAATAAAGACTATAACAACACTTTTCATTTTAACAGTATCAGATGAAATAGGGAAACAAATAAGTATCTGAATTAAATTGACAAAGCGACTTGACTTCCAGATTTACTGTAATAAAATTCCCAGAATCACAAAGCAAAATAAAATCCACTTCATATGTAGTTCAAAGTTACCTTAGAATTTTGTTAGAAATGTATTTAACCCCAAATCAAGAGACCCCTTAATTTGGATTCACAAAATAGAACATTTTCATAGTTTGCAAAACAAATTTATATGAGACTATGATGCCAAATATGAAATTAGTTGATTTACTTTTTATTAATCCTCTGTTTTAAAGTCATACCAAGTTTAAGAGCTTTCAATCAGCACACAAAAAGCAATAATAAATGGCACAATCAACACAAATCACATAACTCTACAAAGAACATAAAATTGAAATGCCTACATAGAGTAGGTGGTCTTGCCTGAAATACCTAATGAGACCAATTCCTTAGAAACATCGTCTGGGTATATAGTAGATATTTGATAACTAGGAATTAATCAATTGATAAACATGTCTCATCCTGGCCTTAAATGAGTTAACTGAACTTCCTCTGAGTTTCAATCCCCTCATTTGTAAAAAGAAACGGTGTTCTGAAAATGCCTAAACTCAATGATAAATGTTAGCTTCAGTATGATTAATGGAGTGGATTAGATAACTTTTGATAACTAGTTTACATTAAAACTGTATTTGTTCACTGAACAAATAAATATGGAGAGCCTACTATATGACAGGAATTTAGATTCTGAGTGGATAACTCAATATTCCAGTTTTCAAAAAGCAAAATATTTATTATTTCCTTTCTATTCCATCTTTCCATAATAATCTCCTTTTCTAAAGGACAGCCCACTTGTGACTATCAAAGAACACAAACAGTATATAATAATCTGTGAAAGCCTTAAATGAAGCACAAATATCTAAGTCACATGATGGGTGTTTTTTTGTGTTTTTTTTTTGTCCTTCCCCCAAAATCAGAATCCAGAAAAAAAAAAAATGAATTTTGGTTGTGGGAAACTAGCAATCTTCTCTGAAATTGAGAGGAGTAAGAGAACATGGCTTAGATCAGGGCCCCCAATCTCTTCCAGACATTTTCCTATTAATATAAACTCATGAAAACTTAGAGGTGAAAATTTGGTTTCTCTCAGTAAAATCAAAAGGATAGCAGTGCTGATAAAATGACACTGCTAGCTGAGGATTGCTTGCTTGATCCTAGGAATCTTTGTACAGTGGACAATTTGCAGGGGTAAAAGCTCTCACTGTAAGCATTGAGTCTCCAGAGAAACTCCATGCCTTGCTCCCAAATGATAATTTGCCTTGACTCTCTGGGTGCAGAATGCTCAAGGCCACTGCCAGGCACTAGGACAAAAAAGAAGTGTCTGGAGAATTTCTATAGAAATTTCTATAACCGTATCATAAGAGAATATACCTAACAGGAAGCAGTGTTGATGCCATTTCAGGAATTTTAAACCACTTCACACCACTGACAATCTCGGTTTCATATTAACCAATGATGTGGAGCACTGTTGGGACCCAATCTGAAGGAAAGTAAACATTAGCTGTTCATTCATTCCCTTACCTCTTCGTGCTGAAATATTTTTAAGTATGAAACATTTCCCTTACTTAGGGGACTGAATTCATCGGTAGCAAAAAGCAATGAAATATTCCTATTTCCTTTCATTCACCAGGGCTTTAATAAACGTCCTTTAGGGAGGAAGCTTTTTGAATGTGCTATTTTCTTACTTTTTAAGAATCTGCACTGAATGTTTACAAAAATTCAACAATGAAAAAAGTTTGTTTGAAATAGGTTAATGATCTTTACTCGTACCATACCAGAATACTTTTTATCCTCTTACTTCAAGGAGTCTTGGTTTATATTATTAGAGAAAATCTCTGAGAATTATATATTTTCTTATTATGACAAGTCAGTATATTTTGTAGTGAAAATTCATTTTTGTTACTCAGCTGCATTTCTTTCATCCAACACAAAGAGAATACAGACTGCGTATGATTCATCTATCTTGGAAGATCAGCCAGCTTAACACCTTGATACTGAGTACTTGGCTCTTCACCAAAGACTCCAACTCACACAAAGTCAACGCAAAAGGGGCTTGTGGTAGTAATTAAACAAGTATTTTCTAACTAGCTATTGTGTGCCAGGCATTGCAACAAGTCTAGGAGACACAAACATGAATAAGCTACACATGATACTAGCTTTTAAAAGGCAATACCCTGAATAGCCAAGACAATACTGAAAAAGAACAAAAAGTTAGCAGTCTCATACTTCCTGACCTCAAAACAAATTATAAAGCTACAATAATCAAAAAAAGTGTGGTATAGGCATCAAGACTAATGGAACAAGAGACCTTAGAAATAAACTCTCACATATATGGTCAAATGATCGTTGACAAAGGTTTCAAGACCACTTGATGGGGAAAGGAGAGTCTCTTCAGCAAATGGTGCTGGGAAAACGATACCCATATGTAAATGAAGTTAGATAAAGTTGGACCCTTCCTTACACAAAAATTAATGCAAAATGGATTAAAAACCTAAATGTAAGACTTAAACTAAAATTACTAGAAGAAAACATAATATTGGATTTGGCAATGAGTTCTTAGATATGATACCAAAAGCACAGGCAACAAAAGCAAACAGAGACAAATGGGACTATACCAAACTTAACTTCTGCACACTAAAGGACACAATCAACAGAGTAGAAAGGCAAACTATGGAATGGGAGAAATACCTGCAGATTATATAGCTGTTAAGGGTTTAATATCCAGAATATATAAAGAACTCCTTCATATCAACAACAACAAAACAGATGACTCAATTAAAAGATGGGCAAAGGACCTGAATAGACATTTCTCCAAAGATGATATACAAATGCCCACTAAGCACATGAAGAGATGCTCAACATCACTAATCATTAGGGAAATGTAAATCAAAACCACAAGGAGATATCACCTCATACCTATTAGAATAGCTACTATTAAAAAACGAACAAACAACAACAACAACAAAAGACAAGTGTTAAAGAGTATATGAAGAAATTGGAACCCTTGTACACTGTTGCTGGGAATATAAAATGGTACAGCCACTATAGAAAACAGTATGACAGTTCTTCAAAAATTAAAAATAGAACTGTCACATAATCAAGCAATCCCTCCTTTGGGTACATATACAAAAGAATTGAAAGCAAGATCTCAAAGAAATATTTACACACCTGTTTTTCAAAACAGCATTATGCACGATAGCCAAAAGGTGAAAACAACCCAAATGGCTACAGCCTGATGAATAGATAAACAAAATGCAGTATATACATAACAATAGAATATTATTATTCAGCCTTTAAAAAGTAGGAAATACTGTCACATGCTACAACATGTAAAACTTGAGGACATTATACAAAGTGATATAGGGCAGTCACAAAAAAAAAAAAAAATCCTGTATGATTACACTTTCTATATGAGGTGTCTAAACTGGTAAAACTCACGGAAACAGAAAGTAAAATGATGGCTGCCAGAGGCTGGGGGTAGGTAGAAATGGGGAGTTGTTTAATGAGCACCGTGTTTTAGTTTTGCAAAATGAAAAGTTGTGATAATCAGTTACACGATGTAAATATACTTAACACTACTGAACTGTATACTTAAAAATGGTTATTAAGATGGTTAAATTGTATGGTATGTGTTTTCTATCACAATTTTTTAAAAAACAACTTAACGCACAGGTAATAAGTAACATGCATGAGGTTACAAAATCAGAATTCATAGCCTTAAAGTATAGATCAGATGTAGAAAGGCAGAAGGAGGAGTGGAAAAACCAGGTAGACAATCGAACCTACACAAAGGTATTAGAAGGAGAAAAGCAAAAATTCAGGCAAACAGGCAAATACGAGAGAGTAGCCCACATAAAACTAGAAAAGTAGACAGAAGATCATTTGGTAAGGAAGTCAGTACTCAAGGGAGAGTCTCTGAGGTGACAGAACAAATAAAGCTCTGGTCAGACAGACCAGACAGGTGAGAGAATGTCATCAGGAACATCTGTTACAAGATTACTCGATGCTGACCCAGGAAAGCTGGCTTAAGGCGAGTAAAATACGGATGGAACATTTCTAGATATCGTCTAGGCATATGTGAGGTGGGCCTGGGGGAACCATGGGCAAACTAATTAGTTCGGTTTCCCATGAATGAAGACATATCCTACAACACCTTTTAAAGGCAGCAAGGATTTATATTACTTTTGGATTGTATCACATTGAAATTTCTTCACTCCAAATTTCTTAAGAGCAGAGATTATCTCTTAAATTCTTCATCCAAAATTCAGTTGTATTCTCACAGAAAGTATTTGTAAGTAATCGGACAACCAATGATCATCTTTTAGTGCTGAATGTTTACATGGGGCTATGCTAAACACTTGATATTGTCAACAAATATTCATCTTAAATATAACAAAAATCAGTAAATTCATCAATTCATACTCTTTAAGAAAGATGAGTAAGAAATTTCTATATTCCCCTTCTAAAAAGTAAGATTAATAATTTCATAGACTTCTACTTTAATCAAAACATGGAATTTCAAAATTTTTATTTCAAATAACTTGTAACCATTACTAAATATGTAATACCAATAGAGATTTTTTTTATACCAAATTGCCCCTGGGTTTAAAAACTAATTTTGAAAAAATAATTATACTTGTAGAGGGTATTTAAATTACAATTTAGAGTTGAAGGCTTTTTCTACAAATAATACCATTGAGTTTTACTTAAATTATTATTTTTGAATTCCCAAACCATATTCTAGAACTTTGCCTTCAAAACTACTAGAGGTTAAAAGATTTTTTAAAACACCGTTGTGAGGTCACAAAGGCTGCCAAGAGGCCAGTAAGAGAAAGCAGACCTCACTGCCTGAATGTCAATTATCCGGCCCCTAGGCACTAGCTCACAGAGTGTCACAGCTTAAAATCATTATAAAGATAGCATTAAGACAATTAAACAAATTACTTGGAATCAAAAGTACTTAAAATCTATTCCCAACCTGGAAAAAAAAAAAAAAGGTACCAGAGGATAACCTCAGAAATTGAGGGAAATTACAGAAAAGTGTTACAACATGAGTAAGCATTCATTTGTTTGCCTGTTGCAATTTAAAATTTTCCATGCATTCTAGAATCAAATCTTAGGGTAGCTCAACAATGCATACTAACTAAATCCGCTCTTAAAGTATTTCAATAATATATGACACTCAAAATAGCACGTGTACACAGGTAGGTAGTAAAACTCCGTTGTTCCAACTTTTTGACTATTAATTATCCTTAATGAAACAATTAATCATTGTTATATGTATTTACATTGTACTATTTTTTAAATGATGAAATGTTAAAGATCCTATTCTCTAGCATAAAATTATAAGTGAATACTATAACAAATTATTAAATTCTGAAATCCAGAAAATTCTAAAGATGAGTCTGAGGTAAAACTATTGATTTTTTTTTTCCAGAACAAAAATCCATGGAATTCGGTGAGGGGGAGGAGAGGGGGAGAGGAATCAAATTTCCTTCCCTCTTAGTAAAGGTTTTAAAAATAACATATGACTATTTCATAAATCAAGAAACATGACATTGACAAAATATTAACAATCCTGAAGGGGCAAAATCTTTACATATAAAATTACAAAGTAAATGTAAGGCCTTAAAATAGCAGAAGGGATTAACATTTCCAAGTTCCAAATATGTCCATATTTTACTATACCAAGACTAACAGCTTACTTTACAAAGGATGTACATATTAGCTCATTTAATCTTCACAATAAGCACATGGTACTTCACAAGAGGCAGAATGCAGAGCTGTAGGTAGCCAGGTCTTAGAGTCAGACAGTTCCTGGGAATTCCATCTCTATATTTACTGGCTCTGTGACTCACCTTGGGCAAGGTGCTCAACTTCCCTAAGTCTTGGTTTCATCATTTATAAAATGGGGATAAGAATGTCTAGTTCACATTTACTATAAGAATTAAACAAAATAATGCACATGCAGCATTTAACATAATACCTCTCACCCCACCATTAAAAAAAAATCATCATTTACAGATGAATTTCTGAAACTCATAGTAAACAGGAGTCTACTTGAGAACTCAGATCATTCAGCTGCTCATCTAAGGCTATTTCCACTGCTCCACCGTTGCTCTTCAAGAGTGTACCATAAGACACCTTCCGGCCCTGACATGGGAAATCTCAAACCCTAAGTCATGTTAACCTTCTTTGCATCGTAGCAGTTTTAGAGAAAAAGTTTCAAGAGTAAGGTCAGAACCCAGTGCAAGACTTTCAATAGTGTTGGAGCAATTATGAGTCATTGTGTTAACAGACAGTAATTTTTGCAGCAAGACAATCAAATCCACAGATAACACAGAAGTTTTGTTGTAACAATTTTTTTTTTAATTTACTCTCACCTACTCAAGAGAAGTTGAATTAAATGATGAAACATTATTCTTTTTTTTTTCTCCTCAACTCTCCATCCTCTAAAGTATAATGAGACAAGCACAACAACTGAGAAGAAATCAAAGCTAAGGATGCCATCAGTCTAAAACATGCACTGATGACTTAGAGTTGACAGTGCCTATTGGAGCAGTAATTCCGTAATCATCACACAGCAAATAGCATAACCAAGTAAAGATGTTCTTTATCACAGGCGGTAAAACTGCATTCTTTTTTCTTTCTTTTTGTGGCTGAAACATTTCAGAAAACCTTGACTGTAAATACAGAGAAGGGGAAGTAAATCCACTGAGAGCTCCATCAGTAAGACACTCCACAGACACAGTGATTAAGAACTCGTGTGTGACTCTGATGGCCCCTGAGAGCCAAAAACCGATGCGTCAACACTGCGTTCCAAGTTTAGTGGAAGAAAATCACAAAACAAGCCCAAATACGGCACTAAGTTCACGCTGAAGGAACCCATGTAACATGAAATTTTATCCAAAGGTTTAAAAGCAAAATTTAGTTCAGACTGTCAGAATTTATAGAAACAGAATTTGAAATGGCAGTTTAGGACAAGATAAATTTCTTTTCCTTAAAATCTAAATTTCTCTACAACTTCTTCCATAAGTAATGTAACTTTTCAAACATATAGACTACACTTATTTTCAACTCTGTTATCCACAAGTCTTGCTAAATATCACCTTGAAACTACGAATAATTTATTCAATCTCAAAGATATTTGTTATGCTTTACACAAATATTGACCAGGCCTCAATCAAAGGGGAAAGTGATACCATTGTTCTTTATAATCATTCATCTTCACCCCTCTAGAAAAAAAAAAAAAATGGGCAGGCCAAGCACATATAAAACATGAACCTATTTATAAAAACTAAATTTTTAAAAGAAATGTTTATATGATGTCAAAGAAAATAACAAGTTAATATGTTACTAATTAGGGAAAGTGTACATACTTAAAATAACAGCCACATTTTATTTTATTGAATATTTATGAGGAACAGTATTTCAAAATCAAGCAGGTGTTTTGAACCCATATAATATAGATGGAATAGATCTCTAATTTCAGTCAAATCTAAAAGAAGAAAAATAAGTACTATCGGGTTTAAGTATAGCCCATCTATAAAGCTGAATATTAAAGATATATGCTATCTGAACAGTATAAATTTAGACAAAAGTAGCTCAGATTAAAGTGCTGGCCATATATACTTAAAAGTCTACATTTGATCATTTAATGGCCTCAAAGGGAAGGGGACTTCAGCATGTGATCTGGAAGAAATTTTAGCATCACAGGAAAAGTTTGACTTTCTTCTGCTTAGTAATATAAAGGAAAGGTTTGAAGGAAAAAGTGTAAAATTGTTTTCATACAATATATGAATAGACTTTAAAAGAAAAACTTATGGAGGTTTTATCTTTTACATGATGAAAAGAGTAAAATGAAATTCACAGGTTATCTAGCAAGCAGCAATACAAATTATCATTCCTCCTTTATACACATATAGGTGTAAGATAGTAAGAAGTCAGACAAATTAGTTTTTTATTAAAAAAATAAGTTTTAGAGAAATTTAAGATACAATCTTTGATTTTTAGCCCTGTCCTCAGATTGCTCTAACATTTTTTTAAATAATGACTCCATGAAGATCCGTACTACTATGTAAATAAGCAGTGCTAACATGAAACTGGGAGTTAAGGAAGAAATTAAAGTACAACATTCAATACATCACGTCTAGTCAACCAACTTGGAAATACCTGAGATGCAATATTTGTCTAAATAAATTAAAGTGACTAATTGAACATAAACACTCATTTAGTATTTTTGATTAATAAGTCACATGTATTTGCATAAATTCAAATATTTATTTTCATGTTTCAAGAATATTTTCACCCTGCTTTTTTTCATGGCATTAAGCATTGGCGTTTGTTTTCTCTTTGCCTAAAATGTCCTTTCTTTCAGATACAACTGTTAAAGTCATGCTTAACTTTCAACTCTAGAAACAAAGGGTACTTCTTGTCCCCTCCCAAGGAAATGTAATCCCATTAGTCTCCCCATGCCCAAAGCCAATGACAGTGGGGAACCTTCTTTTCTACTAAATAAAGAAGTAACTCATCTTAATATGCAACTAAAACTAATCTTCAAAATTCCAATAGTTATACTTAAACCATAAACATTGAGCAATATGTCAATCGCTTTTTGAAGGTTTTGAAAAATTTTGTATTCCCAAGGGTTCACAAATGAGTACTTTCCATTTACTCAAGGAAAAAAAAAATTCATATATCCCCGTGACACCCTAAAAAGTTATCTTTACATTTAAAAAAAAAATTAAGTAACAAAACACAGACAACCAAAGCTAGAGAGGCAGACGGGAAGATTAAACTAAGGCCATTCCAGGTGACAACTGATATGGCATTGAACCAAGGCTCTAACACAGAGGAATAAAGAGAAGAGGAAGACTCAGAATTAAGACACTAGAGGCAGCAAGAATTAGAGGGCTGTTCCTAGATTTCTAGTTTCAGCGTTTGTGTATCTGGTGATGTTACTTACAGGGATGGCACTTATACAAATACATAACATAAAAGAACTACACTTGATGGGATTGGTCATGAGTTCAAAATTGGACATACTGAGTTTGAGGTATTTATGGCACAGACAAAAGGATACAAGCCTTTGAATGAGGATCAAGACTTGAAGAGACCTGTTATATATTTGGAGGCATGCTTATGAATGTGCTGTCTATCCAGAGAAAAAGTGAATCATACTCGAGTGAGAGAAAAAGTGGTATCTCAGAACCTAGAAAGCACAGATATGTAAGAGCCTGTACAAGAGCCTAGAAAGGGAAAGTCACACAAATAAGATGAAGAGTAGTAAGATAATCTAAGTGGAAAATGTCATTCATTTAACTACTATTCATTGTGTGCTCAATATGCAGACCACAGGATACAAGAGAGATGCCAGGACCTGAAACAAGTGTCTGGGATTTGGCAAATCAGTGGTCATTAGTGACACGATGAAAGCAATTCTAGCTATAGACAATGAAACAAATAACAAATGGGTGGTCAGGAACACAGAAAACTTCTTTTCAAAGGGTGATCCAGAAGAGCAGTTAGAGAGTGACATTGAGTCAGGAAAGGGTTTTGCTAAGGGGAAAAAGTTTGTGAGGATGACATCAGCAGAGAAGAAAAAGAGAGGGAGAGGGAGAGGAGATAGAGAGAAAATGATTGAATAAGAATACTCTGTCAGAGGGAAGAGAATCCTTATAGTTAGAAGGAAAGGCAGTATGAGTATGTAGGAAAAAAGGTGGATGCTGGTACAAGGAACAAAGCTGGTCCTCTCTCATGACCTGTGTTGTCTCGATTAGAAAAGAAATGGTCAGTCTCTGAAAAGCTACAGTGATGTACTGACGTAAAGAGCTCAAGAGGAGGGAGGGATGATGACATAATCCCTGTTACGAATGGGAGAAGGAGCAGACTGGGGACAAACAGAAGCTTTGTAAATGAAGAACTGGAAAAGACGGAGCTGCCATGACAGAGATGTTGGACTTCATCTTGAAGGCAACGGGAACTGTTGAAAGATTTTAAGTAGGAAACAGTATGAACAGATTTGCGTTTTGAACTATGTACTATATTCTTATGTTAAATTTAACAAAAAAAAATTTAATTAAATCTAATTTATTTTCTGAATTAATCTAGACTATATCCATAAACCTGAAAATTCTTAAAATTCTATAAATTATTATATTGAAGTATATCATTTGAAAAATATAAAACAAACCTCCATATGCCACTAAGCTATTAGAAATACTCGTATGTGTAATATAAACTATATCTTTAAACAAAAAACTGAAAGTTAAAGATTTCCTGAATATTGGCATTATTTATAATTTTAGATATAACTTAAACTTGATTAAAAGGCAATCAAGAAAGTTTTTTGTTGACTTTTAACATCTAGTCCTAGTATTTCCAAAACATAAAAAGTACATTGAGCTTATACACCTTTGCAATGAACTAATATAAGTAAATCTGTAATCCACAGTCAAGAAATGCTAAGACATTAACAACAAACACAATTTAAGTGTTTTAGTAAGTCTCTGATCTTATCAAATCATCCATTAATAAAAGAAATACAAAACAAAACTACATGGCTCAGCAACAAACATTTCCTTCCTGTGACATTCAGGTCACCCTAATACACAAAATGATTTCCAAATCCTCTCTACTGCTGCTTCTCCCCCCAAAATTTTATAAACATACCTTGTTTTTATTTTTCAATAACTGAATCTTATTTTAATCCTGATTTTTATCCTGACATCCTCCCTACTGCCACCATTACTTCTCACCTACCATGAGGAGATGCAAAATGGGAGAGTGGTTGAGGTCCATTGTGGGGGTGTGGGGGTGTGCCCCAGACAGAGGGTCTTCTAGAGACTGGATTGCAGTAATTACAATGATGGGCATTCGAGCCACAGACCACTATTTCTTTATAGCATTGCTGATACAACACATATTCCTTGAGTTTTGCCCAGTCAAAACGTTAGTACCTGAGAATGCAACCTGACCTACCGTTGCTTTTACTTTTCTTATTTACAAATACCAATGGGATATCACTAAAATCTACAAATATTTAAGAACCAATTTAAATATACAACTCTTCATGTATATTTGAATCTTTCTTCCATTATGTTTAACCCTTATTACCATATACTACCACCCATGTACTGAATCTCATTCTGTCTGACAGCCACACATTATTGTGTAGTCATTTAAAAACTATAATTTTCAATAGGCAAGTATAAAATATCTGCCAACGTTAGAAGATGTTGTATGATTATTTAGATATGGCTTCAGGAATGCACTACAGAGCAGCTCTGAAATGTGTAGATGAATCAAAAAGATATCTGCCTCTTTCATTTGTATAATTAACACTATTTCTGAAATAAGTTTGAGTCTGGTTCTCATCACAAATGATTCAAGTAAATAAAACACAGCCACATTGTCGCCTAGAACTTGAGAAAAATCATATCATAAAATGTTTATCCACAAGAAAAGTCCATTTTAAAATATATTATGTCAAAATGAAACAGTAAAGGAAAATACACAACCCAAATTAGAAACCAAATAGCTATTGCAAAATAAATACAGAGTGCTACTGATTTCTTCACTTTCCATTTGAATACCCTGAAGATCTTGGAGAGATTTTTAGTGGGAAAGAAAATCCTAGTACTGCTATTCACCACTTCATGTCGCTCCACGGTCCCACTTTATTTCCTGTGGTTACCACCACCAACCAATATCCCCCAGAGCCACATACAACCTGATGAGCTATCTAGAAGTTACATTTCTATTACATACAAAACTCTCTAAAGTCTTTCATTTAAAACAAATTTCTTCCAAAATTTATAATGAAATTTGGATTATCCCAAGTCATGTTGTCTTTTTTTTTTAAACCTTTTTTGTCGAGATTGAGTGTTGGTAAATGGGTACTATATGGCACATAGAAAGTACTAACATAAAGTTAGCTACACCTATTTGTACTAAAACATATTATTTCCTCACAATTAACTTTCATGAAGAAGTAAATACAAGGTATTCAATCACCTGGATGAAATTCAGCCTTTGTATAACCCTATTTACTCAAACAACAAACAGGGAATACGTGATATGAGACAACCTCTGATTATTCCCAGTCTATTAGTAAATGCATAACTGAAATTGTAAACAGCATAAGTCTGTTCTGACCTATATTATTATATGTCACTTTTGCATTTCTCTTTTGGAAAACAGATTAGCAACAAGCACATTTTACAATCAGCATGTGTTTAGATGGTAACTTTTTTGCTCAGTGCTCTAATAAAGAATGTTAGGGATGCCAAAAGCATAATTTCTGAGTCTACACTCAAAAAGTTTGCAACCTACTTTGGTAATGTGTGTCTTGTGAGTTCCTGGACCATGTCTTTGCTTTGATAGTAAGAAAAGAGTAGGATAAAAAATTGGACGTAGACCCTCCCAGATAGTTAGAATTCAGATAACTGGTGCAGTATGGAGAGTGTTCCAGGAACTCGCAGGCATGGGTGGGACACAGCAAAGAAAGAGTTCAAACTTGGTCGAAGTGAAACATGAACATCAAACAGGGTCAGAAAATACTCTGGGATGAATATCTAGTAATCTAGGTAATATCTAGTATAGGTAATATCTAGTTCTAATCATCCCTCAAAGATAGACAAAGGAATTTAGAAATGCACTACTCATTGTTCTAAACACTTTACACGTATTATCACATTTAAATTTACAATAGCCCTGAGAGGTAGGTGATACTGTTATCCCAATTTTACAGATGAGGAAACTGAGGCAGAGAGGAATTAAAATAAAAATTTACCTTAGATCATCCAGCCAATAAGTAGCAGAATCGAAATTTGAATTCAGTTTAGCCAGTGTCTTTTTCCTTAATCACACACTATAACTCTCAACAGTGAAAAATATATACGCCTACATGAAGGAATAAAAAATGGAATGAGGTGAAATAAAATGGAATGAGAATCTGTGAAAGAGACAGACACACAGACATGAAAGTGAACTTTTAGGTGGACTTACTCCAAGAACTTCTTGTAAAATGGATTAGCAGCAGAAATGCCTAGAATCAAGATGACCCAGGTCTACCAAACTCCAAGCTGGTGTGCCTATTATAAAACAGAACTAATACTGTAATCTCAATGCTTATTCATAGGAGGAAGAGAAAACTTGTACAAAAAGTAAAAAAATTAAAAATGAGTATAAATAGCACACACATCTTTAAAAAAAAAAAAGAAATATGCCTTGCTACAGAGATCAAGGACAGCAAAAAGTTTACTAAGATAGAAACAACTGAATTCACAAATTGAATCCTTATGCCTCAGTTGTTTTTTTGTGTGTGTTTTTTTATTATTACCTTGATGGATACTTACACAAACCTATTGTGTGAAACCTGCTATTCAAACCTAAGAATTAAAAAATAAATGAATAAGAATTGGCCCCTGTCTTTAAGAGCTGCCCTTTGTGAGAGCATGTATATCTCATTCTGTAACATCTGATGTCTATTTTAGAAACAATTTTTTAGAAACAGTATTTGCTCAGCAGCTTAATGACAGTTCTGGATCTCCAAATGCTCCTAAATTTTTGCTCTTCAAGCCTGTAGCATATATCACCTAATTTTCAGACCTTACTTTAGTTCCTCCCTACCCAAAGGAGATCAAATTTTCCCTTTAATGAAAAACTCTGTATATAAAATAAAGTAACGGCCTTGTTAATTCTTTCAACCCTCAATTTCTCCCTTCATAAGCAGTACTTCACCCAGTTTAGGAAGTGTTAGGGAACCACTGGTGAAGGGAGAATTGGGGCACAAAAATGTGCTTCTTTTATTCCAATTAGGGAGTTTCACCAAGGAGGTGGAATTTCAGATCAAAAAAACAAGTTCTAATTAGTTACAGAAGAAGATCCCCAACACCACGCTGATCACAATGCAAATCATTAACTGAACTCCTGGAGATCCAGGAAGAAGAAGAGCTTTCAATGGATGAAGTGGAAATGATTTACTTTTGAAATCCTAACCACGCTACCCTATCGTCATTTATATGCAATTAAGTAATTTGCTCACATTCTAGGCCAAAATAACTAAAAAATGTTTCATTTGTTATTTTCACAGATTTCTCAATTATCATCACTGCATATTAACTCTTAAAAAAAAAAAAAAAACAGCTTTGTCCCTAAACTGGTTGTTTTAAGGTTCATCATCTTTATGCCACCTGGTTTGGGATTTAGCTGCAAAACTGCCACACTACACTGATCAAAGTGTTCACCAAATCAAGAATGCAGGAGTTGACCATATGAGGATTCCAGTACTTTCTATCTTTGAATGTTCAAAAATAAATGTGCACAAGGTCTTCTGAAATTATGTCTTACCTAGTAAATTAATGTGGGAGAAGAAATGCTATTTTAACCTATATACACTACAGTACATAAAACTGGTTTATTGACACTTCAGCATTAAAGCACCACTCATGAAAAGGGTATTATTCATGTGTGTGCTATAGTCTTCAGTTTAAATCACAAAAAATTAACTAGAATAATTGAAAAGATGAAAAGCTGGGCTGTTTTTTTTTTTTAAATTATTAACTAGAACATACATTTCTTTCAACTTCACTTTACAACTTAGAATGAATACCATCCATTGTAACAAAGTGTAACATCTTGAACTTTAATTCTTTCACCTCCCAATTTAACTTGCTCTAGACAGTCTGATGGGACCACAATTCAAATTCTTCAAAAAGGCAAGGAACTAAATCACTTCCAGATTTGCCGCTTGGTCTAAAATTCTTGCATTAATAAAATAATATGACATGGCAATAGTAAACCATATTGACATGCTTATCTATTAACATAGCTGCAAAAAGAAAGGTAACCATCACTAAAAGAAAAAGAAAACAGGAATAGAACAATAACATGAACAAAAATTATTCTAGGCTTAATCTCACCTGTGAATAATTAGAAGAATTTAAGTTGATTTGGAAAGGGTGGAAAAAGACTGAACAGATAGGATTACAGTGTCTTTGATGTATTAAAAAGTGAAGAAAATGAGGAAGAAGTTAGAAAACTTAAACACACACAGGTCGTGCATGTGGGAGCTGGAACTCCCAAACACATACACCCTCCACCATTAACAGTTAATCTCCCTGACCCATTTTTCATGGTTGGGGTTAGTAACAAAAGTTGTCTTCAGTTCTTTGATTAGAACAAAATAAACATCAAACAACAATGTTCACTCTTAAGGATCATGACTAACGATAACTCTTTCAATTTTTTGGTCTATTGTAACTCATCATTCACAGTTAAGAGGAACCAATTCTTGTGTGTCATTAAAGATTTTGTCAAAATCTCTCTCTCCATATTTTTAAACAAACACCTAATCCAAAATTCTGTAATAGCAAATAATCATGATGTGAATTCTATCAGAATGATATTTTATTTTCTCTAATGACTGCTAAGTTTTATAGCTGGAGTTCCCCAAACTTTTTTTTTAGAACGTATTTGCTATATTTTGTTATTTTTTAAAAAAGGAATACATTCTTATTGAAGAAATTATTATTGAAGAAAATTTAAAAGTTACATATATGTACAAAACAATTCCACTGTTCAGAAATAATTTTAAGTTATTTGGTGTATTTACTGCCATTTCATTTTTTTTTTAATATATTTAACATTGTTTTGTAAACTAGTATTTAAAGAATTTTTTTTCTGGGAGATGATATTATATTAATATATATACCACTAAAAACAGTGTTCTTTGGTATAAAATGGTATAAAACAATTTAAACAAAGTTAGCAAATGTCTTTATTAGAGGATTTTTCAAAGCCTATAATGTGCTAACGTTTATTTATGACCTTTTAAATCATAGTAAATGTCTTAAGAAGCAAGTCATCACAAACTTTGGTAGTAAGCAGCTTCCCAAATTTATTTCCCGCTTAATATATTTTCCTCATTCATCTGTGAGCATCCAGCTTGGGAAACACTGAAACTACATTATATGGGAAGGACATTTCTATATCATGAAATATTTTCAAAACCATGATTTTATGACTACAAATTATTACTACAGTTAAGTATCAAAGTTTACTAAATTTTTCCAATTTCTGTTATCTTTATATATCGTATTACATATGCATTATTCCTTTAAACAAAGTGCAAACTTTTTTAAGAAAACGTTACCAAACCAGCTAAATGACTGTACATTTCAAACAGCACCTTTTCATTGAACTTGTCAAAAGTGTGTCACTTGATTAGTATTTGTTAATTTGACTGGCACAAAGTGAGAACTCATTTATATTTTCATTTACATCTATGTGCACAACAATAAGGCTGGATTTTTTTCATATTTTAATTTGTCTTTCTTAGATTGAATTTCAGTTCTCTCCCCATATTTGTTACCTTCTGTTTTCATTTCTAATTCTTCTCTGAAGACTAAGAAAGATTCTCAAGTTTCTTCTTCACATCATCGATTTAGTTTTTCAAAACATTAATTCTTCTTCCTTGCCTCATCTGCAAACTTACATCCCACTCTCACACTTTTAGCGTTCCTTGCAATCTTTCCTTATCTTTATTAAAACATGAGTTTGTTCTCTTTAGTTTTCTGCTGCAATTATAAATACCATATACTCTATCTTCTGTTAAGCTAAACTGTTTTCTAAATGTTCTTCTAAGTATATACAAAACTGTGCTTTTCTGTTGCACCTTCAGGATGGGAGGCCTTTATCCTGAAGTATAGTATATATTGGTAGGTTCCACATTGTTGAGCTGTTCTATTTCCTCTTCCTGAGATGGTGATGGTGTCAACCATCAAACAGAGGACTTGGCTTGGATCACTATACACTTGGATGATTCTAGAAATCCCTTTTCAGTGCTGTAACAGGAATGTAGATAAACATGTAGAGTAACAAGCCCAATTCTCAGTGACTGTCAGGTATTAATTTAAAGCTGGTCTTCTGGACTGCAGAGTGACCCTTTCCTTACATATTGCTGGCCTGAAAAGGATCACCTAAAGACAAAGTGCCTACCCTTCAGTTCTCCATTCCCACCCTCAGCCTGTGACCTCAGGTGACCTGATCCTTTCAGGATACAGCAGTCAGCAGCTCCAAATCTCCCAGTGCTTCATGTTCTTGCTGCTATATATGTTCTTACAGCTGTTGCGTGGATGTAGAAAGGCGAAAAATAATGCAGGTATAATAAGTGTGCTAATACAACAAGCATCCTGAGAAAAATAGCACCCCTGCAGGAGATGGAGGGCTGCTCCATTTTCTCACTGCTTAAAAATTGTGACTTTAGAATTGCTGGGTTATCTGTTTCCTGAGACAATCCTGTATTTTTCCCAGTCTAGTTCCTTCTAGGTAGAGGAAATGCAGCAAAATTTCTAGCGATTGCATGTCAGTCTCTCCCCCACCCACCCATTACTGTGTGCTTGCTTGTTTCTAAGTCTTCATTAGTCTTTCAGCAGAAAATTGGAAGAGGCTGTGTCAGCAACTGCAACCAAATGTTATTTTTAATGGGAAGCCTCTCTAAATGTTAAATGTAAGTTAAAATCTGATTATTTCCCTTGTCAAGCACAAGAAGAATTAATTTGACCCATTCATATAACTTCGTTTACTTTAAATCGATTTATTAATGCTGCAAAGAACAACACACAGGCGACTAGAAGGCACTGTTTATCCAGAAGTCACAAATATCACCAGTGGCGGCGATGCAAACTTCTTTGTTTACCGGTAACTGGCACCAGAAAGATGAAAAGGGAGAAGAAAAAAAAAAAAAAAAAACAGTCTTTCCCATTAGTTGAAGTTGAAGGTGGTTAACAAAAAATAAGTATTATCATCTGCCTTCGGGGTTGGGTTGTTCATATAGTTTTTGTTAAGTACATGGCTGTGTTGTCGCTTTTCTCTCCCATTCTTGACCACACAGGCGGACAGGCTCGCTTGCTTATCACGGAGCATGATGGTGGTGGTAAGTGTGAGGTACTCAGCCCCATCCACTTCTCATGACCATTCTGACACTTAAATAACAGCAAGTAGGATTTCTGTTTATAGCTCACTTGTATATCCCATACCTCTAGCTGACTCAAAAGTAAGGGGAAGTAAGAGGAATCACAGAAAAAGGTATTAGAAAAGAAATTAGGAGAGCTTCTCTGAAGAGCTGTGCTAGACACATTTTAACAGTGATGATAAACTTCTGAAAAGGTTCATCTGAACACCACTGCAACTTAACAGCAATTGCTGTAAAGTCAAAGAAGCCTGAGTTTAAATCCTGGCTATACTATTTAATAGTTGTGTGACCTTGAGCAAGGTAATTATCCTTTCTATGGCTCTGATTTCTCTTGTGTAAAATGAAGATATTAATAATGCTTACTTCATCAGATGGTTAGCAGACTTAAAAATAAGAGATAAGGCAAACAACATAATAACTGTTAGATAAGTATTCTATAAATGTTTGGTGTTATCATCATCATCCCCTGTGGATTTTAAAATAAAATGCTCAATCTTTACAGGAAGTGAAATTCCACTTAAAGAAGATGAAAGGATTTATTTCGCTTAGCATAACAATCTCAAGATCTATCCATGTTGTCGCAAATGGCATTATTTCATCTTTTCTTATGGCAGAGTAGTATTCCATTGTGTATATATACCACAACTTCTTTATCCAATCATTTATCGAAGGACATTTTGGTTGTTTCCATGTCTTGACCACCATAAATAAAGCTGCAATGAACATCGGAGCACACATATCTTTACAGATAAATATTTTCAGATTTTCTGGGTAAATACCCAGGAGAGAGATTGCTGGGTCATACGGTAATTATGTTCTTAATTTTTTGAGGAACCTCCACACTGTATTCCATAACAGCTGCACCAATCTGCATTCTCACCAACAGTGTATGAGGGTTCCTTTTTCTCCACAGCCTCTCCAACACTTGTTATTATTTATAAGTAAGACATAAAAAGCTGAGAAGCATATGATTTCACTGATATGTGGTATATAAAACTGAAAACAAAGGAACAAGACAAACAAATGAAGAAACAAAAACTCATAAACACAGACAATAGTTTAGTAGTTACCAATGAATAAGGGGAGAAGGGTGGTAGATGAGGGTAAAGGGGATCAAATATATGGCAATGGAAGGAGAACTGACTCTGGGTGGTGAACACACAATATGATATATAGATGATGTATCACAGAATTGTACACCTGAAACCTATGTAACTTATGTAACTGTACTAACAATTGTCACCCCAATAAACTTTAATTAAAAAAAAAATCTCTTAGGTAATCAGCCAGAATGGTTTGCTTGCAACAGTAATTTGTTTAAAAATGTATTTTCACTCCTAGATTATTATAGCTTGCACCAGTCAATATATATTAAGCTTATTTTGAGATAAGCAAATGTGAATATCTTATTGATCCTATTAAAAAGTGTGAGTCAGGAAAAACTGGATAGCCCACATGAAGGGGGACAAAACCCGATGCTTTAGAAAACAGACCCTAAGTTTAAAATCTTAGCCTAGAGCAACTGTTCTCAAGAGAATCAGCTATGGCTGGCCTTTCTAAAAATAAGAAATCTCATTTTTGGCTTGCAAAATGACCAGGCAATATTATTTGCCTTTCATGGGCTGAAAAGAGGATTGCTATGTTTGCTGCCATACAAAAGATAATCCAGAAGAATATTCCTGGGTCCCTCAAGATTGAATGAATGGGTAGAGACTCTTGAGTAAAAAATATCGTTTATAATTATCTGAGTCTAGAACCTTATTCTACTTTACAGAAACACACAGGATTTATGAAAGATTCTTAATACACACTAAATTTTTCAAGAACACAATTATGTTAAATCAAGGAATTTGTTTTGTTCAGAGCCTTGTCAAAATGATTCCCCCTATCAAAAACTTGCACCCACAATCTCAACACCACTTGTTGTTTTTGAGTCATTGATATAACAAAAATGTTTTAGCCTGTATTTGTAGCTGTGGTCTTTGTAGTGATGCAACACATATATACAAGAATCTAAATACTTCATTATTCCTGGTCTGGTCATGCCCAAGCATTTTCATATGGAAATTCATCTCGTTTTTGAAAATGTATTTAAAATTTTATATAAAAAATAAATTATTTTCATATAATTTATATCACAAGAGGATTACAGTGGAGTATCATGTCAACTTTTTATGATTTCAGGATATGAAGGGATTGTTATAAAATAGAGGAAACAGCATAGGGTTTGAAGGAACAGAGAGCAAGCAAGAACAGATTGCCTCATAGTAGTCCTCAAACATATGAGAGTCCAGAGAAAACGCAAATAACTCAGTCACTTTTCCTTCAATTACAAATTAAACAGGAAAGAGTAAGTTTAAGTTGGAGTAAGGAGAATTTAGGTTAGGTGTTTTAAAAACACCATTCTGAAGAAAAGGACTATAAATCACTAGAATGAGAAATTTCTTATCAGCATATTTAAGCCATTTAAGAATGTGATAAGCTAAGCTTCTTTAAAAATTAAATTGGACTATAAACTGGGGCAATTCTATAATTATTCATTTAATGTTTGTTTTAAAATTTCAAAATGTTTCAAAATGAATTCATACAAAATTCAGTCTTCTGGAAGTATAGCTTTAGCGTCTCCAAAATGATTTGGAGAAACTGGGGGTGGATTGTGATGTATGTTCAGAATTTTTGAAGCTTGATGGTGGCATGTGCTGCTAATCTAACCACGTCCTCCTCCCATCTTCTCGGGGAAAAAGAAAAAAAGAAAAGAGAAACAAAGGAAGAAAAACTAAAACTGGCCCTGAAAATAACAAAGCTTATTTTGGATAACTTTTAATTTAAGTACCTTAAAAGTTACTTTAAGAAATATGAATTCAGTATCACACATTCATTGCATTTAGTACAATACATAAAAGATGTATCAGCCTCCACATGTATTTTCATCACAGAAACATAATAAAAACCTCTTGCATTTTTCATCAAATTTTTTAATGCAGGATAAAAAGTAGTTCAAACTTTGATATGCACTACGAAGTGAAATTCAGAAATGGGTGAAGGTGGGCAAAAGGTACAAACTTCCAGTTACAAAATATGTAAGTCCTGGAGACATAACGTACAGCACGGTGACTATAGTTAATAACACTGCATTGTATACTTGAAAGTTGTGAAGAGAATAAATCTTAAAAGCTCTCATCACCAGAAAAAATAATTATAGCTATCTATGGTGACAGATATTATCTAGACTTAGTGTGATCATTTTGCAATGCATATAAATATCAAATGATTATGTTGTACACATGAAACTAATATGTTTATGTCAATTATATCTCATTTTTAAAAAAACATTCAAGTTCAGTTAAATAGTTTGTGTTCTTAGCTTTACAAATATATTAATGAATGAATGAATATATTAATTTGATCAAAAAAAATCTTTAGAGGTAACATCTCACATATGACAACTGCATAGGTCATACTTCAAATTGGCATGAGTCTTTCCCAAGGGAACTTTTTATGTTTATTCCATGAACTAACTCCATGTCATGAAAAATTTAGTAAACTAAACAAACTGCTCATTTTAACTAATAAGGATTTGTTCATTTTTAATAAATCAAGGATATACTACTTCACATTGGTACGTTCGACAAGGATAATAGGACCAGTGGTACCAATCTGTGTTTGCAGGTCCCTAGGTTTCTGAAAACTCCTGACTGAGGACATGAGTCCACAATATATTAGGTTCTAGAAACATAATATGGTTATTAAGAGTAAACCAATTTTTCACAAACGGACTTTCAATTTTAAACCACCCAATATTTCTTTGTCTAAATCCCAGAGTTTTTCCTGTAGCTGAAATTCCACACATGGTCTCCATATCCCTAAAGAAATGCCCTTTCCAGATGAGTTCCTAAGAACAGAACTATGTTTCTTCGAAGTCAGCAAGCTATTTATAAAAACTACAGTAGCCCCCAAGGGAAGATCAATTGGCAAGTATAAAATTTCTTTATATACACTGCAGTAGTTGCTCTGCCTTTTACTTTTTTAAGGGGGAAAAATAAGACAATGATGATCAAAAAATAAGGTACACAGAATGTGATCATTTTAATGTAGGTGCTTGATATTACAATTAGAAAATACTACTGATTAATCTTCATGACCCTGTAAAATATTTGAATCCCCTAATGAACTGGCAAGTACATAAATGTAATAAAACCAATAATGTAGGTTCATTACCATGACTGCCATTTGTAATTAGAAAAAGCAACATGTTCAATACTAAAACACTTTATTTTTAGTAATATTAAAATATAACTAAAAATAAATAAATAAAAAATAAAATAAAATATAACCATTTTTCATAGGTTCTTTAATATATAAATGGTTTATATTGAATATATGCTAAAATTTCTATCACTGCTTGAAATCAGACATATAGTAATGTTCATATACATGTGTGTATATACATATTTTTTCCTCTATATACAGCTTAACTGAATACATTTTCTTCCAAATATTCTCTTAAGCCCACAGATGATATTCAAAATGTTACCCAGCTGATGTGGCCTATATGTAGCCAATGAGAATGGAGACTAGCCATAAAGAACCAATACAACCATGCCGGTGGCTAAGTACTGTACCTCCCCTACACCTCATCCCCCTGCAATAACCATAGTCATTTTGTATTTGTGAGGAATACTAATTGCACTGAATACAAACAGGTAAGAGGGGGAAATGTGTTCACCTTTAGCATGAGGTACTGGAAACAATTTCTACTTTCTCCATGTCTGTTCCCATCCTGCATGGCCACTTTTCCTTAGGGGCTTCTATTCACACAATAAGTATTTATTGATAATCAACTATGGGCCAGACACTGTGCCACGTGTGTCTGGGAGAAGGAGATATACAAGACAAACAGAGAGGAGATTACGAGACAAACAAGGCCTCATGTTCAGAGAATTCACAAGAAAGTTTATAATCTAGTTGGAGAAAATAATGTTTGTGTATATGTTTGTATTTCCTTATTTTATTGTATAATACTTATTATATGCCAAGCACTGATCTAACAGCTTTAAAATTACCTCTATTGACTCATTTATATTAACATAAACATATACATATAAAAATTCAACTAACCATTCAATAATTAACAATAGAAAATAACAACAGAATATTACAAAATATAATTAATAGCTATATAAATTAGAGGTATGTATTCAAAGACTATCAGTTCCTGGATTATGAGAAATTTAATTAATTCAGAACATTGATGGAATAAAAGTGATTTCATATTAAGGACAAAAACATGTTCTAATAGTACTAATACTGAATAACTTCTCCAAAACTAAATTCTATTGCTATTGAATTCTATCCTTTTGTCTAAGATAAATCAGGTCTACATGAATCTACTGCAAAATTTAAATCAGAACTATATTTTTAAACATGTGACTTCAAGAAATTAAGGTCAACCATATTTTTTTATTCTGAAGTCCAGCAAGTTATAAATCTTTCAACATTATCTTCTTTATCTGACATAAATGGAAACCAATGAACTGGTTTGACAAAGAGTCAATCTCAACTTTCCTTATCAAAATTACTTAAATTTGGAAGTCTAGCATATACCTTTGTGAGGATACTAACTTTCGTGGGTTGATTGATTATCTTACATACTCTATTGAGTGTACCAATGGGGCTTGCATGATGCTCACTGATCCAATGAGGAAGGACTCCCCTTCACCATCAGGAAGACAGTTGTAATATTCACTAATTGACACAAAGGTTTGTGAACTTCCATTGGAAATAGAAGCATCTATTTATTTAACAAACATTTAATGAGCATCTTGCACAAGCAGTAAACATTTTAAGAGCACATGCTGGACACATCCAGGCAAGTAAGGCTATTTACTGCCCTTATGGGAAACAGAAGACTGAAGAAATGCAAGTATATTCCAAAAATGAAAAACAAAAGTGCATAGAAAAAGAGATTCAAGATATTAAAGCAATCTGGGATATGTGTTTGGAGTATGTCTCAGAGAAAACGGGGGGTAGGCGGCTAGACCACTGTGATTAATCTGAAGTCCCAGACCCCCCCCAAAAAAAGTTCATGCGCAGAATACAGGATAGAATATTGATGGGTGAAAAGACGTCCTGTCTGTTTTTATGAACCTTTAGCTGAAATTTAGCATTTCCTTTAATTATGAAAGTACAAAACAAATCACAGTACCAATACTTGTGACCTTGTCACCAGTGGAAATCAAACATTTTCGTACCATATTTCAGTTGTTACAGATATCTCAGAATACTGTTGCTTATTAACTACTTTGAAATTAAGGCAGCTGTGCGATCTGGCACTAGGGCTTGTTTAATGCACAATAAAGACTTGTGTGTGTTTTTTTTTCTTTTTGTGTTTTGAAAACTGCATCTCATTAGTTGGTTGCCTTTGCAATATTATGAATTTTTTTCATTTAAAACTTATCTTAAGAAGGGAGTCCATAGGCTTCCCTAGTCTGCCAAAGAGATCCATGGCATCAAAAAAAGAACAACAGCTCTGAAGCATGAGGGAAAGGATTTAAAAAGAAAAAGCATAAAAGCAGGAAGGACAATGTTGTACTCTAATCTCCTATTCTCCCTTTAGTCAAAGTCTGCTGCACACAGAGCCCCGGTGCCCATGGTGCAGTGGGGGACCCACGGAACAGCATCAACAAGAACTAACAGGACGGAAAAGAAGCCAGGGCACTCGGGCTGTAAGTTTTGACTGAAGGTTGGAATAAAAGGAGAGAGAATGCAATATAGCCTATAGCAGGAAACATCTGTTATAAATCCATTGACCACTTGCCTCTCACTTGGATTCTAGCACTGCTTTCTCTCCCTAGCCTTTCCTTATTTCTCAGTTCCACACCCTTCAATCCTCTCTCTAGGACAGCCCACAGAAAACTAAAAAACAAATTAAATAAATAAACTTACACACACACACACAAACCCCTCTTAGTTTATCATGGCCCACCACGCCGAATTACCAACTTCCCTCCGTACCCATACACTCTGTCTTTCCTCCTAACTGACTACACAGACTGTGCACCTATGCTCACCACCTCTCCACGCACAGTCCCTTTTCTGCACAAGCATATCCCCATGTCCTCTGACTAACTCAAGGACAACACTCCAGCAGTCATCATCCCATCAGCCCCTGTATCTCTCAACTGAATCATTCCTATGCTGAATTGACTTTCATTTGTTTAAAAACAAACACTTACCTTGCCTCATTTCCTACTCCCAATACTCAGCTCCTTTTTTCCTCAAGACAACTGTCTACATTTGCTGCCTGAAATTCCTGCCTCCACTCTTGCCCTCTCTTGAAACCAACCCCATCAGGCTTTCCCTCAGCACTCCCACCTGCTTTTGTCAAGGTCACCAGCTGACCCTCCCAATTGCAGAACTTAAAACAGGATTTAACTGAGGTTACCAATTCCATGTCCTTAAAATACTTTCCTTACATGGCTGCCTGGATACACAGGTGTCCTCATTGCCTTCTACCTCATCCCTCTTGTCCTCCTTTGCTGGATCCTCCTCATCTCCCCAACTTCCAAACCTCAGAGTGCTCTATGATCAGTCCTCAAATTTCTTTCTGTCTACACTCACTCTCTAAATGGCCTCATCCAGTCTCATGGTGTAGGCAAAACCTATATGCTAATGAAACTCAAATCTGTATCTCCTGCCAGGCTCCTCCCTGAGCTCCAGCCACACGCATCCCTTTCAGTGAACATCTCGACGTGTCCAGAAACGAACTCCTGATTTGCCCCATAAATGGGAACTTCATCCTTTAATCTGGAAAAATCTTTGCACTTGCTCCTGATGCCTTCCTAGTATCTATCTCCCAAATCCAATTCAAGTCTTTTCAGTTCTTCCCTTAAAATATATTCTGAATTTTACTTTTTCTCATCAACTCCGCCTCTGCCATGCTGGCTCACAGGGGATTGCTGCAGGAGACTCCAGCAGGTCTCTGGATTCCCATCCTTTGTCCTCACATTACTCTCCATGCAGCAGCGAGAATGATCTTTTTAAAGCCAACGACAGCGCAGGTTACTCATTTGATTAAAGCATTCCAATGCCTTTCCATATCACTAAAAATACAAGCTAAAGTCCTCAAGACTGCCTACAAGTCCGAACATGACCTAGTTGTGTGCTGCCTCTCTGAATGCCCTCTTAGTACTCGCCCTTGGATCGTTCCCTCCCGGCAGCTGGCTGGCCTCCTTGCTGGTCTCCAGGCACGTCAGTCACATTACTACCTTGGGTTATCTGCACTAGCTCTTCCCCCTGTCAGGACCACCTTCCCCCAATATAAAATGAATTGTACCTCACTCCTAAGGTATGAAAATTACTACAGTGATTAATTCTTTAAAATAATTACTCCCCCTTTTTATACTGCTCTGAATGAAAAAAAAATATCCCCATTGGGCACACTGGGGGATTTGTTATAGGGAATTGTTCTATATAGTAGTCCAGTGAATTCTAATTTCCCTCCTCAAACGGCTTGCATAGACAAAATGAAATCTTAACTGAAATATAGCTTCACCTTTCTTCAAATTCCTAACTGAATCCTAAAATTGACAGATAGTCTAGAACTTATTATTTACCAGTGCTTCAACTATATTAAGCTGGATATTTTTATGCTTACCTCCACTGCAATTTCCAAGACACCTTTTAATATATTTGATAAGTTAACATGATTAAATACAGATTCCTGGGGGAAAGTAATTATTCTAATGTTTTCCCCTAGATCCGGATCCTCCGGATCCGGAGGGTTACAAGTCAAAACAGTAACACTCGCTGACTTCGTATTTCTTCTTTGGATTACATGTAAATGCACTAGATCCCAAAATGTTTGCTTATGTCTAGACAGCATTTTAATTAAAAATTGGTTTTATAAAGTTTAAATAAAGGATATAAATACAAGGTAGAAATTTTAGATTGTGACTGAAACAAACAGGAGTCTCCCTAAGTTTTACAAAGAGTCTTTCTTAAAATAAGAATTTCCTGGTTATTGTCAGTCTCACCTTTTCTAACCTATTTATTTTGAACTGTCTTAAAATTCAAAACTTTCTGATACTGAATTAAAATCATTAAGAAACATAAATTCAGCCTTGAAAAAAATATTCTCCCTTGTAACTTTTTACCCAGTGTTTTACTCTTCAAATTATGTGGTTAAATCCCGTATGAAATATGTCATCTGTGATATATTATTTTATAAAATTCTAATTATCGACATTCTGTGATTTTCTTTTTCTCATCCTTTAGTGTTAACATTCTATTTTGCTCTCTTCTTAGTTGGTGACAGCAGAGAGGTCTCACAAGGAGCTAAATCAGAAGAACCAGTATAATTTCTAATCTAATTCTTCCTCCCCCTTCTTCTCTGGATTTACCCTGAACAAGAGCACAGGTGGAAATATGTGGTTTCTAGATTCTGGCCCACTATTATCCTTTCAGCCACATTCATTAATCTTATCAATTTGCACTCCTGATTAGTGAAAAACATGGCTCACTGAGAATTACCCATCGATCCATATGAAATTAATTTGGTATTCAGAGCCATTACTTCTTTCTTCAGCATGTCTTTCTTCCCTAGGGCAAAATCCTGCATCAAATTAGACTGCCTAGGTCTGGGAGTGTGCGTGAAATCCAGAGACAGAGACAAAGAGGGGCAGAGAGAGTGAGACCTGGCCTGCATCCCATCTCCTGCAGCAGCTCCACTACATGGCACACCCATCCCTCTGGCTCAGGGAAGGGGTTGAGTGGGGATCTGACTTGGGTCCTCCCACACTTTCTCCCAGATACTGTATTCCTGAGCAGAAAAGGTGACCAGAGATAAGTCATGCACACTTGAAGATGTCTAGACACAGGCAGCTGGCTGCAATCCTAAAGCCTCATGGTTCATCTCTTCCTTTGAGTCACCCTGAATCCTCCCAATAAATCTATTTTCCTTAAGATTGGTGTCCATTTCCTGTAACTACACTAGAGGAGGCTGGAGTGGGGAAGGGGCAAGAAAAAGCAAACCACAATGGAAAAAGAATCAAAGTAAACAATCCACAATGAAATTGTTCAAATAATGCAAGTAATATGATTATTCAAATCATACTGATGATTCAAAATAGAAAGGAAGGTGTATATTTACATATTAAATATCTCTTCAAATATTTATTAGGGTTGTAGCCATAGCTTATCCTTTACTCTTCCAACGAGACTGAAAGGCACTAAGGGACTGACAGGAGCATGAGGTGAAGGTGAGCTGCGTCTCAATGAGGCTCAGACAGAAAATAATTCTTAAAGCTCTTCACCCAGTCCTTGCTTCCCAAAACAAAAATGAAATTCATTCACCACGCTTCTTTTCAACAGAGTAGTTGGTGTTTCCAAAAATGTTCTTCTAAAGTTTCTAATTTAATTTGTCACTGAATGGACTAAACACATAAAATAACCACCAAAAAGTAAATCTTAACACTCAGTATGCTGATTAGTTAAAATAAACTTCTCTAAAAAAATCCAGCATCTTATGACCAACATAACCAGGATAAAAGAATCCAAGTTCTATTATGTTATTGGTGAAGAATGGCACCATTACCATTCATTTGAAGTTAGACACCTGAAAGGAACCTGGTCAGAAGAAACACATCAAAGACCCAGCGAAGCATGACTTCAAAAGGTACAGCACAGATGTGAGCTCCTGGGAAACAGCCTGCTCTGCTGCCAGAGCTGAAATAAGAGTTGGCCGTTCAACTTTCAGAAAACTATAGAGAAGTTTATGAACAGTATTACCACAAATTGTTTTCACAATAAACTTCCATAGATTTACTTGGCAAAGGCTCACTCTTTATTAACAGAGTAACTAAGAATAAAATAGTGTGTTGTTGAGACCTGGGACGCCAGAGTCTGACTGCCTAGATTCTCCAACTTGACTATTTACTAGCTATGTAAATAACTTTGGGCAAGGTATGCTGGAACTTGACTTTTTCCAGGTAGATATACATATTAAATGTGACTATATTTTAAACATTAAAACAGTGTTTGGCATCTTAGTAAATCCTATTGTGGCTTGAAAACAATTAAGAGTTTCCTTTACTATCCATGTTCCAACCGAGATATGGGTATCAGAGTAAATGGATAACTCTATTTCCTAAAAACAGACGGAGAGACATAAATGTGTGTTTGTGTTTATGTGTAAAATAAAAATATCATTAAACTTAAAAGGTACTGAACAGTACTTTCAGTGAGGCATTTATATTAATGAAGATAGATTTTCTTTCTCTTAGTTATTTTTCATACTGTAATTATCTCGTAGGAAACCTGGGGTTAAGAGTTCAATTCTAGTTTTTAAAATGTCCCGCAGCACAATGACAGCTACTAAATACATTCATAGACAAGTGTTATGACCTAGAGTACAAAGCATGTTCAAAAATAAAGTATCCTCAGATATTAATATTATTATGATTATTAATAATTCAAAAAGTGGTTAATTCCAAAGACTACATGTAGTTGTAAATAGAAGTGATTTGTGGATAACTTGCCCTTAAAATGGACAATCATTTATAAAAACAATGGCCTCAAAACATATCTAGGATATAACATTTAATAAACATCTTTCAGTGTTCTCTTTATTTTACACATCAATCATGTGTTTTAAAGAGTCCATCGGGTTAAGATTATGTAAGACTTGTTTACAAACACCTACTGGTACCAAGGGATGTGTGAAGTCACAGGTTAAACAACAGACTTGGATCATTTTCTTTTTACTCACAGAATTAAACAGAATTTTTTATTTCTACTGAAGTGTATTATGGCAAACAATGTAAAATTGTAATTCATATTTAATATAAAACAGGAAACATTAAAAAAAAAAGTGTGTGCCCTTCAGGCTACTTGTCCAAGGTCCCTGGGGTATGTGTTCATTCTCCCTTCCCACTGGTACTATGGCAACCCTTGGTTGTATAATCAGCGTCTGTTTTCCCACTCCCCTGTAAGCCCTAGTTTCTACTTGGGATACATATAATCCCAGGAACCCTAACTCAGGGGTGGACTTTGCAATCTAGCTGCAGTCTAATTAGAATAAGTCTCAGACTCTCTCTAAAATTTCCGGGGCGAATGCACTTGGCTCTTACTCTGCACAGCACAGATGAAGGTGTAAGGCAAGGAGGACACACAGCAGGGGACAGCACAAACATGTGGAGCAGGGCAGAGTGTAAACTGTCTCAGAAAACAGAACTAGATCCCACTGCCGTCCTAAGCCTCAGGATCAAACCTTGCCTGAAGCTTGGATTCCCTGAACTTTTTGATTTTGTGAGCTAGTACATTTCTTTCATTGTTTAAGAGTGTTGGGGATGCATTTTCTATAACACGTAACAGATATTTTTGTTTAAAAAGTTGAAAAAACACTGACTTAAAGCAAGAGAGTAAAGATTTTAGTATCCATTCATCTTTTCTATCATTCAAGTCAGTGCCTCTTTCTCTCCCCACATACTCCTCTCCTGCACTATTCCTATGTGCCAGAATTCCCCTCAGTCTACCTCTACCCCTTCCGTTATGAATTAGCCTAAAACTTCTAAGACCCCATCTGTGGCACATCAGCCCCTGAATCACCCTACCAAAATGTGAAACGAAGGCTGCGCTTGTTTCTTTCATGATCTGTCTCATCATCTATATTCTGTGGCCTCAGAACCGTAAGTCATTTCTCCAGCGTGAAGAATGAATGTCATTATAAGCAGTATCTTTTTTTTAAAATGAGTTTTGTGTTTTTTTTTACATTTAGGACAGAAAACCAACTACTGTATTCACAAAAGGTCTTGCTCAACAATCCAGGGAAGAGTAATAGAGACCTCTGGCCTTCTGCCTACCTTTCTGAACAGGGAATCCCATAAAAACTTGACGCCACATCTAAGTGTTGCTTGCCTTAGGGTTCTGTGATGACAAGAAAATTCCCAGTAGTCTAACATTTACATCTCACCTAAAATCCAATCATAGCAAGGAAGTGTTATTTTCTTCAGGCAAAAAAAAGATAAATCAAAATGTACTATTAATGAACATCATCTTTCAGATATAAGTTTCTTCCACGCCTAAAATTCCTTACATCAAATATAAAAATCTGAGTATAAAAATGCTTCTTTAACCACAAGAACAAATAACTGTCAATTTTACTTAGAAGTGAGTAGTAGTAAATCAGTCCCTGTATTTCAATTTGGAAAAACATATATAATTAAAATGTATACCTGCTTATTATCAGTTGCCAATAACAGGAAGAAAAAAAAATCCTGTGAATTAGAATGTTTTCTAAAAAAATTCAGAAACATTACCTTTCTAGTGTTTAAGAAAACCAGATTTCGACAGTACAATACAGAGTAGTTAGGAGGGTGGACCTCACAGCCTGAGTTCAGTATAGCTGTGAGATTTTGGGCAACTTACTCATACCTCATGGTTATTTTCGTTTTTTTGAGGATTAAATAAGTTTACGAGGACAACTTAAAGAAGGGTTTTAAAGAGTGTTTGGCACAAAGTAAACTAAAAAAATGTTCCTGTGCTCCTAAGTCAAAAAAAAAAAAAATCATGAATCAAGTCAAAACACAATTTGACTAAATGTTTCCAGCACAATCGGCACAAAGGACTATTTTAGTCCCTAATATATAAGAAGTGCCTAAAAGGCAAACGAGAACAAAGTCCAACAATTCATGAAAAATAATCAGTATGAAGAAAGATTTAAAAAAAAAAAAAATCTAACGTAAGTGATTTTTAAATACATGAAAAGATGCTGGACCTCTCTCATAATAATAAAAATGCAAATTAAAATATCAGATATATATATATATATATATTTTTTTGCTTATCAGCTTATCAAAATTGAAGAGTTTGGTAACATTCACTGGTAGCATACAGGGAAGCAGGCACTCTCACACTCTGTGGGTGGGCAGGGAAAGTTCTGTAGTGTACCATTCCCTGTGCTGCAGGAAATGTTCCTGCAGTTCTGTGCACACATGTATATAAAGGGCGGATGACTGGGAAACCAAATACATACTATTATATCCATACATTGAGTTTAAAAGAATCGTATGGAGTATTTATAGGAATGATGCAGCTTTATGTGTATTAATATGGAATGACTGACAACATATATTGTTCAGTGAAAGCAAGATACATAACAGTATATTTATATGTGTGTCTGTATGTGTGTGTGTAGATATGTATTCTAATTTATATTTAAAAGCAAGGCATACATATGCCTAGCATATATGTCATATACATTACCCTATATCATGTGTATATGTATAGGTGTAAAATACAGACACACACACACACACACACACACACACACACACACACAATCTCTGGAATAATAACAAGAACCTGGTCACAGCAACTGTCTCTGCGGGGGACATCTGAGTGTCTCTGGGGGAGACATCTGAGTGGATGGGAGACAGAAGCAGGAGAAAAGTTACTTTTGTAGCTTTTGAGTGTTATACCATGTGCCTAAAAAAACCTACTCACCTAGTAAACTAAATTATTCATTTTTAAAAAATCAAGTTTCTAAGCCCTCTTTACTGCGTTGTACTAAGCCTTAAAGCATGTATCCATGCTGAAGGACCACATCTAGGTGAGTTACTATTAAAACAATGTCCTTCCATTTTTCCAGCAGTCATTTAAGTGGCTCTCTAGGAAAGACGTCCCATAAAGTAAGATTAGAATGTATAATAAGAAATATTACTGAAAACCACTTAATGTAGAGTTATTTTTAATCATTACCTGATTGTTATCAATAAGAAATATGATGGCTTTTAAGTGGCTAGTAATCTCACTTTTTAATAAAAATCATCATGGTTTTAGGAGATAAAATCTTTAAGTAGTAGAATTTAACAAAACTTATATTTAATAAATATTTTCAACATAAGTTGGCATCTAAAAATATATTATTGCATCTTTCTGGTCATATTTGCATATCACCAAAGACATTATTACTGTGACAATGTACAATATTTTGCCAATTGATATAATTTATTACAATTCTGAAAACTTGTTAACGTTACTAGAGGGTCATTCCATTTTTTAAAGGTATTTCTTTTTAAAAAATATTTCAGACAGTGTTAGCATGCATAGGGAATGACTGTAGTTGAAGATCTGTGTGCACTCTGCTGCCAAAAAAGAAAGTGCCGACAAATCATGTCTTACATTTTAAAAATTGCTGTAAAGATAACCTTGGTATTCTACAATTAAAATATCTTATAGAAAAAATATTTACGACTATCTCCATAACCAAAGATGATGACTCAGACACAACCAATAAAACCTATATGTCTTCCAAAATGGGCCTCGAAACTACAAAAGTAAATGTTTGTCAAATGGATAACGCCTCACCAAGGTGAGGAGGAAAGACCATTCCTTATCTTTAAAGGATATTTTCAAAGAAAATAAACTGCACAGTATTCAGATTCCTCTGAGATTTTAATTAGTCTCATTCTTAAGAATTGTTGAGTTCAGTAAGTAGGGGAAAAAATTAGTCCCCTTTATTATCAAAATATCTAAACTAGGCACTGCTATTTCCCTTCCAGAGTAAGATAGAGGAGCTGTGTGATGGTCATGCTGAACTTTCTGTACTGAATAATCAGTGATCCAGAAAGGATAAAACACTCCCTTTCTGGTGAACCATTTTATTGGTTCTGGTTCATAAGGTTCTAAACTATAGAATTTAATTTCCTATGCCAAACTTTAATCTTGAGTGAAACAGGAGTTTAAGGTTTTTGAACACGGTTCATTTTGACCAGTTTTCACTGCCTGTATCAAAGTTGTAAAAGGCCTCAGAGATTCACACCAAAAAAATCTTAGAATTTCAAAGGGGGAAAAAAATGCATCTCTCAGCTTTTCAAAACAAAGAGGAAGTAAGGGGGTGGGGAGAGAAAAGTTTTCAAGTGTGCAAAGCTGGAGGAAGAAGGGAAAAAGAAGCATACTAAGAGTAGGGAAGATAGTAGGACAAGTTTCAAGGAAAAAGGGGGTCAGGAGACAATAAGGAAGTTAACGCATGAATACAACCTAATGGAAGTGACCTGTCCCCCAAACAAATCTATACTTGTAAGGCTCATGCAGGAGTCTTGGCATCCAGCGTGTCATTCCCAGTGACTTCCTGCAGGCAATTGCCTCAGGGTGATCAGCTGTAGAAGGCACACCTAGGGACACAACTGTGCCTCCTGCAGCCCCACAGCAGCCTGGGAAAGCAGTTCAAGCTGGCGATGCTTAAATCCCTGAGTATAATGGGAAACGACTGGCAACGTTCATACTATGATTAGCATATTTCAAGCACAATAATATTCTTTTTCTGTTTTGCACAGTTTGCAAATATCACATTGTTTTTCATTTAGTCAACAAAACCAAACATTACACTCTGTGTGAGTTGTTCTCAAACACACCTGCATACAGTGAAGCATTTACCTTCTCAAGTTTCAAGAACAAAAAATGTCTAATCTCATGTATCAGGATTATCTGGTACCTGTGTCTATAATACCCAAATATACATAATACCCAAGTGTACACAGGGCAATTCATTTATTCATAATTCACTCATTTCCTTACACACACACTCACCAAATATTTATTCTGTGCCCACTTTGTGCTAAGAACAGCTGTGAGTCCATAATATGTTATAGTGTGGAAAGTCAACAAATAACCCAACTGTACCATTATTAACTGCTAAAATTCTGTATGGAACACAGCCGATAACAGAGAAGCATCTAGTTCAGATGTGGAGAGCTGCTGGGAATACCTGAAATAGTTAGGCTAAGGATGAGCACTTTGAGTTCAAATCTGAAGTGTGAGAAAACAATCAGCTGGTTAAGGGGGGACAAGGAAGAGAGTGCATCGGGAAAGAATGACAGGCAGGTATACAATCCCCCGAAGAAGGAAAGGAATTGGAAGGGGGTGGGGGGGAGGAAGTGTGGAGAACAAATAGTGGCCAGACTACGGGGTTTGTTAAGGGTATTTTCTTTACCCTGTTAATAATGAAAGGCTATTAAAGGTTAAATAAAGCATGATAATTTCTAATACTTATTGATCACCGACTACATGCCAGGCACTACTCTAAGCACTTCACACTACTTAACCTTTTAAATACTCATAACAACTCTATAAAGCACATACAATTTATGCTTATGCTTTAAGGATGAGGAAACTGATTCACCGAAAATTTAAATGATATGCTCAATGTAAGGGCAGAGAAGAAATTTGACTTTTGTACTTCTCTTTCTACATGAGACCAACCAGCTGCTCCATGGAGCAAACACACCTTCCTCTATCAAGCCTTAAGGATTCTAGTTAACTGGAGAAATAATGGTGTCTGAAATAGATAAACATTTACCTCTAGCAGTAAACCAAAAAAATAAGTAAAAAAATATAAATAGTAATACATACTTTTACTAACATCCACCTCTTCTATTTCAGAATGGCAGTATCTAGAGATAAATTTCCTAAAAGGAAATGCCAGTAATAACAGTACCTGAGTTTTGAAAAGGGGAGGGAGAGTGTAAAATTAAAACTAAACAGAATCAAACCCTATCTGTGATGTTGATAATTAACAGGTAATTAATAAAAATTAGCGACTCAAAAACATTTTAAATATTTTAAAGTTGAGACTAGAATTATTCACACTGAACAGTTCATCCATCAAGAGAAAATTATATTCACAAATAATAAAATACACTGAAGGACATAAATGTAAACACACATATGGGTAGAATTCTATAATCACAAATCATGTTTATACATTAACATTCCTGAGAAAGGTTTTAATTCATAAATAGTTCTAATATTTTTCCTAATTTTGGAGTTCCCTTTGGAAGATGTCAAATAAATAACTTAAGTTTCTAGGGAAGTTCATAATCAAAATATAAACAAGAGTTATTTAATATAAATGTTCTTTTTGCGATAGCCTAAACACATTACTTATCAGGACATGCCTGAAAAATTCCACCATCACATACTTATTTTATTAAATTTCTGTTCCAAAATTTTTTAAATTCAGGATAATTATGGTCTTTGTTTTCTATACAACTCAGTCAGCAGACGACAGATGCACCGAATTTTATTGCACATGATGATCTGCCCACCGCTCACAGACAGGCTCCCAAACTAAGTACTGTTTTTCCTCCTAAATTTACAGATCTGTTAGAATATCCCTGCACTATTTTTCAAGGTAATCACTATGCGATATAAATAACTGCATACATCACATCACAATATTTTATTCTACATTTCTTCCGAAGAACCTTCCATCATGCCCAAAGTCTATAAACTGTGTGCCCCTCCTTTTTGCCTATCACCTTGGACTTCCTTATTGGACCACATGACTACTGAGGCAATGCTGGAGCCCTTGCCTCTACCTTCCCATACACTACAAACTCAGTGATGGTCTGCAATGTATTCACCAAGGTATGTTCAGCTTTTAGCGCAGCGCCCACCAAGCCCCCAGGGAGCAGCCAATAGTAACTGTCGAAAAGATTTCCTAAAAGCAACATCATAAGGAAGTTGTGACTTGCTGGAATAAATTGACAGAATCAGGAAGCTTTAAGGAAAGGATAAAGACAAAGCTCCTCATGAAAATCAAAATCCCAAAGAATTCTACAGTCTAATCCACGATGTGCAAGTATGCACTTCAATTTATGAAAGCATAAATCTGAAATAAGGTGTGGTGTATGTTAGATATATATTCTAAAGCTAATCCAACTCCACTTTTACTACAACCTGAATCATCAACTTTCAACACCTTTTTCATTCTACCACACCTATTCTACTTGGCAAGAATGTATTTACTTTTTTTTTTCTTTCATGATTTCACACATACACACACACACACACACACACACACACACACACACACCTACATGAAAACTTGAGACCTAAACATCACTACCCAGAATAGAATGGTGGCCTTTTTTTAAAAGCATACACATTTTAAGTCCATTACACCTTTATTGTCCAAACTCTGTTCCAGGAACACAGTGTAGTGAGTGGTTTTCCATGCACCAGAATCACCTGGAGGGCTTGTTAAAACACAGGCAACCGAGCCCCACCTTCAGAGACTTTGATTCAGTAGGTGTGGGGTGGGGCCCAGGTGATGGCAGTGCCACTGGTCCTGGGACCACACCTGGAGGACAAATGACCTTGTGCGCTATTAACAAATGTTCTGTGGGGGGAAACATCCATTCTCAAATACTGTTAAAGAATGCTACATATTCTGCATGCCCTCTCAAAACTTCCCTATAACATTAGCATATTAAAATCTTTGAAAAGTTCTGCAGTAAATGAACAATTTTAAATTGTTTATCAAACAAAACGGTTTAACCCTGGAATCCTTTCATCAAAGAGCCATTATTAATATCTTACCATGCTCTGTGGAATACACTTCGGAAAATTTTACATTTGACTCTTTAGAACTGTTTTCTTAAAATGTATTTCAGCAGAAAATAATTCTTTCCTTGGAAATAATCCAACTTCTTACCATGTATGAATCCTGTCCAAATAAAGTAACAGCATCTCAACTTCAGATCAGGCACAGTTCATCCAATAGTATACTATACCCTTTCTTGTAGTGCTAACTTTTGTAGCTCTTGGTGTGAGGTAAATATCAAGATCCCCTACCCAATGCTTCAATCATCAATCCAATTAAATAGAAGTTATGCATAATTTAATGTCATTTTGAATTTGAAATACTGACAGCCCCAAAATGATCTTATTTGTTCACATTCACTAATAAAACACTTACAGCAATGGGATAAAAGACCTTCTGTATGTTTGGGTCAAAATATTTTCTGACACATGATCTTATCTGCTATTTACAAATACCCTGTGTGAAGCTGTATGACAGGCATCTCTCTGTGTGTTACTGTGAGTTAGTTCTCTGAGACGAGGAGCAGCAAATTGAGTCATCAGTTCATGGAACTAAGTGATGATGTGTCTTTTGACTCACGCTGCAGTCATCTCTCCATTACACTGCATTGCCTCAGTAATAACTTTTATACTCATCCTGTTCATGTTATCTAGCAACTTTTCTTTTCTCCTGCCTTTTAACCACAAGACTTGCATGTGAAAATACATACATGTTTAAAATCTTTCACATTATAGTACAGACAGATACATTTGAATAGTTCTGTATTAGAAGCCAAGCACTGCTGGCTGCCATGAGAATATAGCAAGAATGAATTACTAGGGGAATAAAGAGAAAGAAAAGAGTTGATTCTTAATGAAGACATTGTGAATATTTAATAGGATTTAAAGAATGTTATCTCAGTGAGGAAAAAGATTTTTGTCTGTTCTAGGGCTTAATCCAGGGCCTGGTACATTAGGTACTCCACATGTATTTGTTGAATCTGTGAATAAAAGACTGAGAGGAAGTAATTTGAAAACAGCACAGAAGCATAACGAATGTGTTTGAGTTTAGTCCTTTATTTAACTCTATTTTCAAGGATTATTTGGATTTCCAAAGGTCATATACAAACCTTATATAACATAATCATACTAATGTCAAGAGAGGAACTACCATTTAAAACTTTTATCCTACCAAAGGAGCTGGTTTTGCTGTTCAAGTGTCAACCAACACAACCAGAGAAACACAGTGGGGAATTAGAAAAGGGGAAATACCATCAATATATTGTGATAGCATGGTACGGTGTCAGGTGGTTGCGGGACTTACCATGGTGGTCACTTCTTTAGGTACATAAATGTAAAATAACTATGGTGTGCACCTCAAACTAATATAAGTTTAGCTATATTTTAATAAAAATCTTAGAAAAAAAGACATGTAATAAAGAGAAAGCCTAATACACAGAATGTCATTTTAGGAAGAATATTCATTTAATGAGCCAAATTTAGATTTTATCAGGAACATTACCTCCTAAAAACCCATATTTTTTGTAATTCAGTATTTTTCATTTATTTTTATAATTGTATCATTTTGAAAGTAGTACTATGCTGCATTTTTAATCATGTCAATTATTTTAGTTAAAGAATTTACATCAGTTTGGCAAGTCATATCAAAGTTACT